>NW_008709848.1:85963-127539 GCF_000327385.1 Lottia gigantea | reverse complement strand
GAAAATATTTTATAATAAAGCAGGAGCAAGTAATGGTCAAAATCAGCAAGCCCTGAATATTTTGATTAGATTTTTGATGCAATATTGATTATTAAATCACATATCTTGAAATGTAATATCAAATAAACACTCCTTTGAATTGTTAAAATGATTTGATTTTCTTAATTGATTCAACATATGACCTGCCTTTGATAATAGATTTGTTAGTGGGCTGAGATTTTCTGTACATGATCTTTCTGAAAAACAATTGTGAACTTTAACTTTTCATTATGATCAATTTCAAATATTAAATCCCACCAGTGCCAGTGAAAATGGCATGTGCCTGCGACAAATTTGACAAAGAATTCTTTGAAATCTCAAAAGTCATTACGATAAAAGTTGGCATTTGGTTTGAAAGTTCAGACAGTTAAATGGATGAAAATGAAGAGAAAAATTGTTGACGAGTTGTGAAAATTTTGAAAGATTTCTCCAGATGAGATATTGTTTGAGGATTGATTGAATTGATTTATTCTTCAAACTTTCCAGACCTCCTAACTTTGTTAGCAAATTCAAACAG
Organism: Lottia gigantea; assembly: GCF_000327385.1. Classification (NCBI taxonomy): domain Eukaryota; kingdom Metazoa; phylum Mollusca; class Gastropoda; family Lottiidae; genus Lottia; species Lottia gigantea. The sequence goes on along the minus strand of NW_008709848.1, from coordinate 126,983 downwards.
TGTAGGAGATGCGCAGGAAATCTCTAGAAAAATATACTGGATTTACAAACCTGGACATCATCAGTGTTTATATTGGAGGCGGGCCCTCAGGCCTTTGAAATGTCAATGGAAATATCTGCCTCCGACATACATCTTTTTATTGCCCCCCCCCCCCCCCCCCACCACCCTTTTTTACGAGATGTGTCACTGATCTCAATCTAATTGTGGAATTGGTTTTCAATTTGCTTAATGTAATATTTTGCAAGCATGATTTTGGCAGTATAACATAAGTGTAACAATAAACATTTGAAGCTATCTTGAAGGAGATACAAAATTGACAGGCCCAGTTGCAGAGCATCAGATATTCTGAAAGAGCAGGCATGACAGGCCTTACTGCCATCACCTATGTCATTATGTTTGTAGAGCTCAAAATGAATACCAAGCTTTGACTATTAAATGTACCTTTGAACATGTAAACAGTGTCATCTTTTAATTTGTTTCTGAGAAGAAGCTTTTAAGATTTAAACCCTATTGTCCTGAATGCAATGATAAATAAGGATAGCAGGTGTGCTATTAATACTCAGAATGATCCTGGCTTTCAGAGTTGAAGACTAATGAATATTAGAAAGAGATCAATGGGATTATACATTGTCTACAATCTAATCTTGTTTTCTGTCTTGGTGGAGAAAATAATGCCTTAATGGAAGTTTTTAAAAATTAACAAAATTTGATAACTAGCTAGCTTTTATCTCTTATTGCTGGTTATTACTTTGAAAAACTGAATAAAGTGTACCAACTGGCAGTGTCTTTATTGGTTTCTGTTTTGTAGTAAAGTTTTAGTTTAAGTTTTTATTTTATATTGATATTTGCCTATAGATGAATTAAAGACCAATACTAATAGTTAACTATACTTGATGGAAGAAGTATTAATTAGCCCAGTATCTAGAGAATATACCAGTAAATTATATCAACCTTTTAACATGATATTTATTTTTATCTTAATCTCTCTCATATATACTTAATGATAGCATTACCATATTATACTGCAGAACTTTATCAATGCTTACATTCATATACTCTCTAGCTCATCCAAGTCATTGCATATAGGCAATATTTTAGCTACTAGTTAACTGTAACAATTTTTGTCTGTCTATTCAAATAGTTCAAGCACAATTGGTCTGTCTATTTCCCCAGGACAGTGACATTAGCCTACTCTTTTTCAATTTCCAACAATCAAGGTATCTTTAATGTGCAGAGAAGGTAGAATACAGGGCCAAGGTTTATTGCCCCATCCGAACAACTAGATGCTTATAATATGTCAGCCCTCCAACCTGCATCTCTGACAGGGAAAGCAGAGTTGAAAAATCCAAAGGTATTATCTCTGCCTATACCAGAATTGAACCCTGGACTTTCAGGTTAACGCGCAAGCATCTAACTCACTGATCCAAATGGTTCAAGTATTATTGGTCTGTCTATCCAATAGTTCAAGCACTATCGGTCTATCAATCAAATTATTTGAAGCACTTTGTTTTTCATTTTTTGTGCTTTTTTTTTTAATTGCCTGGGCTTTGTTTTGCATTGTTAGTGTTTGTTTGCTCAAATTTTTGTGCTCTCAGATCAGACCCAACATATGTTCAAAACAAGTGACAGACACAGTCATGGCTGGTGTTGGACCAGTTGATGATAATCACACATTCATGAAGCATTAATGATGATTGTCATAAATAATATAAAGCAATGATGTAATATCTTATATAACCATCCAGTTTATTGGCATTAATGATGTTCTGGGTATTATCATTATTATTATTATATCTTTGTTTATAATTAAGGTGGATAATAAGTAATTATGTTCTCTATATTGTTATTATACTCCTGGTCGTTATATAGATCCTTCAGTAATGAACCTAACATACACAAGATAACTATGATTACCATGATTACTTTACCCAGTTCAATTACTTTTTGTACTGCAGTAAGCAAAAACTGGTTTAATTAATGATTTATGTTCATTATGACAGTTAGTGACAAATATTAAAAGATATACAATGCTCCTGATCAATGAGCTTTCTTTGATATTTCACTTAAAGGGATTGTAAGGAAATTATATGTGTGTCAGGTTAACTGAAAGTACTGTACTATTTGTACTATTCCAAATTTCTTTCAGTTGTTCATGGTTCCTTCAATTACATTAATACTAAGTATTTTAGGACTTTACTATTGTAAAACCTGCTAATGATATACAAGATTCTTTTCAATAGTGACTTCATTAAACGCTTAAACTGCAAGAAACATAGAATTTGGACTGAAAATTAGAATGACACAATTTGATGAAATCAGTGTCCTGGAAACAAAGGAGTCAAATTTTAAACAGTATAACTTTTTTAGTTAAATTCATCTTTCTGTTCCATTGATTTCTCTATTTGTACACGATATCACAAATATTCAAAATTTAACGGTTATTTCAAAATATGGCCACTGTTGCCCAAAACAAGATATCAAATACAAGATTTATTCAAGATCAAAATAAACTGGATTCAATAAGGAAGTATCTCACAAGCGTTCATACTGTCAAAGCTGTTAACTAGATCTTAATTATATATTATATTAACTAAGATAATTCTGCCAGAAAAAACAACACGGAACATTGATTTTTATATTTAATCTGTCTTAACAACAGCAAATTTATCTACATTGAATTTATATATTCTTCTAATATTTACTTTTTAAACTTATTAATTTTCTCCCAGTTCTCAATCATAGTTCAGTTACAGTTCCAATTTCTCAAAGATATAACTAAGTTATGATCCTGGTTTTGAGATATACAGTAATCTGATTGGATAAAACTAAAATTTGAAATTGATTCTAATAATTGACCAATCAGAGACCTGGAACACTTAAATCATCTTAAGATAAGTTTCCAGAATAAGGCCCCAGAAAATTGTTAACATCGGAAGGAATTCCATTTTCTCTGAATTTTGAATTTGAAAGATTAGGGGACTTATTCTCAAAATCTTACCTTTTGATAATTTAAGTGTTGCAGTTTAAATTTAATTTTATTATACTGCATTTCTTAAAATCTGAATGTTATGTGATAAAGTGAATCCATCCTTGGTAAAGGTGGGTGGCATATGTGTAAATGGGTGGAAGGTGGCTCTGAGAAAAAAGGGTTCTTGAATATTGGATGGAACCAACTCGGCACAGTATAGTTAGATTGAATATTCAGCATAATCATACAGCGACAAATGCATCAGTAATTTAGATCCAAATAATGACCACAAGTACTGATCCTATTGAACAAAGACATACTTAAAACACTACACACAGTCTATATGTGTATATTTGAATGTAGAAAACAAAATACAAAAATGAAATGTTTTAAAGAGAAAATCTGGGTTTAGAGGTTGTGTCAGCCCATGCACGGAGATCTATACATGAAATTTGTATGTAAGGCCAACACTGTGATTTGATGTAAATTATATTGATATTATCTGTGGAATATAAATGTATTCAAATTGACCATAATATGAATATTCATAAAGTTAGGAGTTGAATCAATAATATGTAAATAGGATAAAAGATGGTTTGCAGATGGGTACAGTTAACTGTCCATTATTGATGTCATAAGTTTCAAATCTGCTTTAGTAAGATGTCTGTTTGAATTGACCACATGATTTGGTTGGTGGGAAACAGAAAACCAGAATATATAACTCAGCAAATCTAAATATGTCTTTGTAAAATTAACATCAAACAATCTTTTTTTTTTATAAATAAATATATTAAACTGAAATTTCATAATCTGCAAATACACATTTATATGTGATAAATGTCTGAAATGACAAAGGTTTCTTATGTTAATGCATCAGAGCTAACAGACTTTCAGACGGTGGCATGGTACCATCTTGTAACAGTGCCAGAAGCCTATCTCAGTCAAAACATTTATATCAGAAGTTTCAAAGTTCATGTTTTCTATCAATTATTGTTTAAATATTATCTTCAACTGTAATTGGAAAAGGTGATAGAAAGATTTATTGTATCGTGTGTAATTTATTTTTTCTTCTGTGATGGCAGCCGTGGTAGCTTGCTGTGATGGTGGTCGCATCTAACACCAGTGATGATGGTTGGATACCAACACCAATGATGATGATCAGATGGGCTGAATTGTTAGTTTTTTTGGATAGGACAGTGAGCACATTAGAATCCCAAAGAGTTGAAAATCTGTTAAAATGGAAATATGGTGGTAAATTACAGGGGAGATAACCCTTCATCCATGATATTGACACCTTTTCTTGTCTAGAAGAACAATTTATAGAAAAAATAAAATTTCTAGATTTTGGAGCTTAAGTCCCAATTCACTTTAAATCTCAAACAGGCTAAACTGATATTTTTTATTCAACTGTTTATTGAGCTGTTCATACCTTGTACCATCTGTTCTCACTTTGGTCATGGAAACATGACTACGCTCTGAGCAATGGGCGCAGATAGTGGTAGGGACACAAGGACAGGTTCCTGCCACTTTTTCAGAGGCAAGGACACGATATTGTTGGTTCTCGAGATGGGAACTCGTCTTGTAGCGAAGCGTGTACTTGGGTCCAGGGTTAACTGTTCTTAATGCATGTTACACAGAGCTTTAATGTGTCTTGTAAGATGATGAACAATAGAATCTTTACTTCAGGAATGAAAAAATATGTCTGTTTTTTATTATCTATCATGTACATTATTTTTAAATTTATCTTTTTACACCTATTATTTTTAGATCATCATAAATATCTAACATTTACTTCAGGTTTTTAAAAGTTGCTGTAATATCCGGCACCGACTGAGTTAAATCAGTTCTGGTAAATGTCAGGAGATTTATTTAGAATACCCATCAGACATGTTTAGGTGCATCAAAAGCAGGTTTTATCGATAACTATTTTTATTATTATGGAACATTTAGAGAGCTTTTTAAGATTTTTTACATGTTCAAATACATTTTTAAACATTAAACACAGAGAGTAACAGCATTAACTTCAAAAGTTTAGAAATATTATTTTTGTGTTTTTATCTTGTTGATACAGTTCAAAATGGAGCTTTCAGATTACTTTTTTTTTTTACTTGCCTCAAAAGTTAAAGATTCTTTCCTGATGATGACTTGGCAGTAAGCAGCAACTGGACTCTTAAGACAGACAACAATGGCCATGAACATTGTATGCATCTTTTGAGGTCAGATTACAGAAAAACATCCTACCATCAGAAACTCCTAAAAATGAATGCTAAATGCTAACTATCCTTAACTCTGTAATTGAAATTTTTTGTTGTGTTTAAAAATAGTTTTGAAAGGAAATTGATTGCATGGAGTAACTGCTTTAAATGCCAACAAGTTCTGGATAATTGGAAGTATTTTATGATCTGTTCAGTGCAAAGAATGCATATTTTATGTGCTACTTAATTGTGGCTCTGAAATAGAAGTACATTCTAAATATAAGTGTAAAATTGAAAAACATTCTGTAGTGTAAATTGCCTGCAGAATAAACAATTTCAAGATTATAAAGTTTTTCTTAAGAGAAGATAATGTGCAAAACAATGAATAATTGTCAGGAAAAAGGCTAATACATTAAAAGTTACATGGTGTAAATTGAAGACAGAAAGCATAACAAATATCACATTAACATGCCTTTCTTTACAGTTTTAAAATATGGCGAATTTCATGATATGATTACATAGTGTTGCAGGGAATCTGCATCAGGAACTCTAATATTTTAGCAATGACCTTCAACAGGTCATAAAATTGGAATTGAAACCTATTTCAACTCACTTTATCATAGTACTTAAATGTTATCATTTAATAAATAAAGGGATAAAAATATTTATTTTTTGATAAATGTAAGTTATATTTAGAATGTAGAGGGTCAGTTAATTCAATCTTGACCAAGATAATCACAATAATCTGATAATTTCTGTTATTTTTAGAAAAACTGTTGAATAACACTTGTGATTAGATAGGGTTTTAAATTGACTTAAAGAAACAATCCCTATATTGTATTACATTAAATGACATGTTACTTTTTATCTTCAGTGTTATAGAGTGAAACTGAGAAACAACCATGCTTTTTAGGTTCTGTTTTAATGTTTTTATCTTTAATGTTACATTATTCCATTCCTACTATAGCATTCATTCCAGATTCCCTCCAACTATCTAGAGATCTGCATTGTTGGTCTTCTGTCATCTGAATTGCCCTCAAATCTGTCATGTTCAGGTACAGCCATTAGTGTTCTTGGTCTCTGAAGAGTTTATGGAAAAGAGGGTTTGTTGCACTTTCAATTTGAATCTTTTTTGCATCTCAGTTTTGACGTTAAGATTAATGTTTAAGACAATCTCTAGCTAGGCCTTGATCCTATTGTTTCACTTTGTCATTTGATATTCTTTCCCTTCTTAAAGAAAGTTGTCCTTGTTATAAGTAATATCTTTCATGCTGTTTTGATGGTTGAAAGCTTCAGATAGCGTGTTCGTGTTGGTATGAGAATAGAACCACAAGCTGTTAATATCTGTTCTTCATTTGATCGACTCTTCAAGTGTCAATGATCTGAATCTCTGACATCACTAGCATTCTATTTATAGAATAAATTAAAATATCTTCAAGGATATCTGCCTAAAACACCGCCATTTCATTCACAATCTTTACTTTATTTGCATAGTGTAATTGAGAAGCTAAATACATTCCAATAAAGATGTCTCTTTTTGGAGGAATCTGTCTAAAAATAGTAAAAAGCAGTTAACGTTACTGAAGTCAATTCTGATTTGTGGTTAAAATCTCATGTTTTAGGAGAATTTAGATCTTATTTTACAACTTTTTAATTTCTCTTTTTTATTTGTTATCCTTAATTTTCGATTCTGATCTGTTTTTTGCCTTTAAATTTTTCACCTTCTAAATAGTCAATAATAACATGGTTCCAAATAATTAATCAAAAATCAAAATGGGATGTTACTTTGATTAGATTAAAATCAACGACAGTGAATCTACATGGAATGAACATTTGAATAGACAATTACTATCAAAGATTTGGTTTTAGAATGTCACATTGGACATATCCACTGGACATTTTCTGTGCTTTTTTAATCATTTTCATCTGAAATGATCCATGATTGTTGAGGACTTCAGTTCAGAATGAAATCCATCACATTTGCCTTGTGGTTTGTCGACAATGAAGAATACCATTTGGAAAGGAACAAATTAGTTTTCTCCTTGTGACAAAACGTAAGATAGATCACACATGATATTTTTCCCGTCTTTGTTAATCATATCAATTTTGAATGATCCATGATGTTAGACTGTTGTCTGGTTCAGGTCTATAACTATATATTATATACATTCATCTTAACCGCTTGTCAACAATTACTCAAGGAATGCCATTGCATAGGTATATAAGACTTGAACAATATTTAGAAGCGAGTAGTACATATCACAAACACAAGGTAATATTATGGAATAAGCAACACGTGTAATTTGTTGAAACGTTATGTGTTTAATATTTTATTAAAGCGTGTGCTTATTCCATAATATTGCATTGTTGTTTTCTTCTTTTGACAAAGAATACCCATCAGTTCTTTTGGAAAAAAATCTTTCAAGCTTAGTAGCATAAATGTTTCATGCGGAGGATAGGTCATGTTGGAACTGTAATGAACTTGAAACAAAGATCATGAGAAAACATGGTTGTTTACCAGAAATGTAGGTCATTTTAGAATTAAAACCATAAAATATTGATTAGAGATATATCAGTATATTTGATAATTGTGAGTTGACTGGTCATATCGGAAACTGGAAGAATAAATCTTATATTTCAACTATAGGTTTCCTATAATTCTCTTCATAACACTCACAGTGAAATGTGGTGATTTGTGATTTAAAATAGATAATAATTGAAATGAACAGAGAAAATCAATAGATATAAAGCCTGTCTAAAACCTTGCTTGAAATTATTAGTTAGAGGCATTATTTAAAGGTGTCTACTGTATAGTTACTAATTCTCCTTCTATTTATAATAAAAAATAATTCAGTTTCAAGAATCAAACGGGACATTTCTGTATGCATCAGGTATAGGATCATCTCTTGATTATTTTAATGTCTAGAATTACTATAAGGTATCTTTGATCCATTTCTTTATGGTAATATTTTTCAATTTACTCAAGACCTCAAGAGATATCTTGATTTTAATTTATTCAGGTAGAAAATGAGTTTTGACATGTTTTTCCGATTATTAAAGATGTTTGGTCAGTATGAATATTTTCTTTGTCATAACAGGCCATAAACAACACAATTTACATCGAAATTCTCATTTCACAGAGGTGTTTATTTATAAAACATGTCCTGAATTAAAGTGCGTCTTTTAGACTATCTTACAGTTCCATCTCTGTTTGGTTTAGTGTCTGGATTTGTAATGATGAAGAGTAATTAGTAATTGTTGCCAATGATGGTAAAAGCTTTAACAGATGACAGATTTAAATATTTTAGATTATGGTTATTTTGTTAAAGGCACAAGGAACACAAAAATGAACTGAGTTTTACATTCAACCTTCCTGCACCATGTACTAGGACTATAGGGCTTTCAAGTTGTCAAATCATATGAAAAAGATAACATTGAAAATTCCATACAAAATTTCAAATAAGATGTGATGTATCTTGCTTTTAAAAATAGACCTATTGAAGAACGTAAGCTAAATCCCTGAGAAATAGTATCATTTCTTTCATAAGAAAAAGCTAAGCTGAGATGTAGACAAACATCAGTATAGAAACAGAAGGTAATATAACCAATGTAAGAGGTTGTTATGATTTCTAATAACTTCTAGATGATTTATGAGTCTTTTCAATTCTATTTTAGTCTGAATGAGTTTATTTTCAGACATGTAGATCTCTAATTACTCTCCATCTTGTCAATATTATAATGTCACCAGGTAAAAATGGCCATTGTTACCTTTCATAATATTATTTGAAATGTAAGGAGACAAAAAATTATATAATCAACAGTGTTATTAATTATTAAATTATTAATGTTATTAATGCTATTAATTCATGAGCATCTTCTAATCTTATTAAGGATAATGCCCATGCTCTATTTGATAAAGATAATGCCCATGCTGTATTTGAGAAAGATAATGTTAATGCTATATTTGATAAAGATAATGCCCATGCAATATTTGATAAAGATAATGCCCATGCTGTATTGGATAAAGATAATGTTCATGTTATGTTTGATAAAGATAATGTTCATGATATATTTGAGAAAGATAATGTTCATGCTATATTTGAGAAAGATAATGTTCATGCTATATTTGAGAAAGATAATGTCCATGCTATATTTTATAAAGATAATGCCCATTCTGTATTTGATAAAGATAATGTTTATGCTATATTTGATAAAGATAATGTTTATGCTATATTTTATAAAGATAATGTTCATGATATAAGGATAATGTTCATGATGTATTTAATAAAAAATAATGTCTGTGCTATATTTGATAAAGATAACGCCCATGCTATATTTGATAAAGATAATGTCCATGCAATATTTGATAAAGATAATGCCCATGCTGTATTGGATAAAGATAATGCCCATGCTATATTGGATAAAGATAATGCCCATGCTGTATTTGATAAAGATAATGCCCATGCTGTATTTGATAAAGATAATGCCCATACTGTATTTGATAAAGATAACGTTCATGCAATATTTGATAAAGATAATGCCCATGCTGTATTTGATAAAGATAATGCCCACGCTATATTGGATAAAGATAATGCCCATGCTGTATTGGATAAAGATAATGCCCATACTGTATTTGATAAAGATAATGTCCATGCAATATTTAATAAAGATAATGCCCATGCTGTATTTGATAAAGATAATGCCCATGCTATATTGGATAAAGATAATGCCCATGCTGTATTTGATAAAGATAATGCCCATGCTGTATTTGATAAAGATAATGCCCATACTATATTGGATTAAGATCATGTTCATGCTATATTTTATAAAGATAATGCCCATGCTATATTTGATAAAGATAATATGCATGTTATAGATGTTTGTTAATGTTATATTTTCTAAGAATACTATGTATGCTATGTACATGTTGTTTAATTCAGTTAATGTACATGTTGTTTAATTCAGTTAATGTGCAGTGTTATATTTGATAAGGGTTGATATTCAATGTTTGTGTTCTATTTAAAGTCTATATGCCTACACATTTTTCAACAGTGCCATCCAAGCTATTCCAAATGTTTTGTGTACAAGTAGATGTATTTCATGTTGAAACTGTTTCTGTGCGCAAATTAAATGTATTTTAGATACATGCAATCACTAAGAACATCTTAAAACTTTGCATTGAAATCCAATTTGTTTATTGCATGATTGTCAGAACATTGACTTTTTGGTTGTGTTTCACTGATTTTCTACAGTGTTTCCTTTCAGCTTTCAATAACATCTAATTACTGGGTTATATTTGGAAAGTGTACTATTACTTAAATACTGGATATAAAATAAATAGGACTTTATATATTATAGTTATTAAGTCTTTTTCAACATAATTTTATTGATGCTTATTCATTAAAAATACATGTAGAAATTTGTTATGTGTTTTTATGAAATTGGAGGTAGGGGCTATTTGAATAGGTCTTATTTCATGTAGAAAACCTCCATTGAAATATATTATTTTTGTATGTAAGCAGTCCATTAATTTTAAGATTGTCTTTCTATAGTTTATTTCTGATACCAGAATGTTTGCTTATGGTTTGTTTCTATATTATTTATCTCAGTTTAAAGCAATATTTTCAAATAAGGTTGGTTGGTAGATGACAATTTAATGTCTGCTTCCAGTTAAGTTGATATTGCAGACCAGGATGTTGTTGGTGGTACTTGTTAGTTGGATCTAGATCAATTGGATAATTCGGCAGTGTTGGTTTGGTAGTTGAAGATTCCCAAATAACAAAAACTCTAAAGATTATGTTAGTCTGGCCTTTTAACATAAGTTTAGCTGTCAGTGGTGGTGATAACATGACAGTAATGATTAATATAATGTAGTTTTCTCCAAACAATCTGAGATGTGACAAACTTACTTAATTAGTGATACCTAATTACCAATACACTAATTATTGATATGTAATTATCTACACACTAATTACTAATACATATATGTAATTACTAATACATTTACACTGTTGTACAGGTGGTGTTTTCGCAACAAATAGCTCTTTTTTTTTTAACTAAGTAGCTCTCCAAAGCATCAGATAGCTCTTTTCATAGGGTAGCTCTCTTAGACAATCAGAAAGCTCTCTCTTCATAAGATAGCTCTCCAATGTATCTGATAGCTTGCCTATCTATCTTATAGCTTGCCTATCTATCTTATAGCTCGCCTATCTATCTTATAGCTCGTCTATCTATGTCATAGCTCTCCAATGTATCTAATAGCTAGCCTATGCTTCAGATAGTCTCTTCATCATAAGATAGCTCTTTCATGCATCAGATAGTTCTCCTGTGCATCTTGTAACTCATCTATGTATCTGATAGCTCACCTATGTATCAGATAGCCCACATGTGCATCAGATAGTTCTGCTTTGCATTAGCACCTCTTCTTTTTCAGATAGCAACACTTCTATACATTAGAAAGCTCACCTGTACATCAGATAGCATGCCTATATATCATTTAGCTTGGCTATGCATATGATAGGTTGTCTATGCATCAGATAGTTCCCTCTCCATAAGATGATTATTCATTTATTCTCAGTTACAGTTTTTGTCATATTAAATCTATGAAAGCAATGGTCCTATCATGAGAAATTACTTCCTACCTCTATAATATAAGTATAATATTTTGTAATTGTGTGTTTATGACACTTGGTACTTGATATAAACTTTCTCATCAGCTAATCAGCAGGTGTTCTTCAAAACACTCAAAATAGTCAATTGATAGTTGTTAATGAGTTGTTGATCATGATTTTATAACATATTTGATGGTATGGAACATTATGGATTTTATAACTATGTTGATGGTAAGAAATAATTTTATAACTTGTGTAATAAAAACAGAACCTAAAAAATCATCTTGCTACTCAGGTTCTGTTAATATTTCTATATTGGTCTACAAATGATGTATTGGGCACTATTTTAACAGTTAGAATTTTTTGTTATAGATTTTATAAGTTTGTTAATGTAAGAAATATAAGGATTGTTTAACTATGTTGATGGTAAGGAACACAACATGTCTTTAGAACAATGTTGAACATAATAATGTTATTACAATGTTGATGGTAGGGAACATCAGGATTTAATGACAACATTGTTGGTTGGCTAATCCAAATTTGAGCTCTTAAAAACATGTCTACATAATGATTTATGTAACTATTTTGATGTTGAAATGTATCTGTTGACCTGCTCTCTGTATGCGTTAATGTTCCAGAATTTATATGGGTGTATTGTTTATGATGTGAAAAGAGTAATGGTTATTCTGATCGTTGTCATCATAGATAATCACATTTTGATGAAAATTAGAATTGGTTTTGTAATACATTCAATGTTTCATCAAATCTGCTGTAAATTGTTCCTTTGTTAACATTGAACTAGGAAGTAGTTGATAGGAGAAATGACGCCAGTCATAAGAATCTTTGTTTAAATCAATCAGAAGACTTAAGACAAACTTCAACAGACATCCTCCTACTTGAATTTTCCCCCAATTTGTTTTTCTTATCCAATAAACAGAATGAGATGGGAAAACAAATTAGACAGTATTTTGATTAATTCACTATTTGATGGACTCCAGATTAAGTGTAGGGGTTTTATTTATTCCTATTATGAGGGTTGACATTATCATTAATTACGGTTAGTTGGTACCTAGTCTGTAGTAAATATTTCCATGTTGGAAACAAAATTATACCAGTTTTAAAATAACTCTTTGATTCAATATAGTGGCAAGGTGCTTTATTCTACCGTTTGGGATGCTCAAATCAAGTAAGAACTGTGTGACATCAGCAGTGCTTCCATAACCAACTTACTTACACTTCTAAACACCTGAAACCACTTTTTTATTATTAAATTCTTCCTCAGTTATGATCGATATACTTCTTCATAAAATGATGTATTGCCAAGTTGTTATTGGGGATTTTGAGTTTTGTTTTGTGGTTCTGATCGTTTGAAGCCTACTTGGTTTTTACAATACTGTTTTTTTCTAGAAGTTTCTGCCTAGGTAGATTTTGTCTCATGCTTTGATGAATTTCATTATGTGTATATCTTGCAATCTTTTTTGAAGATTTTCACTAAATTGAAAATGACATAGTTGATTGTCTATAGAGGTTTTTAGATCATATCATACCATAAACAACTGATGCTATGTGATATGAAGAAACCTGACAAATGAAATTGTGTTCTATAAATAACTACAAGAAGTTGATTGACCTGGTTAATAATATAATGAGTTGAATTATGATGTATGTGATATATAAAAAGAGTAGGATAATGCCGCTGTCCTGACACATTTCCCTCTTTGTACACTGTATGGCATTGCCAGTCTTCATTAGCCCAATTAGGTACAGAAGAGTAGGTAATAATAAGTTATTATCTGTCGTTGCATAACTCAGATATCAAAGAATTTGATTGTGCCAAGTCACTGATGATTTTATTGTACTTCTTTGTGTAACTTTGTACAGCACCTTTTTAAATTGTGGAATTTCCAACTGAGAATTCTTTAAGTATTTGACTTATTGGATGAGTGAATGCCCACACATGAGTATTATCTGCTCTTCTTCGTAACACTATCAACAATATCATCTCAAATAGCAGTTTTATCACACCATTGATTTCACATAGAAATACTGTGTAAGTCAATAGTCAAATCAACCGATACATTGCTAGTTCAGTACTTACTGAACATTGACGTCAGACAAACTTAATTGAACATTTACTTTTCAAGATACCAGTTTTTAAAATGTGTTTTTTATCATCTTCCAAGTCCGAGGGTTTCTTGTACTTCACTTTGTATTAACAGTTGAAAGTATCCTTAGTTTGATTTAAAAGCATGACAGTGGGAAGATGTGTTTATGCAACATTTATCTTGATCAAAATAACCCATTTAAAAAGTACACTATTGTGCTTTATTTCTTCGAGTTATTTCTGATTTTATAGCAGGTTGGATAATGTTTCATTGCATTCTGACACCAGCCTTATAAAATACTTGTAGATTATTTCTGATGTACTTAAATGGGTTTGTATACTAATTTTCACAAAGAAATATGAGGCCAAGTGAAAGGGTATACTGGTCAGTCCCCTACCCTTTTATATCACCCTCTTGGCTAGATCTGTACTTTAAGAATTTATTTGTATGTTGTATATCTGAGTTTAAATATGTTTCAATTTGATCAGTCGCAGAAAAGTTGTGAGACATTCTGACTTTAAACTACCGGTACCAACAATCATATATAACTGGAGAAGTTGTCTTGGTAGAAAAACAATTCCTGAGCTAGCATCTGAATAGATTTTTTCTCTAATTTGCAGAGTTATCCAAACCCAACATATAAAATCGTAATTTTTTCTTATTGCCCCCCCCCCCCCCCGTTCTAGGTTATGAAACCTAAAACTTAACAAAAGTACTCTGATTATGAATTACATGTTCAGAGCAGCAGACCAAAAGCCTCAGTACAAACATATCTAAGACAGATGAAATTCTGCACATATCTTTGCATAACTTCAAGATATTATCTAAAAGAGACGTATTTGAATGAATTTTTCCTCATCTAAATGTTTGTGTGCAACTGGCTATACATGTGTCTGAATATTTAAGATAAGTAAATATGTCATGTTACTAAAATTGTAACTGATGTTATATTAACATGTTTTCTCGTTCAGATTAGAAACGCAACAAAGTGCAGTTCTATTGCAAAATGAAATATAGTTTCACAACATTATCAGTGACCCATTCTGATCAAATAGACACTAGACCACAATTCAACCAATTATACACTCGTATAGTTCTCAATTTTAGTCCTTGCTACAGGCTGGGAACGTTATGGATCCCTTGACAGTTATAAATAGCAAAAAGAGCACGTTAATGCTTCTGTCCATGCAAAATTGTTCTCATTTCACTCTTTATGATGTTACCTGTCATTAGCCCACATGGTTAAAAAAATTAGGATGAATAACTCCATTCATTTCATTTTAATTGTACAGTGGCTTAAACAAATTCATGCCTCATAAAAACTATGTGTTATTGGTATTGGTATATATTGTCAGAAAAGGACAGACAATGATACTCAACGTATTGAAAACTTTTTAGGGTTGAAAATTTTGGAATGAAGCCTATTTATGTTCATACGCAATATGTACATGCTGGTTTGATAGTTAAGGTTTGAAATCATTAACTTGATTAAAATATATTTTGATGATGTAGCTTGTTAAGCTGAAGATAAGAAAAGATAACTATTTAATACATAGTCTATCTAAGTTTATATTTATTTCATCTAGGCTAGTCTAGAGTTTAAACCAGGGTTAAAACGTCATCACTGAACTTTTATCTTTCAAATATCCGCCATTATCTTTCATTTCAAGATAAAAAAAAAGTTGTCAACAACCTGTGTTGTTTAAGACAATGATATTACTTGTGGAGTATGGGTGTTTTAAAAATGGTAAGAAACGTTGTGGTCTAGTTAATAATGTTGGTTTTTAATTTGTGTGGTGCATTATTTAATTCAGGGCTTCTTGCTTTCAAGATACTTCTACATAGTTGCATTAAATACTACATATGTTTTAACATGGCTTTGGTTAAAAATGAAATGAAGTTGGCCAGTGAAAGGAGAGAGCGAGATGAATTTGTAGTATAAAAAGAGGTACAGAATTCACTCTTGCCTAGTTGCCTTTGAAGAGTTCAACTACAGGGAAACCATAAGGGTCTCTCAAACCAAAGAAGTTTTTTCTTTCTACATATATGACTTTGGTCAAAATAAATGTACTGTACTACCTTATTGCTGCCATTCATATGGATCTCAGTCCAAATTTTAATTTGTGAACTAACCACAGTGACGTTCCAACTGTTATTGTCAAGTCACATCAAAACTGTGAAAACAGCCTTGTTTTAATGAGTGACAAGTGCTGAAAGGTCATTGTTTGGTACACCCTGTTGTGCCTGAGAGATTTGCCAACAAATTAGTAGTCTAAACAGTGAATGCTATTGGTATTACAGTTCTTTCCACTAGACTAGCAGGAACTCTTGTACTAGACTAGCAGGAACTCTTGTAGACCGAAACATCCATCTATATTCCAGCCTCTGATAGCTATTTAGACAAATGTCGGCAGCTGTAGAGGCAGAAAAAATTATGACTTTCTGCATCTCTTCAGGTGCAGGGGTTTTAAACCCAGATATATTTGGAAAGATGAATATTTTTTAGCTCAGTCATACCATAATTATCCACCTACACCATTTATGTCACATCTTTTGCTGTATAGGCTAACATAGAACTAAGGGCTAAAGTTATCATGACATAAGTCAAGTTCATATTGACTCATTTCACTTAGATTTTTTACAGACAAAAATTGGTCATGTATTCCAATAATGAAGTTAATCTCCTATATTATCACATAACAATTTATTGTTTTGACATATTACACAACAGTTATTTTATGCATGACTTGTGAAAATACTGTTTATGATCTAAGAATGTGTTCTTGGAAGCCATATTGATTTGTTACCAACTATATTTACTTGTATTCTTTCACACTTCTAATTTTCTCTGTTTTTTTTACACCCAGCATCCCTTTAGTGCAAGAAACCAGATGTTTCTTAAATTGTTAAGTTGTCCAAGAGCATCTCAGATACCACCGAAAAAGTATGACATAAAATTGACACTGATAAAATATTGTTTTTTTTGAATATATGTGATGATATTATTTGATTGGGTTTGATAAGATATATTTTTATAATGGTAAAAGATAAAGTAATATGCAGTATTATTGAATTATTGAATTCACTCTGTATTAAAGTACATATTTTTTCAGCTATTGATAAGGTAATATGATGTACGTGATGTAAGGACGTCAATGATGTATTTTATCGTTATCATATTTATTTAAACAGACAAATGAGACTGATGTAATTTAAAATTACAAAGTAGATATTGATGAAATATAATTTGAGTGAAAAAAAGCTTTATGTTGATCAGACAAATCCAAATGCTGTTAGTGATATTGATGCACATCCTGAGATATTTAATTTCTTTTTTTAAGAAGTTTCAGGATCTGTTTAGATATGATACAACTGGTTTAGTCAGGGTCTAATTCAGAATGGTTGTGATTGTTAGACTTACAGAGGCTCTATGTATCCAGAAAAAAAAAGATGATGGGTGGGGTCTTGACTATTCTTTCTTGTCTATTGCAATGTATACCAAATCTCAAAAACCTGTGAAGAGAGATGACTGAATAGCCGGGTTAATTCTAAGCTTTATTCCGATTTGCTGAATATCCCTCAAGAATGCAGTCTGTAGTACAGGAGGCCGCACATACCTGTTATCAATCTCTTATATTTTAGTCAATATCTATTTTAGTTTATACTGTGGAGGAGGGGGACCTACTTTGGAAACACCTGGTATATAAATTGCGATCTTCCTAGCAAAATCTGCAGGATGATTAGGTTTAAAGATAAAAATGAATTCTTCGAACTGAATAATGGTTGCTGCTCCACTACCTCTAAAATAGACTATAATGACCTAAAAACGCTGTGTAATTTGGCACAAGGCGGTCTGATAGTGCACACTAATAGACTCCTGTTATATAATCTCTATTTTAATCTGATGCATGACGTAGTTGGTCAATAAAAACAGCTATTTCTAGTTACAAAACATGTTTGTGCATTTTTCAACTGTTAATGGTATGAAAGCACTAGAGTATGATCAATAACTATCAATTACAAATAGAATTGACTTTAAGGGATATATTCATTAAGTTATCCCTTTATCATAACATTATTTCTTATAGCATAAGTTTCAGATATTTAGTTGGTGATACAACTGTATCTTGTTTATTCTGAATCGAGTGTTTTTACCCGCAGATTAGCTAAACTTAAGTAACGGACAGGAACAATACTTAAGTAACGGACAGGTACAATACTTAAGTAATGGACAGGAACAATACTTAAGTAACGGACAGGAACAATACTTAAGTAACGGACAGGAACAATACTTAAGTAACGGACAGGAACAATACTTAAGTAACGGACAGGAACAATACTTAAGTAAAGGACAGGAACAATACTAGCATTGACATACTAAACGGATAAAATAATTATCTAAAGTTTATAAAAATCATAGGACCAAGGGAAATCATAATGTATCCATATTGAGAAACAATTTCGACAGCAGATTACATGTACATCAATTCTATTCCTTCCCTTCTATTCACATTCTCAAACCAAAAAACTATCTTTGTAAACAATTTAAACGGTGTAATTTACATGTCAATAAATTACAGTGAAAAAAGGCTCTAACCATTTAAATTTTCTTGATACTTCAATAAAGAGAACATATATTTTTATATCTGGTTTACAGGACCTATTCAACATGTAATTTCCATGTGATTTACATCTGTTATTGACAAAACAATAGTTTATTTGTAAATTGCAACATATTAACATTATATTCATATGTGTAAACTGCGAGGGTATTAATTTATGTTTTGTATTTACTTACACTGGAATTCTTTTCACATTCACTCCAAAGAGAAGAGATCTTGAAAGACTTCAATGAAAGCAAAGTCTCCATGATTGTATAGGTGGGACTATTTACCCCAGTTGGAGTGACAATCCAAAACGCTATTGGCTTACGTAATTAAAAGATATCAATTTCTTCCAACCCGAAGGTCATTTGCATATTTGCATGTCTGTCAAACACACACTCTGAAAGAAAAGTGTCATGTAGGTTAGAGAATATTTGATTTGTCAATGGAGGTTGAATCATCAAAACACACTTCCATCATCAGAAGTGTTTGTTTATCAACCATAACTTAATCATCTGTTTTTCTATTTTCAGAGTTCTGAATGCGATATAAAATTTGGTCCATTGCATATTCATAAAAAAACAATGTCGGTAAGTAATGATTTCTAAATATACAAACCTAACTTTTAACCAAAAACTGGGGCTTGTTTTTTTCAAAAATGTCATTGAATTTTGTCAGAAGTTTAACTTGCTCGATTTGATATAGAATTCAGAATTTTAGGTTGTTACATTGTGATTAAGTAATGTTACAAAAGCACAGGCATGTTGACGTAACCTGCAGTTAATTTGAATTAAGAATAGACTTGGCTTCTTATATAACTGATAGTAGCATCAGAAAGTGTTAAGGTTGTTTAGAGATAAACATAATTGCAGCATAAATATGTAAAATCTTTCACCCTCAGCAATAAAATGGTGTTTAAATATTTAATAACTTTACATAAGTACCAAGATTATAATTCAACCTATTATTTATAAGTTGTTAAAGTGGTGTAGATGGTGAATATATCAATAAATGAATAAATAAATAAATAAAAAAAACAATGAATATGACACGTGCCAATGTAAGCCTAATTCATGAATTTGATTATATCCATCCAGGGTGTATTTTAACCCTATATATATATATAGAACTTGGCATTTTTACCATATTACACCATATAATTCCTCATAATTAGGACTAAGATAATAAATATTCATGATGTCATTTGATTTTAAAACCAGCCAATCATTGCAATTGAACAGTGCCATTTTTACTGTTTGTTTTGTAAATATTAACACACAAACATGCAAAATACCTGTGAACAATATATGAGCGTGGGCGATTTGGTGCATCATATGAAGCTATTTGAATAAAGTGAATAAGAGTGTATTGTTTAAATGACAGTGAGGTGTCCATAATGCCGGAGTTAAATAAGGTTACTTTCCAATGTAAGGTTGAGTCATGATGTGCCAAAAATAATTGTCATATCTCTTTTGAATGATTGGAAATGAGCATTGAAAGACAATTAAAATGTGATTATAATATTGTACCCCTTATAGTTGTCAAGGTTTTATATACCAGACTTTGATTTGTTGGAATAACATCATTAGAACAAGACTGCAGTAAAAACTTGTTGGATTAATAATGAGACAAAAATATCAGAAAATAAAAAACAAAATCCTAATCTAATTTTAATGAGATGGTTTTAACTAAACTTGATATTGGCTTTCTTATACCAAAAGTTGAAAAATCGTTATAAAAATGTTGAATATTTATTACAGGTTTTATTAGTATTTAATAAAGAAGATGTTCAGAGTGATAGTTTAAGTTGGGCAGCAGAAAGAATAGGATATAAATACACATCAGTTCGATCACCAGATGCTGCTATAGAATCATACAGTTTAAATCATCAAGATATTGTGTTTATTGATCATAGATCATCTAAATATTTCGATGCCGAATCACTTTGCAGGTAAGTCTTGTCTTGTCATTCTACATCTTCACTATGTCAAGTTATTATGAACTACTTCTTATACATTGACTACAATAGCCAATCTTCTTGTATCATAGAATGCAGCGATTTGATTGAAACATTGTTTATTGTTTACAGACTCTTTGTCGAGGGCTGTTTTGCTATATTAGCTTCCAAGGTGGGTTATCCATTCAGGTATAGGACAAAGTTCGTAATATCTTGACATTGTGAACAATAATTTGTTCTATTGCTAACAGGTCAATTTTGTAGTAAATTATTGAAATTTGTGTTAATCATAAATTATGATTTTATGATGTTTTATGCAACCAAGTTTCAAAAGATAAGCAAAAGAGAGCTTTTTAAGTGGGGACACAATGGGTATCTAGTGTGTAAAATTTCTGCTTCATCTACCTGAGCATAATAGACCATTCCTTGTTGAGTTTGTAATATTCCTGGATGTGAATAAATTTCAAATAGTCAATACTAATGTCTATATTACTATTATACATTATTATGTTGTTTGAATAATATCTCTGGTATGTCCTCTGTTTGTTTATTGTCTAATCAAGTCTTGTTTGACTTTCCTAGAGGTAATGTTACATTTCAATTAAGATACAATTTCACTTCCTGTTTTTGAACAAACTAATTACCAGCCACATAAACCATTGTCCAAATTATTCCATCTTCAAGGTTTACTTAGTCAACAAATATTCTAAAGGAATGGTCTGCTAGGCTTAGATTGCTATAATACAGATTGGGTCTGCTAGGTGTCCTCTATTCACAATGTATCCAATAGGTTTGATCTGCTAGGTTTCCATTGGCTCTGCTAGGTTTCCTGAATTAAAAATATATTTTACAGATTGGGTTTGCTAGGTTTCCTTGATTCAAAGTTTATTCTATAGATTGGATCCAGTAGGTTTCCATTAGTTCTGCTACTTTTCCATGATTCAAAAATATACTACAGATGAGATATAATAGGTTCCCAAAATATATTCCAGAAATTGTGTCTGTTAAGTTTCCTTGATTCAAATTGTATTCTACAGACTGTGTTCTAGGTTTCAATGATTCAAATATATTTGAGCAAAATGTTTTCTGTTTTGTTATCCATTAACTCTAGATAAATTCCATAGATTGGCATGCAACAATATGTAGCCTGCTTGTCATTTCTTTGCAGACTGCATCATGAAACATTTTTTACTAGAAAAAGACAGCCCCATCAATTTTTCTTGGGTTCACTGTCCTAAAGTAATTTCACCCCAATATTCAAAAGCAATTTAGTTTTATAATGAATATCCATTCCCTATAGTTGGAATTTAATGTCATTTTATAGTAGCCAAGTCTCTTCTTTATGTTAGCCAAAAGTTTCTAATTTTCTAAAAGTCATTACCAAATTTCCCAAACCTTCAGATCCATTGTCTGGTTGAATTGAGAGGTTAGTTGTTTCCATCTGAAGTGACTGTACAATTGATTTATTAAGAGTCTACAGAGATTAAGCTAAAATGAAAGTAAAGCAGTTTAGTTAGTGATTAAAGTCCAGTAGGGAAGTTTTCTTTTATTACAACCATTTGTTTCTGACAGCTTCAAATTGCTTTACTATTTCTTCTGTGCAAATTGTTACATATTTAGAACTCGATTGTCATTAGGGATTGACAAATTTATTAACTTTCAAGATTTCATGGTATTTAGTGAAAATAAAAATATAGTAAGGACTTAATTGATATCATCTTTCTCTATCAGTAATTGTGTTTTTACCAAAATTAAATAAGTTACAAAGAAGAATCACCCCAGCTGGTAGTTGGAAAGATTTTGACAGACAAACAGCAACAATTCTCTGGCAGTGGAATAGATTTTGACAGACGAACAGAAACAATTCTCTGACAGTGGGGGTAGATTTTAACAGAGCAATAGCAACCATTCTCTGGCAGTGGGATAGATTTTGACAGAGCAACAGCAACAATTCTCTGGCAGTGGGATTAACAAATCTATGACAGTGGGGTTGGTTTTTATAGTCTAGCAGCAAAATGTCTATATCCCTTGCAATCAGATTGTGTAGAGTACAAATCTAAAAGTGCATGTCATTAAGTTTGACATTTTAAATTGTGATAAATCATATCTGGTTATTTTATATTGTAAAACATAGTCTTAATGTTTACAAATTATTGAATAAGTTTCATGAAGTATGCAGTTAAATTCAATGATATATATTTGCAATTATTTGAAAAGGCCTACTTAAACATTATGCAGAAAGGAAAAAAAGGAGGATATCAAGATAAGTTTTGAATGATTGTGTCCACCTGCTAGTCTTTTGGCAATACTCTAAGCATAAGATCTTTTCCCAAATTTTTTATACACATTGAAAGCTGAGTCAACTGGAAAAACGAAAAAATGTTGGTTTCATTTGAACTGTTTGCACTTACCATAAACATGAAAGACTTATGATTAAATGGTTTGAACTTTTGTCATTGTTACTTATTATCTGTAAACCTTTCAACGTTTTATGAAATATGCCGTTGAAGAATTAGCAATTTTTATGTACTGCATTTAGATTTTATATAGTAATAAAATGTCAGGTTTAAATATGTATTGTTTAAGAGTTATTTAAAGTAGATTCTGTGATTTTAAAAGGTTAAAGTATTAAGATTGTGATAATAGTATGGTGGAATGGTTATTTAATATTGGATAATGTTATTTCCAGTAGAAATGAGACCATAGGGAATGGTACTGTGTGGCACTTCCTCTATTATTGCTAGTCTGGGACAGACAATTAAATAGTCAAATGGATATGTTAACTCAAGTTTCATAACTCTTTCTATATTTTATATAATCTTTAGAGCTGGTATTTTTTTTAGATAATTTATGTTTAAACAAACACAAACGTTCCAAATTCTTTTTAGAAATGTAATTTTACGTACTACCATATGGGCTAATGAAGACAGGCGATGCCATGCAGAGTGCAATAAGGGAAATTTTGACAGCACAGTGGCATTAGCCTGGTCTTCTAAAGCTGATGACAGAACACAGTGAAATAACTGCCAGATATCACTGGAGGTAGTATGAATAATATGCTCTGAGATAATCTGAAATTTTAATTTGGGACCATTAAAAAAAACTATCATTTTTGTCCTTACAGATTACCACATTTCACCCTGAAAGACATTGTCTGTGACCTAGAAAATATTAAACTTATTTCATTCCCTTATGAATTAAGATATATGTAGATTGACTTTTCTGTAAATAAAGACATCAATTTAGCCTTTTAGTACTGAGTAATACGACCTAAATAGCTGTACAAATCAATTGCAGCTTTTTATAGCAATTCTCAACTTTGAAATCCCATTGTTAGTTAATATTGACTGATATAAACTGCTTATGTCAGGTCAATAACCTTGATCCTAATTTCTTAATTCGATGGGATAAAATAGGTCTGGAAATTGAAATGAAATTAATCTGATCCATCACATCTGCTTATTATTTCGATTTACGTGACATTGGATTTTAAGTTTTAAAAAGTGTTACAGATCATCAATAATATATCAAGAGAACAAGTAAATCTCTTCAAGTACTTATGTATTATGACAGATTCCTAGACATCTTGAATTAATAGAAAAAAAGCTTGAAGAGTTTTTCACATCGTGATGTTATTAATTATTATATTTGACATGTGAATGTTAAATCAGTTGGTTATGATTGTTTTTATTTTTCATTCAATATTAACATAAGGTTTAAAAAATCTTGTGAAAGAACTTACGGTGATATTTCTTACATTAAAAACAGAAAAAATGCTGTTCATTAATTTATTAGCCCAGTGCTGTTGATTGTGTTATATCCAGTCTGAAAACAAAAATGCCTGTAATGGTAATCTTAATTAATTTGTAGCAATCTTGGGCAGGTGTGTAATATCTTAAAGTAGGGCCTTAATTTAGTCTGTAAAGAATGTAATAAATGGTGGCAAATGATTGGCGCTTAGGTAGAGTCTGACACAGCCAAAGAGTTAAAAAATGAAGTTAATCTACAAAGAATTTATTTGTGACTTTTTCATACCACAAAAACTCAAATAATGTGAAAATCAACAGATATTTTTTATCTATTACATCAATAAAAGTATTTTGATAATTTCATTTAAAAATAATTACTATTTATACTTTTTTCGATATTTTAATAAGAAATATAAATGTCTTTGGTATTTTTTTGAATTATTTTCTAATTATAGGAGAAGTGCCAATATATATAATTTTTATGATTCCCTTAAGATGTTTACAAGCCAATTTAATAGGCAATTTAATGTACAAACAAGTTTTATAAAAAGATAATATTTTTTGATGACTTCCTCTTTCTGTTATTACTTCAGATATTTCTTTCAAACTATTTTACTCAAGTAATAATCTTTTATTTCATAATAATAATGAGCATATGTTTAAATATTAATGTGAAGAAATTAAAATAGCTTTAGATGCTGATTATATTTGTCAGTATTCTTGAAAGACAAATATCCCATTCATGTATGCTATGAACTAGGGAATGTATGCTATGAACTAGGGAATGTATGCTATGAACTAGGGAATGTAAGCTATGAACTAGGGAATGTAAGCTAAGAACTAGGGAATGTATGCTAAGAACTAGGGAATGTATGCTATGAACTAGGGAATGTATGCTAAGAACTAGGGAATGTATGCTATGAACTAGGGAATGTATGCTATGAACTAGGGAATGTATGCTAAGAACTAGGGAATGTATGCTAAGAACTAGGGAATGTATGCTAAGAACTAGGGAATGTAAGCTAAGAACTAGTTAATGTATGCTATGAACTAGGGAATGTATGCTAAGAACTAGGGAATGTATACTAAGAACTAGGGAATGTAAGCTAAGAACTAGGGAATGTATGCTAAGAACTAGGGAATGTAAGCATAGAACTAGGGAATGTAATCTAAGAACTAGGGAATGTAAGCTAAGAATGTAAGCTAAGAACTATGGAATGTAAGCTAAGAACTAGGGAATGTATGCTAGGGAATGTATGTTAAAAACTAGGGAATGTAAGCTAAGAACTAGGGAATGTAAGCTAAGAACTAGTTAATGTATGCTATGAACTAGGGAATGTATGCTATGAACTAGGGAATGTAAACTTAGAACTAGGGAATGTAAACTAAGAACTAGGGAATGTAAGCTACAAACTAGGGAATGTAATCTAAGAACTAGGGAATGCAAGCTAAGAACTAGGGAATGTAAGCTAAAAACTATGGGGAATTTAAGCTAAGAACTAGGGAATGTATGCTGGGGAATGTAAGTTAAGAACTAGGGAATGTAAGCTAAGAACTAGGGAATGTAAGCTAAGAACTATAGGGAATGTAAGCTAAGAACTAGGGAATGTATGCTGGGGAATGTATGCTGGGGAATGTATGCTAAGAACTAGGGAATGTAAGCTAAGAACTATAGGGAATGTAAGCTACAAACTAGGGAATGTAAGCTAAGAACTAGGGAATGTATGCTAAGAACTATGGGGAATGTAAGCTAAGAACTAGGGAATGTATGCTAAGAACTATAGGGAATGTAAGCTAAGAACTAGGGAATGTATGCTAAGAACTATGGGGAATGTAAGCTAAGAACTAGGGAATGTAAGCTAAGAACTAGGGAATGTATGCTAAGAACTATGGGGAATGTAAGCTACAAACTAGGGAATGTAAGCTAAGAACTAGGGAATGTATGCTAAGAACTATGGGGAATGTAAGCCAAGAACTATGGGGAATGTAATCTAAGAACTAGGGAATGTAATAAAAATGTTAATAAGTTTTGTAATATACTTAAAGTTGAGGTAATAAATCAGGAGAATGATGAGAATTTGTTAACCAGTTTTTATTTTAACTACCTATCACCTATCTATTTGATGTGGTATAAATTGATAATAAATTTCTAAGATGAAGGTTAATGTTAGTCTATTACTTTTTTCACATCATTACAATCTGCTAATATTGTAAACTTACTGCCATAATTTCTTTTCTAGTTTTTGATTTTCCTTTACACTACTTTCAGGTCCTTACGAGCTATAAAAGCCAACGACCATTCTTTAATTATTGCTGTCACCAAAAAATAGTAAGTATTTTATAAGTTTTCCATTGGCTCATTTGGTGCTAACAATTTTCCCTGTAGTTCTTTAGTGGAGCAGAAGTTTGTGTTCCTTGCATTGAAAACAACAGTATATAGGTAAGCTTTTGTGAGAAATTTTTTGAGAATAATGGTCATAGTATTTTCCCAAATCATCGTATATTGGAAGTTAAAATAGAACCTTCTGTTTTGATGATGGATTTGATATTTAAAACCTGTGGAAATAGCATAATCGTAATAAGAATTGGTTAACCATGGTTTATCTAATAGGTGTATTTACTGAGCTGCTACAGAGATGGAAAATTAGCATAAGCGTGGTATATGCCATTGTCACTGATAATTGCTGTTGAGATAGCCCCAGGAGCGATAATGTCTTCAGACGAACATCGTAACATCTCCATAAACACAAAAAGTGCAACAATCCCATAGATATAAGAAATAAGTCTATGGAAAGCAATATGGTCGAAT
Organism: Lottia gigantea; assembly: GCF_000327385.1. Taxonomy (NCBI): domain Eukaryota; kingdom Metazoa; phylum Mollusca; class Gastropoda; family Lottiidae; genus Lottia; species Lottia gigantea. The sequence continues at coordinate 99,985 of NW_008709848.1, read as the reverse complement.
ATGTTGCAGGCTGAAAGCGACTGTTGTAGAATTTATTTTTGTAAGGGAACTTTTCTCTTGTTTTCTTTATGTTCGCCAGAGACCATATAAATTTTAGATTGCAAATCGCAGTCTGGTGTGAAGGGGCTATAAATGAATGAACTGCATATTCCATTTCTTTTACAGTCCAAGTGATAAAGAAGAACCCTCTATATTACCATTATTAAAAGCTGGTTTTAACAGAGTAAGTAACTTGTCAATGAATACAGTTTTTGGGAAGTTTTGGGTTAACTTTCTGATTTGTATAGTTAGAAGCAGGCCTGTTTAGAATAACATACTACTTTCATTGGAAATTTTAATCCAAAGTCAAGTCAAAGTTAACCTTGACTAATTGATATTAGTATTATTTAAAGCCGGCTTCTTTATAATTTTGTATGTTAGGTGTTATAGAAGGTACTCTCCTTTAGAAGCACTAGCCAAGGTCGCATTATGGTGATATTTAAGGGCTTATTAGGACTGAATTAATATTGGTGATATTTAAAGAAAGGTTTATTCAATAAAACTATTTTAGTATTATTAAAAGAAGGTTATTAAAAATTAAATGATATGGGTGATATTTAAAGAAGGTGTCTAAAAACTTAATGATATTTTTGATATTAAAAAGTTTATTAAATATGAAGTAGAATTAGAATCTACTTGTGAAAATGGCCTTGAGCAATTTAAAAAAATGATTACTGAAAAACAAAGTGTTAAACTGAAATGTTGTAATGAGATTTTTGAGTCGATAAAACATGGTAAAAGTATAGAAGGTTTTTGTTGTGATTAATTTAACTATTTGTTAATACATTGTTCAGATTATTGAATAAATGTAACTGGTGAATGTAATTATCAAGCTAACATTTCCTACAACATGACAACTCTACAATTACTATAATCTTTTATAGGCTTTCAACTGTTTTTATTTAATCATTCCATTCAATACCAATCTTTATTAAATTCCATTTCAAACTGTCTTACTTTATATGTTCATTGACACGAAATCCATGTTCAAGGTTTTCACTTTTATTTTATAATCTGAAATCTCCTGATGTTGTCAGGTTTTGATTCATCTTTTTATCTGTAGACAACCTATTGATTACGAAGCACTCTTATGATTGCCGCAAAATATCCATTTTCTAAAAGATATATTTTCACAATGTAGTAGAAACCTATCTGAAAAGACAAATTGAAAATCAAATTAATATGAAAGAGCTAAGATGATATAAGTAAGCTTAACCAGTGAAAGTATGCTAAAAAATGTAGTCTTTGGGTGTCTTCACAACCAGTCTTTTGAACTGTACTTTTGAGCATTCTTACCTGGTTTCAAGAGGATAAGATTGTAGGCATCACCTTCACATTAAGAAAACTTGTAAAGATGTGATGAATTCACTCTTGCACAACTTGCCTTTGGAGTGAAACTCTGGGATCTACACCTCAGATCAAGTGTCCTAAAGGTGCGGGCACATGAATGGTCTTGATTTTTGTCGCCTGTCTTGGACGCAATAATCTTGTCGTGGAAGCATGGGCATACGCAAGATTTCACTCTTCTAAAGTCTACCAAAATGTTCGACCAAGACTGCTGTGTGCCAGCACCTTAAAGAAAAGTCTTCTATGCTTTGTTCTGATTTTTTAAATGATGATTTAAATATGTTGTAGAGATTTATAGAGACATCTAATGTTGGTTGTTGTATAAATGAATTCTTACAATTAGAATATGGTGAAATCAGATCTCAGCTCAAACTGCGGGCCTGTGGAGCCTTATTTACTGCCTTAGACAATGTAAATGATTTAGTTGAAATTACAAATCAAGATCACGAAATACAGGTAAGAATTTGACTTACATGGTTTACATAATTCAGCACAGAATATTTAATAATGACAAATGATAATCTGTAAAACATGCTAGATAGGTACTGTTTCAAACTTATATTTAAATAACAGAGATGTCAGTGAGAATCTTATGCTTGGTTTTCGTAAACAATTGTCTGAACATCTGGAAGTAACTTAGTTTATTTCAGACGTAGATCGCCAGCCTCAAATTCCCCCATTTGAGTATAATTTCACCCCCAATAATTTCGAATTCCCCCCTGGGGGTGCATATGGACATTGGTTGAGAAGCACTGGATTGAAGGGTTTTTAAAGAGGTTTTCTAGCTGTTTATTGCATATGTGGTCCATTTATGGCTTCTATTTCATTAATTCATCTATATCATTCCAATTTTATATCAGATGTCTGTGGTTACTGTAACATGCTGAACCGTATATAATAGAAGCAGCCTTTGCTATAGCAACATCATAAAGCGATTCGTTTTGGTGGAATTGCTAGACCCACATATGTCTGACTAAAAATTGGAATGGTGTAAATCATTGTCCTCAATACACATACAAAGTTAAGAAAACCTCTTTACAATCCCTTTAACAAATGCAGAATAGTTGAAGACGGACTATGTTCGGATGCAAAGGTGTCAAAATTGAGAGTTTGTGTCATTAATTTATGTAATATCCACAAGGTGCAAATAAGTTTTACGAGTCAAAGAGCCCTTCAAACATTTTCATTTTCATTGTTAGCTGAATAACAACACTTCCTGATTTATAATATATCTTCTTTGTTCAAAATGATTTGGCGGGTTTTCTTATAAAGAAATTCTATGAACTTGCCATAGCAATTTTGTTACTGAACAAATTTTATTTTATTTTTAAAATTACTGCAGATTTGACATATTTGATGCCATGAACTGGCAGTGACAGAAGTAGTTAATTTAAGTGTACTAGAAAGATCTTTTATAAGCTGGTCTTGGAAGGAAATGTATTGAATATAGTTAGTTACAGTCTAGGACCACAGAAATCTCTGGAATAATCAATACGTAGTATGGACAGAAAGAAAACATTGAAAAGATTTATACTAGATAATTAGAGTAAAGGTTACATTTCATAGAGACAGCCATGTCAATTTACCATTTTTCATGTATTTTGAAACGTTTCAAGGACATTTCAATAGAAATCTTAAATCGATTGAATTCAGCATGTTAATGGAACTGTGATAGGTCATTGAATTTTATGCACTGTCATGGACATTGAAAACAATAACAACTTGCTTTATTCAGAGGTTCAAAACATGATGCAACCATATTGCATTCCCAGAACTGTTACACACTTAGGGCAATCCAATTGAGTTCTATTGGTTGTCCTTTGTTCTGAACATGGTTGACATACACAAATTTACCTATCTCTAATAGTGCTGGCTTATGTCAATCATGCCACAATATGATACATAACGCAATACAAGGGTTATGATACAATATGTATCCCGATAGGTAATGGGATAAAAATTAACATTTTATCTCCAAAGTTTCAATATATATATTAATTCATACTGTGATATTTGGTAATATAATTGATAGAAGTAGTTAGAGTCCACTGTCTTATTAAAAGTTTCTAACAATTTCAGTGAAAATAATTGTTACTGGTATATCATAAACCAACTTATAAAAATCCAAACCTTTTTATGGAATGAAAGGTATCGTCAAGTATCGATACACGACATCGTGGCATTTCGTATCACGATAAATCAATTCACCGATATATTGTGCCAGCACTAATCTTTAATAAGTCATTTTTTTCCAGCAAAATGGATAATCAGGACCAGCTTGCAGAACATAAGTTGTAATCCTAGTACAAAATGATGGTTCCCTTCAATTATCTCATTCCTTTTAATGACAGTACCAGTTTCTCTCTAATTAAAATAGTATAACAATTTCAATAGAATCATAGAACACTATCTATTGATACATAATAAACAAGTTCACTTTATAACATTGAATATGAATACAGAATTAAATTTGACTATACCTTCAGTAATTTTAACTATTTTAATAGATAAGAAATTTTAATAAAAGCAAATAGCTTTGAGATATAATTTGAAACAACAGGAAGTTAAAGTCTATTTTATATCATGTCATGTAATTGACTTTGACTTATGATTATTATTTTACTTAATTAAAATGTGTATTTATTAAAACGAAAATGTCAAGAGTTACTGTAGTACAATTTTAAAGTTATTGCATGAAACAAATAATAATTACATTCCAAATTAGTTCATGTAACTTTTAATGAAACCGCCATGTCAATTACTTAATGAAGTATGTTGAAAGCCTTTATCTAACTCAATATTTTTACAGAGTTTTACACAAGTTTTTCTTTGTTTGAGTTATTGTTTCAATTTAATATACGTTTAACATCAATTTGAAATAAAGTATCAATTGATTTTTGGATGTAATAAGATAATAGTGATATGTATGGTGGCTGATTAAGGACACAATTAGCAGGTTATTACATACAACGGAAGGGTTTCCTTTTATAAAGTGGATATAGCTTAAATTAAGCTTTCCCAGCATCTTCAATAAAATTCAATATAAATTTAACTTCTTATGTATTAGAAGAATCATGTTAACAGTCTGGAAATTGAAGAAATAAATGAAATGAAATTAAATGAATGGAGTTTTACGTCCTACTTTTCTGCACCTTACAGGCTTATGAAGACGGTGGGAAATTAAGAGGAAATAACAATCTTCATTCTAAATCAGGGGTTTTCAACGTGGGAATTTGAAATTTTTTGGGGTAATATATAAGCGCTTTGTAATCTAGCGTAAAATTCATGGGACAATTATAATTTATGTTGTTCTATTCAATTCTCCTCCATGAAAGAGATTGCAGGGAAAACCTAAGACCAAAAAGAAAATCAAGAAAAAAGGAAGGGAAAGGGGATAATGTAATAGATCAAGGATCCTCAAAGGGGTAATAGAAAGAAAAAGGTTGAAAACCTCTGTTCTAAATAGTATAACAATGCAAAATTACTCTGGATCAGATGTTAAGAAAATGCAAATTGCAAATCAGCCATTGAAAATGAAGGTGTGGCTAAAAATGTTCATATGTCTTTATTTCAGTATGTAAATCATGGGTTTGAGAGATTAACAGGATATACAAGTGAAGAGGTATATAATAAAGATAGTCGAGAATTATCGAAAAATGATAAAAATAAACCTGATTTACATGAAACTATCACAGATCAAGTTAAAAAGGGAAAGGTTAGTCTGTGATCTTTCTATACTAGTAGTCTCTTTACTTACATTTGCTTGAATCAATTTAGTGTCAAAACACAGATATATGCCCCTAATATATACCATTGTAAAGGTAGGTCTCCCCTTATTGTAGGAGATTTCATTGTTTTCTTGTGCTTGAGAAAAACAAAAAAAAATTGTGAGCAATGTTCATAATGGAATGATTACTCCCTCAATTGGACATTAATTGAAAAACCAAGAATGATAATGCAATTTTTACAAAAATTGGTATCTTTGCACCAAATGAAAGAGCCATTGTAGTCAAAACATGAAACTAAAAATTAAGATATTGTTGTAAATTTTCGAAATCTTTAGAACAAATGATTTAGTCAAAAACAATCATACAAAAATAATCTTTCCATAAATAAATCTGAAATAATTTCGTATAAAAACAAAAGTGTCTAAACAAATAGCTTGTAGTTAGGTTCTTAACCTGTATTTCAGTGTATCTACATTCTAAAGACTTCAATTTCCGTATTAAATTTCTCACAAAAATAACCAACATTACATAGCAGCATTCCTTCTACATGTTTGTATTATTTTTGGCTGGGTAATATATAACTTGGAGGTAACATCTATGATGAAGTTAGACTGAGGCAGGCTGCTGTACTATACATTTATATTAAATAAATATGACGGCAAGATTACATATTATTATGTTGTTTTAAGAATTATGACTTAGATTTAAAAACAGTTCTTAGTTTGTTTATCCTTGTTCTGCACATTGCACCTTTGTTGTTTTCTGTTATTTTTGGCAAATATCTAGGAATTCATTCAAACATTTTTCACTCCTAATTGATTATGTATTCATCGCAAGACATGTTGCATTGACGTGTTTGATAGCTGAAAAAAAGCCTGACACATTGTAATTACATCCTGAACACTTGCTTCATAAACATGTTACCAACAACAGTTTCACTGGTTTCAAAACATAGTTATGAAATTAACAACAGCTCAATTCCAAGTTCCACTACGAAAGTTTTGGGGATAACCAGATAGTGGTAACACAATAGGTTCACATCAACAGGCTTTCACCAACAGGTTCAGAACAACAGGCTCGCAACAACATTGTCGCAACATGATCACACCACCAGGTTACAACAAAGGGCTCACATCAACAGGCTTACAACAATAGGTTCACATCAACAGACTAACACCAACAAGTACACAACTATAGGTTCACGTCAACAGACTAACACAAACAAGTTCACAATTATAGGCTCACACTAAAAGGTTTAAGATAAGTTTAGGTCTATCATATCAACAGTGATGTTTCCGGGTTCATAAAATTTCCAATGACATAAGCATTCTTTAAGATCTTTTATTAGGACTTTGACATCAGGTTCTCAGAGTCTTGTGATCAGGCATCACAATAGCAGGATCACATTAACAAAAGACCTTAAGCTGCAGTCAAAAGGTCAAAAAACTATAGCCCACCACAACAAGTATAACCACCATATCAAGTATTAGACGATATGATATAATTTAAAATAAGATAATTTCAATTAACTTTTATTTCAGACATGGGAAGGTTCATACTATACACGACGGAAAAGTGGAGACGTTTTCCCAAGTTTTTGTCGAGTGATCCCAGTTCATGGGCTCAGTGGGTAAGTTGAATTTCTAATTCTATATTTTGCTTGATGATTCACTGTCACAATTTCACTGCTCTTAAAACAATCACGTGCATGGAATGCTGGATAATACTAGATTTTCAAAAAGTTGAATTTGGAAAAGATTTGGTACCATATTAATGTGCTGCATAAATTGTATTATAAGGTGTTTTCAATATCTCCCAAAACATTTAGTCACTAATATTTTACCAAAATTTAAGCAAAGAGCGACATTGAAATTTTTTATATGTAAAATCCTTTTATCGAAATAAAAACCAAGGCTTTGATTTTTCACAGCTGGATATATTTGTATGTAAACTCATAAGCGTTTCCATTTTGTGTTAAAATAAGCAGAAAAAAGAAAAAATTTGTAAAGCTGCAATCGGCCATGACAAAGGCAGACCTGAAAGACAGTTATCAAGGGTACAATGACATGAGAATGATGTCAACTCAACAGACTGACATAAATTGATAGTTAAAAACATGATAGACTAGACTGAACAATTGCCATCTTTATCAATGATTAAATGTCTATCGGTCTTACGCCATGCCATTATAGAATATGACAAATGGCGGAAGAACTGGCAGCATATACTGAACTGTTAGTATAGTAGTGGAAAGTAGTTGACAGGTCAACAACCCTTGATTTAGGAAAAATTTATCAATCAGATATTGAAATTGAATTCTAGGCCATCTTCTAGGAATTATAGTATGTAACCGTGTGCATGTAAAGAAGGAAAGGTGGTTCTATAACCTGGGAAGAGCATGAATAAAGTAGGATTTGTGAACCTTGCCATAATAAACCAGCTCCCCTCTCCCCCCTCCCCCTCACCCGTTTATTTTCCTCAATAGACTGCTTAAGGCATTTAATCATGTCTGGTGTAGAAGAACATGTTTAAATTCCAGTTTTTGAGAAAACAGACTTAAGCCCAGTTTACATTAGAAAAATTGACTGCCCTGCCCTGGATAAAAAATTCATAGTGTAAACACTGGATCGTTCTGAGAACACTTGCAATTTGAAGTGAGACCTAGACCTAGAAAAGAACCTAGAACAGAATCAGGAACACTTCGTAATCTTTTAATGTAAACAGGGTTGTCGTCAACTAAAAATCACATAGAGAAAATTAAATTTATTGTTTATCAGTTGACAGACATAAACTGTAATTTTATTATTATAGATATAAAAAATAAACCAATATAATGAAGCATGTAGAGCACAGCTGTGTTTCACCACTATGTTTTTATTTACGCTTTTCTTTTTGTATTTTTTCACAGGCGTATCACTCAGTTTGTAACAGTTAAAACAGTGGCTTATGATCTCTCTCATCACTTAGAACGTATTAAAGACACAGATTTATATCAACTTGCAAATGGCAAGCATTATTTTATATTTCAATTATTATGATATATCACTTGTATTAAAGGGATATTTTCCTCTGAATATTTACTTAATCAAATTTGATAGTGGTCAATATGAGCTATATTTTCACTTTTCAGAGTTAAGATCTGATGAGCTCATGAAAAGCACTAGTTTTTAGGTCAAAGGTATTAACTACATGCAAAAATATTAATGATGCTCTTAAAAATCTGAATAATAATACACATAGCTGAAATGGATCTCTATCAAATGATAAAGAAAATTTTTAGATTACTCTATCCCTTTAATAGCTATTTTGCATGATTTGGCTGAAAAATGAGCTATTCTAAATATCACTTTTTCAAATGAGTTGAATCTATGATATTGAGCCTCAGTAATAATGATTTCAAGTAAGCACAGGGCACAAGAAGGAAGGGTACAGGAAGGCAGAAGATTATTATTGTCATGTCTGCAGACATTGAAATTTACATCTCGCATTAGATGCAAAATGGTTGCAGTCATACTTAAAGGTTAGAAAAAAATGAAAAATCTTGAAAACCTGATCCAGCCGTAAATTAATCATTGTTGGAGACTAATGTATATGCTTATTTATCTAATTTGGGGTCATTTGTGGGCAAATTAGATCTACTGCTGATGAAAATTAGTCAAATTAATAAAATGTATAAATCATGTCAAGTATAGGACATGTAGTATATTAATCAGCCACCATATCACCCTAACAGAGCCTCTCATTATCTTCTTCTCTCCAGCCTTTATTAAATCAAGGTAATTGGATGCTTAAAGGAACAGTTCAATGTTCAATTTTGAGTGATAACTATTGTCTTAGCAAAGTGTACATTTTTTAGAATTTTTTCTATTATCATTGTTATGAGAATTGGAAAAGTAGCCTCAAAATAGTATTGTTAGTCCACTTTACATTCAATTTAGGTTTTGGAATTGTCGTTTCAAAAAGCTAAATTTCTAACTTCTGTTGAGGAACCAATCATTTCAAGTTCATGAACATCAGATCCATTAAAACATTAAAACTAACCTGTCTCATGACGGTCTAAACCCAGCTCACGTTCCCTGTTGGTTTTTTTTTTGTGACAGAGAACTACAGAATTCATAGTGACATTGGTGTAGAAATTTTGCTATTGTTTTTTTATGAAAATGTGTTCTGTTTATGATAATCAACAAAATCAATAAGTTTTCTTATATAACAGCTGTTTTATTTATTTCTGAAAATTAAAACAATTTTATTTATTTTATGAAAACCTTGAATTCTATTAATAAAATAGGTCAGAATCATAAACTAAGATATATATTGTGATACATTACGTAAAAGAGTAAGGCTGGTCTTCTTGAAAATATTCATTAAACTTTCATGTTATATTCAAACAATTGTGGATCAAATTTCGTTTAACTATTTCATGCAGTAAAATTTTAGAAAGCTAGTTTTTGGAGAGCTGGTGAGAAATTTTGTTTATTAATATTAACAGGAGGAATTCATGCTGGTCTAAATAAAAGAAGAGAATCTGCAGCAAGAATTCATTCGATGACCATTGAGGCACCAATAACTAAAGTAAGTATATCAAACATTTTGATATGAAAAAAAATATTATTACTTATGTCAGTACCCCAGTTGTTGTTCATCTTCTTGTTTTGGGCTTTTTATGGATATCGAGGCTTGGTATCGATTACTAAATTGAGATATATTTTCGGGGAGAAATCTGGGTAACAAATTTCTGATTAGTATTCAAAGAATCTGAACTTTTGGTTGATACAGTAATGGTATTATCATGTGTCATTCTATAATACAAGCAGGATTAATATTGTCTACTGAAAAATCTGACCAGCAAGTTTTTTTCTAATGAATTCACCATTCTAGTTCTTCTTCTATTCTTCCTACATGTCTGTAACAAAAAATTTGTTTGTCAGCATTTATATTTCACATTCCCTAGAAAACATGGGAGAGTATCTTTCATTAAATTGATTACATGCACAGCAAATATATTGAAAACCTTTTATCTGTTTGTGAGTCTTTAAGGGGCTTAAAAAGATTCATTTTAGAGTTGATCCCCCCCAAATCTCTATCAGATGCACAACAAACAGCAGTAAGATAAAGATAAGATATAGATAGTTTCCATTCAATTTCGTCTGTTCTTCCTGCAATTCCACTAAAACTAAGTGTTTGATGACGTTGACTAATTGTGAAGGGCCTTATGTGATACAAGCATATTTGCAATTACTGGTGTGATCAAACACTTATCTTTTGTGGAACTGTAGGAACCACAGACATCTGACTGAAATTTGAGATGGTGCAAATTAATACTATCAGTGTCCTCAATACAGATGAAAAGCTCTTAACAATCTCTTTAAGACAAAAACGACCCCAAAAAACTGTTATATTTTTTTTTCAGGTAATCAACATAATCAATGCAGCACAAGAAAACAGCCCTTTAACAGTAGCACAAGCTCTAGATAAAGTCTTAGAGATCTTAAGATCTAGTGAATTATACTCACCATTTTTTAACCAACAAATGAAAGATGAAGATCCCATGACATCTGATTTAGTTGGAGGTCTAGTTTCAGTAAGTTACCTCCCTACCTTGATTTATAACGTCATTTTCAACAAGGTCTTTATTGAGTGCTGTGTTGGTCAATGAATAAAGCTTTTAATCTTTCCCTTGGTCAATTAAGAAAGGAAATACTCATCCAAATTACGGTAGTTGTGCCTGTGTTACTTCCCTGCAAAAATCACCTCATTGTGCACTGCATGGTATTAAACACAGAATTGAATACAATTTGGGAGAGAAATATAGTCTTAAACAAGTCATATTTAAGGGGGGGATTTCTTTGGTGCATGCTAATGGTAATTAGTAGACCTGTGCTGAGCTTTCTTGGTCTATAATTCTCATTTCGCTCAAGATAAAAATCTGGAGAATTTGTAACCAACAAGGACAATATGGAAATATAGCCTTGCATGTAGACATAGCATAAAGATCAAAGTCTCCAGGATATATTCATTAATTTAGGAAACTAGAGAGTGGTGGTCATTATCTCTAGGACATATATTATTTACTGAATTTACTTAACAATTCCATGGAATCATATCATATACTTTGAGTACTGAATATGTGGATTTTGTTAATGGTAATTCTTATTATTTGGCTTTATAGAGTAAAATGTACTCTGGATTTGTAAATATATGTAGATAAAGTTATATCACATCAGTCCCTACTGCTCAAGCAATTGCAATTGATATTCTGATGTTTTTGTATTTTTCAGCAAAACGTAAAACGACGTCACTCTAACCATGATACATCAATTTCAAAATACCGTAAGGAATTTCTTCATTTGAAATGGAAAGGTCTTTTATTGAGTTTACTTGAGTTTGTCCATAGACCTCCAGTCCAAATTGTTACTCCTTGGGGTCCTGAATTTAAATCTGACAAATGTTGGCTGCTTGATCTTCCAGACCAGTTAAAGTTAATAATTATAATTATTCTGGCCTTTACTTTATGCATTCCATAAGTCACTACCCTTTAAAATAATGGTCTTTGTTTTATTTCTCTTGCAGCCCACCATACCCATCTTCACATTCCATCCAGCCCTACCGCCTCCCTCTCTCAGGTTCCTGAAACTATCCAGTCAGTATTAGACATTGAAACTGATTGGTCTTTTGATATCATTGAATTAGAACGAGTTACTGATAACCGGTAAATAGTATAATTATATTTTTACCATAACTAACATAGCCAAACCTACATTGTGGCAATTCCAAAAAAACCTGTTTCTGTGCTTTCATTTATTGCTTAAACCACAGTTTTTAATGAAAGTCTGTCTGTGACACTTTTTTTGTCCATTTTGAGCTAAATGCTTTCAGGATTCTGAAAATCAGTAAAAAACACTGTCTGATGATCATGACATTCCATTGACATCATCCTAAGACTTGCTAACTGTGTGGGGGGATTTTTTGACATTTAGTTTCAGACAGAATTTTAAAACTATTCAGCTTGAATTTTCATGAAAGTTCATGATTATAAATAGAGTTATTACTTGAAATTATAAAAATTCTGAGACTAGTTAAAATGTTTAAAATGTGACTGTATATCTGTATGTTTCAGATAGTATTTCTAGGATTAAAGATATTTGCTAGATTTGGACTGACAATTTGTATATTTATATGTTTCAGACCACTAGTATTTCTAGGATTAAAGATTTTTGCAAGATTTGGTGTTTGTGAGTTTCTAGATATTAGTGAAGATGTGTTATTTAATTGGTTAACATTGATAGAGAGTAACTATCACTCTGATAATACTTATCATAATTCAACTCATGCAGCTGACGTACTTCATGCTACTGCTTATTTCTTAGATACAGATAGAGTTAAGGTGAGTATGCTTTAAATAAATGAATATACCTTCAAGCTTTCTTTCAAACAACAGAAATGGAGGCAGAAGAATGAACAGAATTAAACAATCTTCATCACTCAGTCAAAGTCCAAAAAATCCTGTACCCAGTTCACTTAACTTCCCAGAAGGTTGATGAAAAATCAATGTTTTATTGAGTCTGTTTCACAAAGATAGAGGGAGCCAGTGTGAAAATATCAACCTCATTCTTAGCTTTGAATTGATATCAAAGAGTTATAACTTTTCATGGTTTATATAATAGTAATTAATAATGGTTATGATTTGGTAATTTGTCCAACTTCAGAAGGCTGAAAATAGGTCAGTTATCTGATGATCGCAAAGAGTGAAACTCTGAGTAACAACATGATTTTTTAGGTTCTGTTTTAATATTTCTATATCCCTCTACAATTGATGTATTGAGTACAATTTTAACAGTGGTATTTCTATATCACTCTACAATTGATGTAATGAGTACAATTTTAACAGTGGTATTTCTATATCCCTCTACAATTGATGTATTGAGTACTATTTTAACAGTGGTATTTCTATATCCCTCTACAATTGATGTATTGAGTACTATTTTAACAGTGGTATTTCTATATCTCTCTACAATTGATGTAATGAGTACAATTTTAACAGTGGTATTTCTATATCACTCTACAATTGATGTAATGAGTACAATTTTAACAGTGGTATTTCTATATCCCTCTACAATTGATGTATTGAGTACTATTTTAACAGTGGTATTTCTATATCCCTCTACAATTGATGTATTGAGTACTATTTTAACAGTGGTATCTCTATATCCCTCTACAATTGATGTATTGAGTACTATTTTAACAGTGGTATTTCTATATCTCTCTACAATTGATGTAATGAGTACAATTTTAACAGTGGTATTTCTATATCCCTCTACAATTGATGTATTTAGCACTATTTTAACAGTGGAATTTCTATATCACTCTATAATTGATGTATTGAGCACTATTTTAATAGTGAATATAAATTATTATTGTAATTTGTTAATTGTTAGTCCTGCCTATGTTTTGATTGATCTAATTATTTTCAGAGTGTATTTGATCAGTTTGATGAAGTAGCATGTTTAATATCAGCTGTGGTACATGATGTAGATCATCCTGGTCGTACTAATGCTTTCCTGGTCAATGCTAGTGATCCCCTGGCACTATTCTATAATGACGTGTATGTAGTTTTCATTCCAGTCTATAATACACAATAAAATTGAATTTGAAAGTACTCAAGGTCTTTTCAAAATTTTTGCCTCAAGACAATTTTGATATTTTTACATCTTAAAGGGATTGTAAAGATGCTTTCTAAATTTTTATTATATGCACACTGATAATACTATTTGCATCATGTCCATGGTTCCTGGAATTCCACTAAAGCTATGTGTTTGTTGACATCACTAATCGCAAAATATGCTTATATCAAACACTTACTTTAAGTGGAATTACTTGAACAACAAACGTCTAATTTGAAATTGGAATG
>NW_008709848.1:39725-85913 GCF_000327385.1 Lottia gigantea | reverse complement strand
TATTTTATAACCTGTGTTTTAAAAACCTTTATTGGTGTAAATCTGAGGATGGCACCCCCTGTATTATTCTCAAATTTCTCACCCCCTTATTATTTTATGTTAATTATGATAATTATGTTATCCTCCCCCCCCCCCCCCCCCCCTTCCATTATGATTCTGAGATACACTGCTGCAATATAAAGTACATTGGTTATTGTAGAGAGAGCTACTGTGCAATGAGAAATAACATAATAGATATGGTATTAGCTACTGAAATGAAGCAACATTTTGAACATTGTTCAAAGTTTGTGAATAGTATTAATAAAGTTATATCTGCTGAAGATGAAACGAGGTCATTGGTGAGTTGCTTTAAGCTTTGCTTACACCGATATCACATAGGACCAATTCCACATTATCATAAATATTCTGATACCACAGCCACTGTTTCTGAGAGTTGACCCAACGTCAACCTATATCACCTATCCTTGCTTGTGCCTCGCTATATGAATATCTCCTTGAAGGGGTTAACGTATTTCGGACTGTGTAGATGTCAATACTTGTCTCTAAGGCTTGGATTGACTTTTAATGGCTAAGTGGGCAGCAAGTTGGATTGTCTTTTTCTAGGCCTTTAGGTGCCCTAGGTTCAAATCTTCAAGGTCAGAAACAATTCTAATACTATGGCCAGTGCTTCCGTTAGATGTCTCAATATCACCTTTTGTTAGCATTTGCCAATATTCATGACATAACTTAGAAATGATCATCTTTATATCAAGAAAAATAGGATTTTATTTCTTAGTGGAGATCTTCAAAGCATTTTCAAATATTCTACTTTATGTTAATTTAGTCAAATATAAAAGAACAAATTTGTTTATTTTTACGTTTATGCATTATAGTTAATTTATATGTAATATACATATTTCAGACTAGTCAATGTTCTCAAGACAGTACACCAGTATCTGGTAAATTATCATTACCAGAAAACAGAACACTTATTAAAAGGATGTTGATTAAATGTGCAGATGTATCGAATCCGGTCCGTCCATTAAATCTCTGTATAGAATGGGCTAAACGTATTGCTGAGGAATATTTTGATCAAGTAAGTTATTTTTTGCTTCATTGTTTTTTTTCTTTTATAAAGACAATATTTTATTCTATATTTGATGATCTGAGTTTGAAAGTTAATCTTGAGACTCTGCCTTATATTGAAAAAAAATATATAGAAATAGAATGTAAAATTCCTAGTTTGAGGTATATTTCAAGGAATTATGCGATTTTGGTACATTTGAGTACAGTCAAGACCAAAATTAATGCCCGAAAATGGCAAACCTGTTCCTTTAAAGGAATACTGAAACAAATAATAATGTCACTTACTATTGCTAAAACGGCTAATTATATCTGAAGATGTTTGCGTTATCTAATTCAGATAACATTAAAATGGAGTGGAAGACCCACAGACGTCTGATTGAAAATTGGAATGGTGCTAATCAGTGTTCCCCGATACACACGAAAAAATGATAAACCCCTTTAAATTCCCATTAATTTAGTCATAGTGTCAAGATATTTTGTTGTTTTATTTGTAGACTGATGAAGAAAAGAGTCGTAATTTACCTGTAGTTATGGCTGTATTCGATAGAAAAACTTGTAGTATACCTAAATCACAAACAAGTTTTATTGATGTTTTTATTAATAACATGTTTGATGCTTGGGACTGTAAGTCACATATTTCTATTGTTATTATTTGTTACATCCTAGAAACAATCTCTTGAAGTATTATTATTTTGCAAAAAATAAATAAAGACGTCTTTGTTATTAGATAACTAACTATCTTTGTTAACCTGATTAAAGGAAATTTTGTTTTAACATTTGATATAACTTAATTCCACCTGAAATCACCTCAGTCATGGTTCAATTTAAATGGTTTAGCAGTTAGTCAGTCAATATGACTCCTTCTCTGCTTTCATATTTCCTAAGATTAGCCAAAATTGAAATTTATCACAACGATCTTCAAATCAAATCAAATATTTATATTTTTTGTGAGAATTATGGATAATTCTGGAAAGATCAATGCCAAGATGTTTGGTTAAGGACCAGCTGGTAGAAAGGATCCTTAACTGTGAACCTATGTTGTTATTCTTGTAAAATATAATTTTTTTCTTTCTAAATATAGTCTTATTTTACTGGTGAAATGAAGATTATTTTTTTGAAATATTCTTTTTCAGATTTCTGTGACTTGTCAGTTTTGATGACAAATTTACAAGAGAATTACTTATACTGGAAGGAACAGGAGGAATTGAAACATCAGGAAGAATCGGAAACAGATGAGGAGCTAGATAGTCGTGGTGAAAATCAGGAGGAAGCACGCGATGAAACATGAATTATTGTGTGAAATTATTAAATGTGTTAAAGTTCTTCTTTTGTGCTGCTCTTCATCACCTTGACAACATTCTTATCAAATGTGTTGCATTTACATACATACTGAATTTCAACAACATACACATTATACTAGAACACATGAAAAACCACAGGGCAAATATTCTTAATCTTAATTATGTGTAAATATATTATATATAGTCATTGACACACAATTCTCAGTTAGAGAAAAGATTTATGTGAATACTTAAACTCATATATGGACAGAAATAATGATAGGATTGTAGGTATCTTTTTGAAGGAAATAACTCGGATTCATGATGTATATAAAAAGACTTGGACTGTAGTAAATTATGAGTGTCTCGTTTGAAGGAAGGAAGGAGATACATGAGTGTAACTGTAGTAAATTATAAACATCTTGTTGGGAGGAATGATAGAGATACATTATTTATATCTACAAAGAAAGACACTGTAGTAAATTATAAACATATTGTTTGAAGGAAGGAGATACAATAGTGTAACTGTAGTAAATTATAAACATATTGTTAGAAGGAAGGAAGGAGATAACATGAGTGTAACTGTAGTAAATTATAAACATCTTGTTGGGAGGAATGATGGAGATACATTATTTATATCTACAAAGAAAGACACTGTAGTACATTATGAACATCTTGGGAGGAAGGAAGGAGATACATGACTGTAACTGTAGTAAATTATTAACATATTGTTTGAAGGAAGGAAGGAGATACAATAGTGTAACTGTAGTAAATTATAAACATATTGTTAGAAGGAAGGAAGGAGATAACATGAGTGTAACTGTAGTACATTATAAACATCTTGTTGGGAGGAATGATGGAGATACATAATTTATATAAACAAAGAAAGACACTGTAGTACATTATAAACAACTTGTTCGTAGGAAGGAAGTAATGAAGGAGATACAGGCTAAGTTATACATGTACATACATACAAAGGATTAGATTGTAGTGAATAATGAACATCTTGATGGAGGCATGAAGGAGATATATAAGTTACGTATACAATTTATGTTATTGATGATATAAATACAGAGAAAGACTTGGTCTATAATGAGTTATAAACATCTTGTTCAACTGAAGAGAGATGACTCTGTTGAGATTGTTGTATTTATAACATTATGTATTATACTGAAAGACAATTCATATTAACTGTGTATTAAGACACTAAACAATGCAGACTTATAAACAGGACAATGATTATAAATACATATATCTATTATATTTATATCATTAAAAAACAGTTTATTAGAACTTTATGTACATGAATAAAATTTATATGAATACTTTATGTACATGTATAAGATTTAGATAGAAACATATATATATATTGAACCATAGTTTCGTAAACTATATACCTATTGGCCTCTTTTTGGAAGGTTTAAACCAAGAAGGTTTTGAAATAGTTATAATTATTATTTGTGATAGTTTATATTTGTTGTTTTGTTATGTATTTAAATTATAGAGAAGATAATGGCATTAATTTGTAATTTACCTTCAAACAAACCTCAATAGGAATTTAAGGATTGTTTTATTTGTTAATTTCTACATTTGAATTTTATTTTGTAAAATGGGGTGTATTCTGCACAAGTAGACTTGTTCAATCTGGAGATGTTTGTGTTCTGTTATGAATCGTGATCTTTAAGGGATTTTAAAAAGGTTTTCTAAATTTTGTATGTGTAGCAGGGACACTGATGGCATCAATGGAATCTATGCTGTCTGTCCCTGAAAAACATGAATAATTGAGAAAACCTCTTAAAAATCCCTTTAAAGTTGGCAGGCATTGTTCAATTGTTGACGTCAGAAAGTTGCTGCGTAAAATTGCAATCGTGTAATGAAATATAAATCTTTGCAATTTAGAGACACCTGTTTGAAAAGGTCATACACACACATACTCTAAAGTATTAGTAAGTTTACAGAACTGGGCTCAGTTTTTCATAAAAATGTGCAATTAATTTTTGTTGACATTAAATTTTAAGACTGATTGTAAAATATTTGAAAAACAGAGCCCCAAATGTCTTTTCATCATAAGCTCATTGTATTATGTTTTATTATTTCTAAGTGCTATTTATTGTAATTTTTTAAAATTTCTTAGCTCAATTTTATTTCATTTTTCTACAAACTAACCATCCTTGTGAATGTGTTAAATTTTTCTTGTAATGTTTACGTAGAGTAGTGAATACAGTATTCAGTTTTCTCCTGCTCAAGTATATAATTTTCCCTTTTCATAAATATTTTTCTTGGTATTTAATTTCTTATTCTACAGATTATCTTCAGTGTTTTTCTTGGGTTTTTGTCAGCCCCTTTATTGATATCAGACTAATTTATATTGATTCTGCAATTTTATTTATTTTTGTTTTTTTTTGATACAGTACTACAAAAGTGTAAGTGACAAAGATATTCATGCACATCAAGGTATGAATTTCAACTCGTGTAGAGGTTCTATTTGGTTCTTGTCATTGTCCCTGGGACCAGACCAATTTATTCTCTTTTGTTTTAGGGAATTTGTCTTGACAAATCTGTTAAGGCAAGAGAAAAGAATAAGAACGAAAAAAGACCATATTTGTGTAATGGACAGGAGAAAAAGAAAATTTCACACGAAAGCCAGGACTGTCCTAGATTATCCCCCTTTCTCAGTATTGATTTAATCATAAATCATAAATTTTAATAAGTTTTTTTTATCAGGAATGAAGGGTTTTTTGTAAGTTTTTTTCCAACAGAGCTGTTTCTGTTTTTGGTTCTGGAAAATTGAGGTAAGAGGATCCATAAAACAAAAAAGTAAATTGGACTGGCCTGGATGTCCATAAAGACTGTTGTCTAATATCTTGTTAATGTTCTGACTGCTGTCTTTTTGTTAATCTTACAACTGAAATAGAATATGACAATCCTTGTGGCAAACTGGGATCTATTTCTTTTTTTTATTCAAATACAGTGGGGGATATATTAAAGAAATGAAATTGTAATTAAATTTATAAAATTAAACTCTAAGACTGTAATTTATCTTTAAAATTTTAATTTGTAAATATTAAATGTAAATTATGATTGCAAATAATTTAACGTTAAATGACTATAGATTTCTATTCTTGTACCTTTATTTCAAATACTAGTTTAACTGTCTATTTACAGATATACCTAGGTCCAGATTTA
Source organism: Lottia gigantea (assembly GCF_000327385.1). Classification (NCBI taxonomy): domain Eukaryota; kingdom Metazoa; phylum Mollusca; class Gastropoda; family Lottiidae; genus Lottia; species Lottia gigantea. The sequence continues at coordinate 80,382 of NW_008709848.1, read as the reverse complement.
CTTAGAGTAGCAGTCAAAGTAATAGCTACCGGCTAATATCCCTCAGTGTTGTCTGAAACACCTTGGCTAAGTTTATCATATAGAATCATAGGGGATTTTAAGAGGATTCAGTGTAGGAAAAAATCAAGTAACAGCTCTATTTCAAAACAAAACACAAGACAATATTATGGAATATAACACACTTCTTTAATAAGGTTAGGCACATAACGTTTCAACACAATATACATGTGTCATCATCAGATGTAATGGCATGTGTATATTGTGTTGAAATGTTATGATCCAAACCTTATTAAAGAAGTATGTTATATTCCATAATATTGTCTTGTGTTTTGTTATATATCTCATATGGGTTGTAATCCAAACCCTAGGTCAAGTTGGACCATTTTGATGAGAACTCTTTCTAGTTCTGTTTAACCAGTAAGTTCTTTATATAGACATAACATAAAATATTATATAGATATCACAATATAATATTCATTGTTGTGATAACATGATAATGTTATGTTTGTATACATCCAGCTACTACCATAGACTGAAAGATATAGGATGATATATGAAAATAAGATACAAGAATATATATGATTGTTATCAATGATACATTTGACTGTATATATAATGTATTTGTTATATTTTGTATATAGAAGAAAAGTTGAAACATATATATATATTGTTTTTGGATTTCAACAATATTAGACGGTATTTCAAAGTTGTGTTTGAAATGAATTAGAGCATAAGTTAGGCTTTTTGTATTGTTTCTTTTTTTATAATGTGTCTTTCAGAATCTTGAGCTAGTTGTTATAATGATGTGCTTTTCTTATTTCAATAAGAATGAGTCCTTATGTTGGTGTTTTTTTCAGAAATAATTTGACTGCATTATTCTTTTATTACATTTTGTTACCTGTATAATAATTAACATTGTTGACTAAAAGATTTATTTACATGCAGCAACCAGCTCACAATGTACAGCAATTTTGAAATTCATCTTATACCTTGACTTCAACACCAACTATTCTTGCATCACAAAAGTTTGTGAACACAGTGACTTGATTGGATTGTATGCTAGTTAATATATCCAATCAGAGCACCCTACAGAGAGCTCTGATTGACTGTATTCACTGGCATACTATCCAATCAAATTGCTGCATTCAGTGATACAACAACAGTGGCTATTGCAGTCAAGGTATATGAAGAAGTTCTGTCCGACAAGTTTCACCAAAATGCATCTTGTAAAAGGGATTGTTAACTTGTTTATGTGTATAGGGCCACTGATGGCATTGATTTGCACCATTCCTATTAGAGGTCTGGTTCCTGCAATTCCACTCAAACCAAGTGTTTGATGACGTCACTAATTGCAAAATATGCTTCATCACAAAAGGCCCTTGGCGATAGTGACAGACTCAGGTGTCTGATCGAAAATGAGAATGGTGCAAATAGATGCTATCAGTGACCACATGTTCATTAATAAACCACCTTGTGAAGGGAAGTTATACATTGGTATAGGTTATTACTACATCCTCAAACAATAACATCCTGATCTGTATTTTACTCTGATATTTTACTCTGTCAAGCATTCAAATCTGTATCCCCTAAAATTTTGAATAATTACTTATTAGATTTATTATATAATTTTTTTTAAGTTATCAAGATTTGTTGAAATCATCCAATTTGTAGTTTACAGTAATGCATATTTGGAACATTTTTGGTTGCTCAAAATAATATTTAATGTACTATTTAGTTCCTTATATGGTTAATATTTGTCAGATAAAACCTCCTTTCTATAGAAGGTTGTGAAATAAAAATAAAAACTTTAATTATTGTGATCTTTGTTTTACCAATTTGCTTTCATTGTTTTTCCTTTGTATAAGTTGGCATATCTATGGTTTATGTCAATTTTTCCAAAATACCATTTTTTTTATTTTTCCACATTTACCAGAGGGTAAAAAGGGGTGCACATTGTACATGCTTGCACACTATATTCATGATTAAACAGTAAACCAGTGTTGTCAACTGTGGTCTTTGAGGGATCTTCAATTCACACAGCCTGTAACACAACTTTCACAGTCTTTATTCAATGATAACTCTTCATTCAATAACTCTTCATTCAATGATAACTCTTCATTCAATAACTCTTTATTCAATGACTCTTCATTCAATAACTCTTCATTCAATGATATCAACTCTTTATTCAATGATATCAACTCTTTATTCAATGATATCAACTCTTTATTCAATGATAACTCTTTATTCAATGACAACAATTCTCTTTTCAATGATATCAACTCTTTATTCAATGATATCAACTCTTTATTCAATGATAACTCTTCATTCAATGATAACTCTTTATTCAATGATAACTCTTCATTCAATGATATCAACTCTTCATTCAATGATATCAACTCTTCATTCAATGATATCAACTCTTCATTCAATGATATCAACTCTTCATTCAATGATATCAACTCTTCATTCAATGATATCAACTCTTTATTCAATGATATCAACTCTTCATTCAATGATATCAACTCTTCATTCAATGATATCAACTCTTTATTCAATGATATCAACTCTTCATTCAATGATAACTCTTTATTCAATGATAACTCTTTATTCAATGACAACAATTCTCTTTTCAATGATATTAATACTTCATTCAATGATAACTCTTTATTCAATGATAACTCTTTATTCAATGATATCAACTCTTTATTCAATGATAACTCTTTATTCAATGACAACAATTCTCTTTTCAATGATATCAACTCTTCATTCAATGATAACTCTTTATTCAATGATAACTCTTTATTCAATGATATCAACTCTTTATTCAATGATAACTCTTTATTCAATGACAACAATTCTCTTTTCAATGATATCAATACTTCATTCAATGATAACTCTTTATTCAATGATATCAACTCTTTATTCAATGATAACTCTTTATTCAATGATATCAACTCTTCATTCAATGATATCAACTCTTTATTCAATGATAACTCTTTATTCAATGATAACTCTTTATTCAATGATATCAACTCTTCATTCAATGATATCAACTCTTTATTCAATGATATCAACTCTTCATTCAATGATATCAACTCTTTATTCAATGATATCAACTCTTCATTCAATGATATCAACTCTTCATTCAATGATATCAACTCTTTATTCAATGATATCAACTCTTCATTCAATGATATCAACTCTTTATTCAATGATATCAACTCTTTATTCAATGATAACTCTTCATTCAATGATAACTCTTTATTCAATGATAACTCTCTTTTCAATGATATCAACTCTTCATTCAATGATATAACTCTTCATTCAATGATATAACTCTTCATTCAATGATAACTCTTTATTCAATGATAACTCTTCATTCAATGATATCAACTCTTCATTCAATGATATCAACTCTTTATTCAATGACAACAATTCTCTTTTCAATGATATCAACTCTTCATTCAATGATAACTCTTCATTCAATAACTCTTCATTCAATGATAACTCTTCATTCAATGATATCAACTCTTCATTCAATGATATCAACTCTTTATTCAATGACAACAATTCTCTTTTCAATGATATCAACTCTTCATTCAATGATATCAACTCTTCATTCAATGATATCAACTCTTTATTCAATGATAACTCTTTATTCAATGATAACTCTTTATTCAATGATAACAATTCTCTTTTCAATGATATCAATACTTCATTCAATGATAACAACTCTCTTTTCAATGATAACAATTCTCTTTATTCAATTTCAACAACTCTTTATACGATGATAACTCTGACAAAGTGGAGAATATAGCTAGCTCTATATTCATTCCACTCATTCATTTTATTAATCAACCTGTTACTTAATTTTATACAACCAGAATATCTAACTGGAAATTCGGAATAAAATGATCTTATAATCAAATTTTGTAGTTTGACCAAAAAAGTGTCTTGTCATGGAGCAATAAAAAATAATATTGAGCACATTTTCCTTGAATATTGCATTCTGATCCTGAAATTAATTTCAGCCATTAGGTGTGTCATTCTGTTCAACCACAACCTCCATAGAGTTTCCTTCACCTTGAGCAGACTTTCTAATAGCTTTCTTCTGTTTTTTAGATAATATAACTTTTCCCACTTGATCAGATTTTTCCTCAGAGTAATTTAGTCTCATAGATGGAGGATTTTTGGTGAATTGTTTTGTATCTTGGACTTCTTTCAGATGTTTCTGATAATTTTCATATGTTTGTGGACGTTTATCCATCAAGTGTTCGGGAATTTGAATGCCAATTATTTCAGGAACCATATAAGGTTTTAACCAAACAACTAATGGTGTGGCTCCAATTGTATAATGTGTTCTTTTATGATAAAATAATAGACCATCAATCTGAAATGAGGTATAGTTACAGTTTAACTTAAAATAATCTTAAAGAAGCAGAAATATATTCTGTCTTATCATAAAACAAAACCATCACTAAAACACATGAATCTAATAGGGATTCAGGAATAGTGTCCCATCTAAAGACTGAATTAATTTTTAAGGGAAACCCTTCTCAACAGTTACATGCTTTCATCCTTGAGGGAGGATTCCATCTAAACAACAAATATATCAAAACAAAACACAAACCTCAAAATTAGCTGTGGCAATAGCTATGCTGATGTCTTCTTGTGAACAGGGGAAATTTGGTAGTGGTATAAACTTATACTAAAATGAAAAACAAACTTTACAGTGTGTAAGACATCTTTAGCAAAAGAGAGGAATATCTACATCGCTCTGTAATAATCAGAAAGTCAGAAGATCATTGTAAAACTTATGCTCAAGGGGGAATATCTCTTTTTTTTGTGGAACAAACTGTATTTTATGTTGACATCAACCTTCTGCCATTTGGAAAAAAAAACTTGGAAACTAAGACTCTAATCTCCTTAAAATATGAGTAAACTATGATGTAATCTGATATATCTAAAAGAAAGATAAATTCGATGGAATGATAAAATGTCTTACAGGATTATTTCTGTTGACACTCTGAACTTCTGGCGTTTCATCTATTTTACTTTGTAACCAATAAAATCTAAACTCAGTCTAAAAAAACAAACAAAATAAAGTTATAAAAAACTCTTTTTACACTGAAATCAGGGATTGGGGTCAGTCAGAAAAGCGGGAGCAAGTTGCTCCGTATTCAACGTCTGCTATTTTTTTTAAAAATTAAGAAAAGCAGTCTGATTTTAGGGAAGAAAAAAAGGTGCTCAAAGCATATTTCTAGCTTAATAGGAGGACTGTGAATTACGAACTATTTGGCAACAGGATCTAGATCTACAAACAAATTCTACCATACCTCACTCTCATATACAGGATGTCCTTTCCAACACATTATATCTAATACAAAATATATACCATCAGTTTCATTATACAGGCAATCTAATACTGTAAAATCTATTCAAAAGAATTATAAAACATTTTTTAGCTGAAAGATTTCAAAATTAAAATTCCACACATCATTTATTTCAATTAATTTACACCATTTACAGCTAATGTTATTAACATACAGAAATCAGTATCATAATATTTGTAGACCTTATATCTACTTAATAGAATGCTCAACCTGGGGTGGCTCAATATTTAATAACTTTAATCAGATTATGAGGTTTTCAAAAATTTTTATGTGTACCAAGGACACTGATAGCATCAATTTGCACCATTCCCATTATCAGTCACACGTCTGTGGTTCCTGTATTTCACAAAACCTAAATGTTTGGTGACGTCACTAATCACATGCTTTAACACATAAGGCCCTTCATGATTAGCTTAGTCATCACTTTTAGTTTAATTGCATTAACAACAGACATCTGATTGAAAATTGGAATGGTGCAAATTGATGTTATCAGTGTCCTCAATAAACATACAAGAGAACCTCTTTACAATCACTTTAAGTACAAGCCAACAGCAAGATAAGAAATTAAGCTATTTTCAAATGTACCTTTGAAGTAAAGATAAGGTTAACAATAGTTGACAGATTTGTGTAAATTCCTGTCTCAATAAATAGTTGACAGATTTGTGTAAATTCCTGTCTCAATAGAATTATCAGCATTTATCCTGTTTAGGAGTAGTGATGGAATTGAGACACTTATTTTGTTGATTTCAAAAGAAAAGAATATTACCTGTATATTTATTGTCATTAGCTCTGTTTCCACCAGGTAAACTTGATATAAACGTATGAAAACAATAACCACTTTTAGTATAAGCCTTTGTCTTACCCTATAAAAACAAACTATACAATTTTAACAAATCAGGACATTCCAGGTTCATGTCAATTTCAGATTGCTGTGATTCCTGTAATTGCAGAAAGACTCCATAATACAAAAAACAAGAATACTTACTCTTGAAGCCACAACTAAACATCTTCTAGCAACTGGACATAAAACAGTGACCCATTCTGTAGTAAAATCTTCTGGTACCTCCACTAACCATTCAGAAAGCATCAGCTGGAACAAGAAATGTATAATATAGAGCTAAAAAATTGAAAGTCAAGCAGCGATGCCAACTTTGAAACGGCATGTAGTATTTGGATAGGACAAGAAACAGAGGTCACATGTGCTAAAAGCTCTAAATGCTGTCCTGCCAAACTTGCCTGTCGCATTAGTCCAATCAGTAGTACCAGTACCTTATCTCTCAAGACAACTGAGTTGAGATGAAACAATCACCTGATTTTTATATGATCTACTTGGTTTACGTAAAGCAACTTCAAAATCCATATCTTCTTCATTTCCATCCTCTTTTGATTTGACTTGTTCCCATTGTCCTGGTACAGTCCATTCACCATCAGCTAAATTACGTACATGGCCTTGGAAATCAAACCTTCGTCTGAAACATAAGACAATGTCATGATCATTAGAACATGAACTAACATATATTATATCATTACATCATTACAATACCGTAACAAAATATTTCATAAAAAAAGAACAAGTGCAGACACCAGAACAAGTACTACTTGTCAAACTTCATTAAGTCCACATGCTGAAATAGGTCTGTTGTGAGAGGATCGCACATTGTGAAAGTGTGAGTAACAACATGATTCATATTCTGTTTTAATATTTCTCAAATTTTATAATATGAATATTATATTTTTATATAAATGTGCCAGGATATCAATATAGACTTAAAATCATTTTCTTGATAAAGTGAAACCAAAACTTACTTTTTTTGACTCTCAAGAATTCTCTGTCGCCTTTTATCTTGTGATGGTGTACTGGATTTACATTTGTATTGAGCAAACCTTGGATGTTCAGCTGCAGTAGTGTTTGGTTCATTGGTGACAGTAAAATTACTCCCAGCCAGAGCAGCAGCAAGTTCATCCATACTCATCTAAAAAAAAGAGACAAATTATCATCATAAGCTTATATTATATTATTATATTATATCATTTTTTGTTACAATTGCTCTTTTAAAAATGAGCTCATTTAAAGGGACATGCGCCATTTTTTTTACCAGTTGTACTCTAGTCTCAGAAACTTCTGAAGACTATTTATATATATTCAACACTCTAATCAACAACCCAAATGGCAACTGTCCCCTTTATTTATTCTGTTACCTTGTAAGTAGGCCTATATCACTTATCACTGAGAGTGAGATTAGGAATACAAATTATAGACAACTTAAAGGTTCAATTAACAATGTTTTTTTTTCTCAAATTCATGACTGTAGCCTTTGTCTCACCTTAGACTGAAACATTTATCTCTATTCCAGCCTGTGATAACTATTTGGACAGATGTCGGCTAGTGTTGAGACAGAAAAAATAGGCCCTGTTAAATGGAAACATTTACCCGTAGGTGGGGACGTTTTAAACCTATTTAGATATCTTGGATCCGCAAAACCAAGATATACTTGGAAAGATGAATATTTTTGTAGATCAGTCATAACAAAACTGATCTCGCATCGGCCGGTTATACTAACAAAACGAAAGTTACGGTAATGGCCAATACTTATTTAAAGTCATCGTAAAAGTAATTTAATATTATGTTAGAAAAATGCTTCTCTGGAGGTGTGGAAAATCCCCATTTAACAGGGCCTTTTTCTTCTGATTCTACTCTAGCCGACAACTGTCAAAATATCCATCCAGAGGCTGGAATAGAGGCAGATGTTTCGGACTAGTCTCACCTCAACTTCCAATGACCATTGGAGATTTATAACCAATCAATTGTGCCTCAGCCTGGTGATCTTACTCAAAACCTTGCCTTGACCAGCACAGTCAGTAGGCTATACAGTTCTATGACCACCACTACAGAAAATAGTAGAAAGTTGTAAAATTCTGAATGTTTCGGACTACGTACACAAGTGTCTGGTGTTCCGTGACCGTGGACCACTTCTTCTCAGTTGACCAAAGAATGACAGTGAATGGCAGTGATACACATTTTTAAGCGCATGTATTTACTATCATTTAGACAGAATGACACTTACATTAAAATTTTATCCTGGCCTAGCCCAGTGACAAACCAATAATATTTTATACTCTGAGAAAGCGACCATCGACCGGAAGTTAAAACACAGCGCCACCACGCTTTCAATGTGAAGGTCGTTGGTTAATTTGTGAATCTTGAAGAAAATGAAATATTTTAGCCTCACTTTTATTATTAAGGTATATATTTTATCAGAAATATTCAGTAATTTAATTATTCCAGTAGTTATCTGACGATTTGTCGCATAATAGCTTAAGTGGAATCCTCGGATCAGCAATCTAACATTATGTGTTGTTGTTTGTTTTTTTATTGGTGTGTGTAATTTCCCAACCAGTTCATAACAATCATTGCATGGCGCTGCTCAATGCAATTTAAAACCCTGCTTTTTTGCGTACACTTTCTTTTGCCTTGAGTTTGAGACATCCGTCGATCACTTAGTTTTGTCTGACCAAGTGCATTGTGAACAGACAATTTTCTTTTTCCATTTAAGCTTATAGGCCTCTAATAATATGCTTTCTGGAATCTTAAGTTAAGACTAAGTTAAAGTCATTTTGGCACTTAGTCTGAAACATCTGCCATTTAGGCATTTATTCATAGTTGTCAGCTGGAGTGTATATAATCCATGCTTTGGTGTTGTTTGATGCAAGCTGTCATATGGAAAAGAACAGTTGTTCAAGATTTGTATTTTTCTATATTTTAGAATGGATTGGAATCAGTTTAATATCACACCAGCTACATCAGCTTATCTATCTGATGTTCATACCATCAATGATACCAGTAATGGTACAATACCACCTCAGTTGTTAGCTAGTCAAAATGCTCCAATGTTGATGCACCAATCTGGTGTAAATACGTCACCACTTCAGATGTCTACTGTACCAAATGTTAGCCTATCTTCTTCAGCTCTCAATAACATGAATTTAATGTCACAACACTTGATTGGAACCCACAACCAGCAGTCTAATATGATGGGAATGAACCAGATGTTTACTCAAGATCAACATTTGCCCTCTTCAAACTTCCAAAATCAAATGGTACCTAGGCAGATGATGGCAAATCAACAATCAGTTCAAAATCAGATGAAGCAGCACCATGTTGTACAAAATCGGGCAGCTATGTCTTTACAACCACCACCAAACCTTAATGTTCGCAATATTCCTCATCAAAACCTTCCGAATACACCAGGATCAGTCCAAACTCCTGTCTTACGGGAGCGATTGTTTAGTGGTGCTCAAGTAAGACAGCCAGATAATCTACTTTCTCCTCAACAAATGAGGCCACCACCATCCACCAATTCCACTTCAGTTGCTAGACATGTGGGTAACATTCAGATGCAGCAGAATCTTAGACCTACAGCTCCATCACAGCTTGCTCAAAACAGCAAGTCGACTACTTCAAAATCAGATGAGTCAAAATCTCAACTGTTGCAGTTTCTTGCAGATTTAAAGGAATGTTCGAATAAATCTAAATATTATGTGTCTGGAACTGTTGAAAATACTTACATTGTACAATTACTGACTTTTAAAAATATGTGTGGTGAGTTTTTAAAAAGGTCAAATAATAATGTGCTTAAAGATCAGATAAAAAAAAAACTATCAACTATGGAAGATGGAGAACAAATCATGAATGCCAAAATAGAACGGTCAAAATTTGTTCAAGATGTTTTGGAGTGTATTATTGTAGAGACTAATATATGGACTCCTGATCTTGAACCAGAAAAAACAAAATCCTGTTCTCCAAGACTTGAAACCAATTCCAAAGTTTTACAGCCAAACCCACCCTCAAATCTTGTCAAAGTGAAAAAGGAACCAGGAACTGAAAATTGTCAAACCTCATGTAAGGCTAGTCAAGCAGGAAAACCATTAAAAACCTCAACACCAGCAAGTAACACTTCTTTTCCAAGCGGTATAGACGAATTAATTCGTATGTCAGAAGAGGCTGCAGAACCTTTCAACAGTGTAGCAGATGGGCCAAATTTTACTTCAAATAGCGAGACAGATAAATCACAGTGTGAAATGAAGCCACAACTGTTGAATAGAAATCAAATTAGACCACCATTAGAGCCTGTCCTGCATCAACAAGCACATGTTTTTCATCAGCAAGCACCTGTCCTACGTCAAAGAGCTCCTGCCCTACATCAACAAACACCTGTCCTGCGTCAACAATTACCTGTTCACAGACTTCAAGCACCTCTTCGTCAACAAGCACCCATTCCTCAGCCTTCTACTTTACTAGATTTAATTGGGAATCCATCTAATGTTCCTTTGAATAGGCCAGTTGTTCCAGGAATCATATCACATGCCGCACCCTTTGTGCCAATTAGACTTGCTACAATGGTCACTCCTGCAAATTCACAACCAACTATAAAAATTAAAATTATTCGCAATCAGAATCAGTCATCACCTACTGTGTCTTCGACTACTGTAGCTACTGCTCAAACCGATGTAGATGAAATTTCCCCACCAAAAAAGACAAAAAGAAAAGATCTTGTTCGTCCAGTAAGTCCAAATGATATGTGTCGTGTTGAACTTGAAGACCAAGAGCACATTAGTTCATGCTTAATCGAATCCAAAATAATAGACAAAAAAACAAAGGATATACAGAAAATTAAGAAGGAAGAAGTTGTTTGTGCTCTATCCTCGGATTTAAAACGTGACCGCGTTATTGATCCTAAAGAATCCTCATATTATTGGTGTAATTTCTGTGTTTATCAGACTGATCATAAAGGGAAATTGGTAAACCATGTTATTACAGCCCACCGATTCTCTTGTCAGTTCTGTAGATTCCAGTGTTATTCACGAGCTGATGTAGTGGAACATACTGTCAATGTTCATAAAGAAGCATCAACAATGTCAAAGGATTTTAGATATTGCGTTTTGTTGCCAGATTACTTGAAAATTATGGATAAAATTGAAAATCATGAAAATGATGCGTTTGAAAATGAATGCATTCAGTCATTGAAAACAAAGAAAATTCGTGGAGTAACAGAAAATGAGGAGAACTATATTGAAAGTGACTGGGAAGAGGAAATATTGGGAGATGATGATTTTTTATCAGAATCTCGAAGTGAAGTAAGTGAACAAGCCAGTGACAATGAGGAAAAACAAATTTCGCGATCATGGGGACAAGGCAAGAAGAGGAAAATCAAGAGAGCTTTTCTTAATAGCTCAAGCGACGACGATAATGAAGACCTATCTACGAAAAGAACTAAGACAAGTGCTTTAGAGGAATTAAAAAAGAAAAGGAAAGAGAAGGAGACTAGAAAGAAATCTAAAGTTGGTAGAAAAAAGAAAGAATCTAAAAAGACAGAATCTGATCAAGATAGTCCTTTAAAGCTTCGTCGAAGATCTGGACGAAATACTAAGACTGATTTTAGAAAAGTTTTTGATTCTTTGACTGATATTATTGGGTCTGACAATGAATCGGAGGTTTCAGACGACACCGATAATGACAAAGATTTTGTACCAAATAATTCTCCATCTTGTCAAAAAACACAAACCAAAGATGTATTTAAGTCATTTCTTGACAGTAAATCTAGAAATTCTAATAACAATGCTGATGATTTAATGCCAATAGCAATTCCTGTGGTTGTTTTAAAGCCTTTGGATCCAATCCTAGCTAATGCTGATACCCCTCAGAGAACATCTACATCTTTTCCTCGGATAATAAGCAGATTTGATGGAGAGGACACAGTTTTATCAGGAAAATCTGTTGATGACTCTTCTCTTGATGACTCAACTCCTGATATACATACTAACAATGACAATATGAATGATAAACCGCTTAGTAAAGATGACCGAACCAATGATAACTCTACTAATGACTCTGTTCCTGATGCCCTTCCCACAACTCTGGCCTCATCAGATTCTGGCTCAGCCAATAAATCAGTAGTACCTGCATCTGCTTTAGGTACTGACCCTGTTACCACATCCGTAACAATTTTAGGAAAATCAGGATCATCATCTGAATCTTCTGTCACAACTACTTCTGCAACCTCCATAAATTCCAACAGTGTTTCAGGCTTTAGTAAAAATAAAGTGACTCTTGTTAAACACTGTATACATTGTGACTTTGTATGCGACGATATACAAGAAATAAAATCCCATAGTTTGGAGAATCATCCATCTGCATTTCTTGGTGTTTGGCAGAGTGCCTTAAACTTTGTTTTGTATATTTGTCCAAATGAAAACTGTGATTTCTATGCCAGTATGTCTCAGGACTTCACTCGCCATATTGGGCGTTGTAGTTATACACGAAACGAGAATATTGACAAAGCAATCAAGGAAACAACTAACTATATCCAGTGTTTAAAAGATAGACGGTTAATGAAAAGTTCAGATTTGGAGTCTCAGAGACACACACTTAAACAATATTTCAATAAATCTGAAGTGTGGACTGTTGAGAGACCAATAGGCATGGTGTCCAATCTAGTTTCAGCATCACCATCTCCAAGGAATTCTCCTACTCCTTCCACCTCTTCTAAATCTTCAGATAAAAATAAACCTACAACATCTACTGATATTGAAGACATAATGGACTCTAGTACCTTCTATAAATGTGCATTCTGTTCATTTAAATGTATGGGTAATACATTAACTGTGAGGGAACATAGTATTAAACATCATCCCGAATACCCATTATATACTATTAATCTCAGGGCAGTAGAAGAAGGTCATGAAAGAAGATTTGTATTGTTTTGTGTTGGACAAGATTGTAAAGAAATATTCACACAATCTTCAGACTATTTTAAACATGTAGAATCCTGTACAAAAATAAAGAAGTTAAAGAGCGATGCTCAGCTTCTAAAAACCAATAAATTTGTTAAATTGACTATGTATAAGGTAAGTAAAAATTGTTTTACTGTAGATTTGTGATCAATGTGATCTCTGTAAGCATTCAATCCAGAAAAGGTGAAGGCAGCTGTCTAGCACACTCGTTAAAATACATGTTGTGGCAAAGCTATTGCCAAATACACACATGTAAAGCCAATTATGTTTACAAAGTGATCCATGACATTTATAATGACATGATTAATTAACTTGTAATGTCCAAATATTATGTTATTTTCATGAGAGACTACTGTTTTAATTTGATTTTTACTTACTTTGATTTTGGGGTTCCATATTCTTAATCTTTATTCATTGTCCTTGGACTAAAAATGCTTATAATAATAATGTTAAGTTCTCACAATTATTCTCATTTATAACTCTATTTCATTTAAATTTCAGTTATGAAGAACCAGAGCCATTTCCTTCAGAAGAAATATCTTAATGAATCAGGCCAACATGCTGAAATGATGTGTCTGAGAAGAGGTTCAGTGAAATGTTAATGGGTTCAGAGTAATCTTGTTAGCAACAGCATCGAAGTTGTTCATTCATTGATTGTCATATTGAACTATTCATAGTAATATAATATATTATCAATGGGCTAACAGAAATCAAGAGAGTGAGATCAGCATTCTGGAGAAATTATCGAGGAAAATTAAGTCACAGACCCCTCTGATACTAATTAAAATTAGTCCAAACTTTCGTTCACTTTTTTAATTAGCTATTTTTAATATAGCCACTTCAGTTAGGGTCTAATGACAGCCCTCTCGAGTGTTTATCAAATTAACCTTTTGACCTAACCTGAAAAACACTGTGTTACAAAATGCTAGGGCTGGAGAGGGTAGAGATGTCATTGGTTAAAGCTGACGTCCTCAAGTCGGTCAAAAGGTTAATTTGACGACTGTTTAAGAGGGCTGTCCTTAGACCCTGACTGAAATGGCTATATTATAAAAGCAAAACGAAAGTTTGATCTAATTATGATTAACAAATATAAAAGGAGTTAGTTAATATTAATACTTTGAGGTTTTGGTTACATGTATTTTACTTTTATACATAATTTACATTTTGTTTTGCTGTATATTATTATTAATACAGACATATTTATATTGTCATTATATAGTGAATGATAGTCTGATTATTTATTCTACATAAGCTTGACAATTGTCAAAATTACATTATATTAATTCAAAAGAGTTAATTGTTAATTTTTTTCTGCATTTATTGTCAATTTGTATCTTTATTTGTTCATTTGAATCATGAGCTTGCTACTCTTTGGCAATTTATTTATTTATTAACTCAGAGATATTGAATCAAATATTTCAAAACCTAAACTAAAAACCTGATTAGGATAAAGTGAAGTAAACTGATTGGCTAGGAATGTAATGATTGTCCAATCAGATTAGTTTCTCAATAAGTAATCTGTGAACATCAGGATAATTGAATGGATTATTGCCATGAGGTGGAGGGGGGGATTCAAACAGGGCAGCCTTCCACAAAATATCTTGATATAAGAATTTGTTGTAAGTGTAGAATTTTACAAAATTAATCACAATATTTTTTGTGGAACAAGACCCAGGTCCAGTCCACTAAGCTGTTAGGTAGGAGATGTATTAAACATAACATTAAGGCAGGCTGCATTGTTGTAATTACCAATTTTTCTACCTGCAAAGTGGACTGCTCCTATTCATGTTTTATGTCAGACCCAGATGTGGCAAGTCATATATATATACACAACTAGCGATTTAATTGGATTGTATGCTAGCGAAAACAGCCAATCATTGCCCTTGACAGAAAGAGTGTAAACAATTTGGCTGAGCAAGTAATCAAGTGTTCAATAAGTTGTGTTCCATAACGTACAATCCAATCAAATATCTGCATTTACACACTTTCTAGATTAAAAAAAGTATTAGACACAGTTTGTAATAGGTAAATACAACTGATTAATGTGTGTGGTGAATTTATATACAATGAACTGTATTGATGTTTGGTAACTACTGTGATGGTGCAATATGATCTTATCAATTAATGATCATATATTTACTGCCATTACTTGAATATTTCCCTGTT
Source organism: Lottia gigantea (assembly GCF_000327385.1). Taxonomy (NCBI): domain Eukaryota; kingdom Metazoa; phylum Mollusca; class Gastropoda; family Lottiidae; genus Lottia; species Lottia gigantea. The sequence continues at coordinate 65,032 of NW_008709848.1, read as the reverse complement.
ATTATATCGTCCCATGTTGAACCTAGCTTTAGTGTTATGCTTTGTTTTCTGTACTCGAGCATTATCAGTAGTAGTATTATTATTTCTGTAGTATTATTATTTCTTCACTCAGTATCATACATGCAAACTAAGAATAAATTCATAATTGTTTACTGTCCTGATTGTTTTTATTCTCTCTTGATTGAAATATGAAGTTCAGCTAAGTCCTTTATTACTTATGTACAGGGCAGTGCTGATTGGAGAGTTCTGAACTGGTTGTGTCTCTTCCGGGCACAAAGAAACAATTAAATGTTTATCTCATTCTGATAAATATGTTGGTTTTTTTTGTTAATAGCTCCAGCATTAATTTATAACTCTTTATGTTACTAAAGAAAAAGACACAAAAAATCACAGTATAAGTTAAAATATTCAATTAAATTTAACACTATAATACAAACTAGATAAATACAGAATACAAAGCTTTTTACATATATTCAGTCTGACATAAACTAGATCATAGTCTAAATTATACAAATGTACAAAAAAATTGACATAACATATGACATGGCTGGAAGTGATTTTAAGCAACATTTTTTGTAAATGAGATTTGACCGAACTTTTAGTCTGAATAGTAGGTCATTTTCACATGAATTTTCTGGGATGGAACCTTATATTTCTATGGACCTGAAGACATTTTAAGACAAATGGCATAATATTAATAAATATTTATATCAGAGATTATTAATGGTTGATAGACATATGGCCATCTAAAATGATTTATCAAAATCTACTTTTGGTATTGAAACTTGTATTCTACTTGTAGGCTGAAAAAGATAATAACAAAGATAAGATAAAAAAAATATATATATATAGTTAAAGTAGATCAATAACACTGTAAAACATAGTTAATATTTACTGCCAACATGTTTCAATTCCATATTTTCAAGGCATAGTAACAATACAATAAACAATGATAAAAAGTCATGATATTCTACTTTTGTGTGTGTAAATATATACATCAAAAATACATATCATAATATATATTTTTTAGCTTTTGTGCCGGTTTTAACTTCACTTCAATTTGACGGTTTAAACTTCACTTCAATTCTAATACCTCCAAAATGCTTCAATTTTCAAACAAATTCTCATTTCTATCTGTGTTGCTGTTTCATTTGCATTTGTCATTTATATGAATGAAAAGTGGAATAACCTGATCCTACCTGCCTAGTGAGATATTGATTCTGTAAAGTAACATAATTATCAGATTGTTGAGATATTGGTGAGATTGGTGGTGAAAATGGACTGTCACCCTGTAAATTATATAAAATGTCATTTTAGAATCTAATCTAATCATCCAATTTCTAGTTTCATGTTGTTTTATATTTTTTTAAACAAAATTATTAAAAAATTATCGATATGGCAAAATGCATGTCAACTGAACAAACATGCACCTCCCTCATACACAAATTGTTGCATTTTACAATCAGCAGATTTATAATAGGATGGAAAATTACAGAGGCAGCATGTCTAAGCAAAGAATATGCAACTGCTGCATTCACACAAGCTAGCTCTAAGCCAAGCTCTGATACTCAATCAGATGGCTCATGCAGACAAAGCTCAAAATCTATATCAACTTACCTGTGGCTGATCTCTTTTAGGTGGAGTTAAAGCAGTTTCTTGCTGTAACTCAGCCTTGTGAATATCAAAACCCATTGATTGTTGCTGATCTTGGATTCGTTTCATCTGTTCATGCATTTGTCTCATCACATATTCTTGTTGCTGTAACATTTCCTGTTGTGTAAAAGCATTATTAATATCTGCATTGTTATTATTTTGATTAGCAAAGCTTTCTGACTGTCTCTCTAGTAAATGGGCTATTTCTTGTTGTTGCTTGATCAGATCTTTTTGTTGGTTCAGCAGTGATTGACTCAGTTGTCCAGAGGCTGTAGATGCTTCAAGCTCTTGAAATACTTGATCATGTCCACGTCCAAGTTGACGCTGATGCTGGTCTTGCTGCAATAACACTTTCTGTTGTTGCTGCTGAACAAGTAAAACATGCAGTCGTTTCTGAGCCTCTTCATGCTGTTTATTTAATTCTGCAATCTGTGTCTTCATCCCTTCTTCCTTCATTGGATTTCTCTGTGTACCTTGAAATGATACATTTGGATGCCTGGATGCTAGAGAGGCCATGAAATCAGAATTCTGTGGAATCTGTGATTGTGACAAGCTTTGATTTTGACTTTGTGTGTCTGGTTGCCCATGTAGCATTACCTGCCCTGGTAAACTTCTGTATTGTCCATTCTGTATTACATTCTGTTGTTGACCACCTTGCATTGCCATCAGTTCAACATGCTGTCTGTGTGGTGAACCATTTTGTTGTCCTTGTGAAACACCATTAGATGGTCTGGATAATTCACTAAATGCTTCAAGTTGGCTGTTCTGTTGTCTCTGGGCTAATGATATAGGTCTAGGAACATTAACAACAGATGGATGAAGAGTAGATGTTGTAGAAGTTGGTTGACTGTTAGCTAGTGATGGTAAATCAATCAATGATGTTTGTCGATCTGCAGAATAAAATGGGAAAATCTATAGTAAAACATTTAAAGTTTTTGTTATGTTTCAACTTAAAACATAAATGCCAAGAGTGAGTGGTTTTGTTTTCTTGTGCAGTTACTTGTGATACCTTAAAGAAATGTGAAGATGGATTTGTACAGACACATCTAACCCTGAGTTGGCACTGATAATATTTTGAACATAGCATTTAAATTTTTAATACATGGGGCTGATAGATTTGTGACTTCTGCACGTTCAGGATAGCAAGTAGGGACAAAGTTCAGTCTGCTGAAAACATAGTAGGTGTAAACAGAATTCAAAATGGCGAAGAAGGAAATAGATGAAAAATTTTGAATGTGACATCTGCATTCATACCATTCGATTGGAGCAGAAATAGAATAGACGGAACCTTCTAAGAACTCTCCCATCGAGTGCTACCCATGAGAATTAGAAAACTCACTTTGTTGAAATGGTAAAGGTTGAGTTGATGTTTGGTGGGTTGTTTGAGGAAGTTGATCATGAACTCTAGTCTTACGAACTGGTGGAGATAATAAAATAGCCTCATCATCATGTAAATGACTAGGTATAGAAGATCTTAGGTTTAATGGTAGTTGTTCTATATTGGGTTGAGGTAAGGATGAAGCAGCATTTAAATGACTTGTTTCAGGATTTTGATGTTGATCAGTGAAATGCATATCTAAAACAAAATCATGACATGAAAATTTTGAAGATCTACTGGTTATGAACTGATTCAACCCAATAGATACAAACAATCAATTAGTTTCATCATTTTAAATCAGCACTGTTAAAACTGTATAACACTTGAATCTCCTCAGACTGGTAGATATGAAGACAAATATGACATATGATTTTAAGAACTTTATTAGCTTAGGAAAATTGCATTGCATTGATCTGTGTCTGAATATAACCCATCTTATGACAGCCAGGATTGTGGGAATAGATAACATACAGACCTGGGTGATGTTGAGGGGGTGTTCGTGTCGAATTCAACAATTGTGGTGTTGGAATGGGACCTTTAATACCATATAATGCTGCCTGAAACACAAAAATAATTAATGAATTTAATTTTTTTTTCCAACCATCAATACAATCTAATTTTTTGAATGATCATTTGACTTGACAAATACTATTCAATCCTGGATTTGTCAACCTCTTAACATATTCCAATTCATTAGTTTTCTTACAGCCATAAAAATGTTGGCATTGCATTCATAATTCTTGGCATCATCATTAAGACAGGAGATAAATTCCAGTTTCTTCCCATAGAATTAATAATAAATGCTGCATGCTAATACTAGTAAAATAAAGTACCTTCAATAAAGCCAGTTCTTGTTCAGTTTGTTGTCTATAGCGTAGAAAGTCACCTTGCGATCTTCCATATTCTTCTTGGGTTACAATAATATCCTTCAGACAAATAAAAAATAATATAATTCGGCCATGTAGCCAAACCTCAACTCCAGTATCAGCACTTCACTGAGAAGGTCCAAAGGCCGAATCAGTTCTGTTTGCATTTAATTCATAAAATGTAATAAAATAATTCAAAAGTATCCTTTAAAATGTAAAAGTGACCTTAGAAAATAAAATATTTTATAAAAATAACGTAAAACAATTCATAAATATAATGGAATATACTTCATAAAATATATACTTCATAAAATATATAATTCATAAATATATCTTCCATAAAATATAATATAATATTTCATAAGTATAATGAAATATAATTCATAAAATATAATATAATTCATAAAAATAATGTAATATAATTCATTAATATATCTTCAATAAAATATAATGAAATATTTTAAAATATTTCATAAAAATTAAGGAATATATTTCATGAAATATATATAACATATTATAACTCATAAAGAATAATATCCTCCCTATAAAACATAATATATATCATATTCATATCATTAAAATATCCTGTATATAAACATAAGGAAACTTACAGAAGTTAAAGCATCAATAATAGTTCTCATCTGATGAACATCTTGTGTGAGTTGTTCTCGCACTGTTATTTCAGCTTGTAATCTTCTATCAGTCTATAATAAATGAGAGGGGGAGTAGAACCTTAGTACACAGACCCTAAGTTTACTGTTACACTGAACAATTAGATTATAAGCCTCTCTCCTACCTGCATCAAGAGACAAGACAGATAATCTGTGTTGAAAAATTTAAAGACGTTATTTTTGACGTTTCTTAAAATAATGTGCAATGTATTATTCTCATTTTCAAAAGATGTCATAAAATTTTCCACCAGTTACATCATGAAAAATCTGAAGATAGTCAAAATATTTCATTATTATTCATTTCAATACACAATTAATTCAAGAATTTCATTTTCTTAACCTACAAAGGAATCATGCCTAAACGCTGAATGAAGTGCAATTTAATCATAGTATTTTATCACTGTACAAATAGTAAATATATAAAATATAACAAAATGCTTTTCTAAGATTTCAAGCAAAATTTTTCTATTCTTACCTCTCTCAAATATCGAGCTAGTTTTGAAACAGAATCAACTAGCGCCACAGTGTATCCTGTAAATGTATCTGAACGTTGTTTTTCAGCAGGAATTTTAGTTCCTGTTTGTTTCTCAAATTCAGCAATTTCATCTTGTAAACTTTCTAATACCTGTAATGCAAAAATAATAAAATGAAATAATTCTACTTTATAAATATAGATCTAATATATAGACTGTTGATCTGTAATGCACCAGTCATATATGCTTAAAAACACTGGCCTGTAATGTAATGGTGTTTGAAGATCACATCTATCTGATCTTTTTTTATCATTAATACCTCAACAAACAGTCCAAATTCTAATAGTCATTTTTTCTGCAGATACAAATATCAATTGTTTTCACAAATTTTGTCCACCAACTAAAAATGGGCATACAAATTAGACCAAACTTTCGTTCCATTTTCTTATTAGCTTTTATTTTTAACATAGCCAAAATGAAAGTTTTGTCTTGTTTTAATTAGCCTGATCCAAATTTCAAAACTGACCTTTCTCATATCAGTGAGATTCATGGCTTGTGTTTGAGATGTGTCAGCAGAACTAGTTGAGGTGTCTCGAATACGACTTTTGATTTTCCTCACTTTGTTAGTATCATTAATAGCTGATCTTGGTGGGCGGTGAATTTCCATCGAATCATTTGCTTCATTTGGTGGTGTTTCAAATCCACTATTTCCTAGAAATAAGGTAAAAATTACAGCTATTTTCACAAAGAAGGTATACAAGACTCAGTTTTCTCAGAGTTCAATTGCAGATCAATGAAGTAAATCAAATGTTTCTTCCGAAATTTTGGGCTATTTTTGGATCTGTATTTCTTAAACAATGGAAAAAAGAGAAATGTACATTTACAAGAGCTAATTCTATGCTTAACATGCTCAATATTGTTCAGTGGTTTGCTCACACTGATATATGATATACATTTTATACACAGATTCATTAAATGTCTTTTTGTCTAAATAAGTTTGTTGGTATATCAAATTTTACAGATTGTTTTCATAAGAATGGGAATATTAGCTTTAAAATAGTATTGTTAGTCTAAGAATGACTTTGCATTGAAGAAAATATAAATATCAGCAGACATTATTACTCTGAAATTTGTCATTACAGAGGACGATTTTATGTTGAAATTTTAATTTTTGGGAGGGAAGTGTGTGTCTATTCAATGTAAACTTGAAAAAAATTATATTTTTACCAATGCAAAGTCATTCTGGGATTGTAAGTATTGTCTTGAAGTTTATATTCAAATTCACTTGGGAAAAATTAGCAAATTTCAATATAGCAACTAACTAGGTCAGACAATAGTTCAGACTTTCTATTGAAATGGTTTATACCTTGAATCTGTGTACTTTGTGTTGGACCTATTTCGTTATGACTAAGTTGAGCCTGACCACCAATAGAACTTAATGTTTGGTTTTTCTCTTCATTAGCCAGAAACTGTTGAAATCTATGTAGATTCATCTGTTGATGGTAAACTATAGGATGAGGATTGTCAGTTTCATCATCGTCTGAAAAAACATGGAATAACAAATAAATAGATGAATATTGTCAGTAGAGTACAGCAGATTCAATCCATTTGAAGCTCTATCAAACATGAGGTTTTACTCAAACCTTAACAAAACAGTAGCATCAGAAATGTGTCCAGTTTTCAAATCAAATTTCTAAAAATCTTATAAAATTTTACCCGAGTCTGAATCTGGTAGATCATTTAAAGCTGTAGGATTCATAACAGAATCACTTAAAGCTTCAGTCTTGGTGTATATTTCAGGCATACCAGACACTAAACTTGTATTTCTAAAACAGATTAAATATGTGTAATACTATAAATAAATTTAGAATTTCTGGTGAATTTATCAAATGATCCAATTCATAAACTTATCCATATGAATTATTAGTGGAAATGACTAAAAATACTAAGTTTTTCTTTATAATTCAACTTGGATCCCAGCAGTAAATATAAAATAGGTCAAGGGGGTCACAGGCTACTATATAGGGTACAGGGGCGAGATTTTACTACTTCAAGATGCTTTGGAAGTCTTTCTTATGAAATATTTTCACCCCTCAAATCAAATTTAGTGGTTTTATTCAAAAAAAATACCACTGGCCAAAAAAATAAAGGAATTCAGGGATCCTTGTTTTAATATAATAATAGTGCTTTTAGGCATTACCCTGCGCTTTTTCGATTTCCAACTGTCGAGGGATCTTTAACGTGCACAGCCTGTAGCACACGGGGCCCTCGGTTTATTGTCCCATCCGAACGACAAGAAGCTTTTTCCATGTCAGCCCCTCTTACCTGCATCACTGACAGGGGGAAACTGGGTTGAAAAATCCAAAGGTATTATCTCGAATCAATATACAAGAAATCACATCTTACAGTTTACCCTGGTACTTTTACAATCATGAATATAATAAATACAAACCTATCGGTATGGTCTCCTGAAGCATTTGGTGCTGATGTAACATTAGGGAAACCTTTGTATTTCTACAGAAAACAAAATAATAGTAATTATAACATGATAAACATGTGATATAGAAATTACTTCTCTTATAATTATTTTAGATCAAAAGCTAATTCTTGACAAAAAGACATCACAAATGCTAAGTAAATAAATTAAAGACTAACACTCCGAACTGCAAAACGAAACTAGAAATCCAAACAACATACTGGCGAAACATTGAGTAAGTATTTCATGATGAAAAGTGGTATCATGTGTCAGGAAGAGTAAGCATGTACCCTGCCTGGTGCCACACCATAGCTGCTTAAAATACACAACAAACAACACAAATAGGAATGTACAATGAAAATGAAATATATTCATTTCCTTTTAATAGACAAGGAAGGTAACTGATCACAAATGTTATATCATAAGAAAAACCTTGAAAACCATTTTCCCACCTTAGGATCGTCACCAAATAAATCTTTTACCACAGACATCATGTTATCAGTTTTATCTAACACACTTTTTAATTGCCTCTGATCATACAATATCTCCTTCATAATAGCTAACTGTCTAGCTTGATTCTGGGTTATCTGTCCATTATTTTCTTCTCTCTTATTAACTGTAATAAAACACATAAAACTATCTGATATAACTATCAAAACTGAAACTGAAACATGTTGTTACTCAGTTTCTACAACTGATGTATTGAGCACTATATTAACAGTAAAGATATTTCGTAGTTGTACTTCATATGGTATATAATATATATGATTTCAAACTGGTATCCCAATAGTCAAATACACTAAAATATAAAACAATAAAAAAACAACTGTGGTTAAGTCTAGTAACGATATCATTCAACTAACTCCACCACTCTGCCTGTGCCTATGCTTTTGTTACATGACTTAACGGCAATGTTCCTAAAATTCCCACCACTCATTTGGACAGTGATACACTATATGGAAACTTGGAAAAGATAATTTACTATTATCAGCTTAAAAATGTGTAGAGATAGATCTCAATGAAATAAAAAAAAAACAATTACCTTTTCTCATTTGCTGTAACTTATAAGTCATATGATTTTTGGACTTGTGAGCTGTCTTTCTCCGCTCCTAAAATTTAATGAATTAATATTAATTTTACTTTTTTTTTCATCTAGAAATTAGAAAGTTGTAGAAAACATTGCTTACAGAATTCTATTCCAGCATTTATCAAAGATTGATTGTTTCCTTCTCTTAAAGAATTTGGGCAGATTGTGAAAGATAAGCCAGTTTCTATTTATAGAAAGTCATCAGGATAATTGATTTTGAGTCTGACATCTGTGGTTTCTGCAAGTCCACAAAAAAGAAATGTTTGATGAGTTCACTAATCACAAAATATACGGTACTTTATTATATAAGGCCCTTCGCTATTAGTGACATCATCAAACACTTAGTTTTAGTGGAATTGCAGGAACCACAGACACTTGATTGAAAGTTGGAATGATGCAAATTGATGCTATCAGTGTCCCCGATACACATCATAAATTTAGAAAACTTCTTACAATCCCTTGCATGGCTATCAAACTTACCAAGTCTTCATCTGTGGCTTTGAAAGTAGTCAGATCATGAAGCGTGTCCTAAAATAAATGAATGGAGTTTTACAACCCACTCTTCAGCACCTAATTGGGAAAATGGAGATGGGAAATGCAATGCAGTAACCTATGCAATGAGTTAGCCTTCTGACTGTCAAGAAGTTGAACATTGTAAATTACTTACATCCCATTGTGGTTTCTTTTTAACAGCCTTTTTCTTTAGAGGTCTCTTGGATGGATTAACTCCATGTGAAATTCTGTGGAAGGACATACTGTTAATTCCACATCACAGTCACACATCAATCTAAACACAAACACTACAGACAGTAATGTTTAGACATCATGCTTGTTTTTTATTTACTACACGTGTGGTTCTCCAAAATGGTTTACAATTTACAGTTAACTCCGGCACTTTTTACAATCTTATAGGTCTATTTAAAAAACCAATTCACACAAAAATTAATCTTTTAAATCTTTGATCAAACAGTACTGAAGAGTAAGATGACAATTGAGAAAAATTAAAACCATAATATCTAACAGGTTGCTGGCTATGTGATGAATTTCAAGAATGGACTTGTTCTGATGGACTTATGTGCGTGAGTGTTGAGCATAAGTTTACCATAATAAAAGTTAAAATCAAGATGAATGAAATTAATGCTAGGCTACGAAAAAAATCCGATTCTCACTGCTACAGTACTGGGATATAATATATATTTCTACTTACTCTGAAAGATCAAAGATCCCGCTTCGAACAATCAAACCTTCGTCCCAAATATTGGGTAAAATATTTAAGCCATTGGCTATATTTTGTGGCTGTGTACATAATTATGAACTTTTTTAGGAATTACAAAATCACAACACAAAACGAAATGAATCCTATACACTACCCCATTCTGACCCCTTTTTTTCTGAAATAACAGCTCTGCTGCATCCATGTTTTTTTTAGGGGGGGGGGGGGGGGGGACTTAGAATCGAATTACTAGACATACTATCCATAGGTCGGTTCCGGTTATACCGGGTTGAACTTAAGAGTACACATTCAACTAGCATACACATTCGCGGCAAATCGACCCGATATAAAATGTGAATTATTTTTAACTTAAATATTGTTATAATAACTTAAATTTTTTTTTTTGAGAAATGCACATAAGTATTCATTCAATTTCGCAAACACCTATATGTGTGACAGTGTGCTTTATTTTCAGTGTGTCTGTCCCTTTAAACAGTTCAGTGACTGACTTTAAGACTAGTTTACTTTTAGCCACAGTTCACTGCAAAAGCCAATCACCTGTAAATACCCTTTGTTTTGTTACTATTTGTATCTTGGGATTCACCTTTCTCTCTGTCCTCTGGGGTGAGCTGTCTTCATCCTTACCCTAGCTACCCTGTGTTGGATACCACACTTTTGAATATCAGCTTTGGAGAGACAGGACCTGATTTCTATTAATTCTACATTAATTAGTGAAAGGTATGTGTGTCTCTTCTTATTATGAGTTAATGTCAAAGGTTTACCAATTTTTAGTAAGAATGGATGGAAATGGTGTATTTTAACATGTAATTTAGCAATAGCATATTTTAGCATCAAAATAGTATTATCATATTAATGTTGTCATGCCTAGCCTATATAAACATAAGTAAGTTCAGTTAGTAGTTATTATCCCTGTTTGATAATGATGTGTAAATGTAATGTATATTATTTCAACTTATAATCACGATGGTAATATAGTTGTGGTAGTTTGACCCACTCATGCGCTGACGTGACTTCATATATCATTTGTATTTACTTGTCATTTGGCATATAGTCATTAGAAATTAGCCGTAATATCATTTCGCTTCAGGTGACCATTTCATGCTTTCAAACTTTGCCGTTACTCGGCTTTGGGCTTCTAAATTGAATCCTTTATCTTTGGGTTGGATTTTGGTTTAAAAACGCTTTATACGGGAGAATTTACATTCTTCACCAGAAAGCAACTAAATTGGGGAAATCTCGTCCTCAATGGGAATTAATGAAATAGTTTATTTTTATGATTAGGAGGACGCCCATTTGTTAAAAGTTGGGAAAATGTTTCTGTATTCTTGTTAACTTTGTTGTATCGTTGTAAATCGTTATTTGTCCATAATGTACACTTGTTATGTCATATATCTTTGTTTATAAACTAAGTCAATTAAACTGAATCTTTTCTGGCTTCGATCTCTGAGGGAGAACCTAGTATCCTGTATCCGAACCTTGGAACTGCATACATTGGGAAATTGGATGTTAGTGGCATAATTGTAGGGGAATTTTGGGACCTAGAGCACAAATTCGTCCTACAGACTTTATGGGAATCCAGGAATTTGTAGATATAGAGATCGCCATTCCAAGTCCATTTATCCACAAACTTAGAATTGAAACGAACCCAGGCCTTATTCTTGGAAGAAAGGGAGACCCCGTTCATCCAGTTAACGGCTACATGTGTCTACCTCTCTTAGTCTTTGTACGGTGGCCCATTTAAGACATATTTGTTTTTATGGAAGCTGAAACTTACCAAAGTTAAACAGCGATTTTAAAGGCTTAGCTTTGCAGCTTTTTGGTAAAGCTTTTTTATTTGATTCAGTTCTAGTGTGTAAGGGATTTCTGCCAGTCTGTGATTGTTGTTCTTAGGTGGATAGTTGTTGTAAAGAAATTGTAGAAATTCCACTTTTCCTGTAGTTTTGAAATTAGTTCGTAATTCTGTCCTCCTCAAAGGGTTCGTTTACTTGTATCATGTCAGTAAGCCCTAGGTATATATTCCAGAAAAAAAAGAAAACTTATGAGCACTAGTCAAATGCTGCCATTACATTATTTTCCCTTTCATTCTACTTATTTTTTTTATATAACGACCTCTTTTTCTCAGCTGGATTTTTGCTAAGCCTCGCAGTAATATGTTCATAGAGTTCATATATGTCGATTGGTGTATGTCTTTAATGTGCCACCGTACAAAAAGCAAGGGAGACAGCAACTTCGTGATTTGATATTTAGAATAACCAGTAGTGTGAGATTATATGGTATGAATTTCAAAATGTTCCTATGAAGGCTAAGCCCCGCAAATTGCCCGTAAACTCTGAGTATTATGTTACATAGAATATGTCGATTAGTGTATATCTTTAATGGGTCTCCGTACAAAAAGTAAGACAGACAGCAACTTAGCGATTTGAGATCTCGAGTGAGATAGTATGGTATTAATTTGAAAAGGTTTCCGCAAATTTCCTGGAAACTCGGAGTAATATGCTCATATTGGTCATATATATGTCGATTAATGTCTTAAATTGGACACCGTACAAAAAGTAAGACAGACAGCAACTTGCATGGTGATTTGATATTTCGCATGGGGACTAGTTTGAGATAGTATGGTATGAATTTCATTAAGTTCCTATGACGGCTAATCCTCGCAAATTGCCCGTAAATTCTGATTAATATTCTCATATAGGTCATATATATGTCGATTGATGTATGTCTTTCAAGTGCCTCCGTACAAAAAAGTAAGGGAGACAGCAATTTGGCGATTTGATATTTCGAATGAGGACTACTTTCCTATGACGGCTAAGCCTTTTAAATTGCTGTTTAACTTTGGTAAGTTTCACCTTCCATAATAAAAAATATGTCTTAAATGGGCTACCGTACAAAGACCAAGAGAGATAGAAACATGTAGGTGTTTGCGAAATTGAATGAATACTTACGTGCATTTTTCATGAAAAAAATTCAAGTTATTTTAACAATATTTAAGTTTAAAATAAGTCACATCTGAATCTGTATGCTAGTTGAAATTGAATGTGTACTCTAAGTTCAGCCCGGTGCTTTTTATTGTTTTAAAAAATAAATTTCCACTTTCACTTTCTTTTTCTTCACATACCACACACACCCTTTTCGCAGAATTTTGCACGAATATTTAGTACGACGATCAAGACAACGTTGTGAAGCACGGAAAAGAACCGTTAGTGTTAAATAGGTTATCGATTTGTATTCTATAAACTATTATGTAAGAAGATGTGGAGGAAGGTAGGTACGCCTATGAGTATTAGTAGGGGACTAGTTTGAGATAGTATGGTATGAATTTCATTAAGTTCCTATGACGGCTAATCCTCGCAAATTGCCCGTAAATTCTGATTAATATTCTCATATAGGTCATATATATGTCGATTGATGTATGTCTTTCAAGTGCCTCCGTACAAAAAAGTAAGGGAGACAGCAACTTGGCGATTTGATATTTCGAATGAGGACTACTTTCCTATGACGGCTAAGCCTTTTAAATTGCTGTTTAACTTTGGTAAGTTTCACCTTCCATAATAAAAAATATGTCTTAAATGGGCTACCTTACAAAGACCAAGAGAGATAGACACATGTAGGTGTTTGCGAAATTGAATGAATACTTACGTGCATTTTTCATGAAAAAAATTCAAGTTATTTTAACAATATTTAAGTTTAAAATAAGTCACATCTGAATCTGTATGCTAGTTGAAATTGAATGTGTACTCTAAGTTCAGCCCGGTGGTTTTTATTGTTTTAAAAAATGAATTTCCACTTTCTTTTTCTTCACATACCACACACACCCTTTTCGCAGAATTTTGCACGAATATTTAGTACGACGATCAAGACAACGTTGTGAAGCACGGAAAAGAACCGTTAGTGTTAAATAGGTTATCGATTTGTATTCTATAAACTATTATGTAAGAAGATGTGGAGGAAGGTAGGTACGCCTATGAGTATTAGTAGGGCCTAAAACTGTAATGACTTGAACCGTGTCCAATCAACTATATCGGATTGTGACTGATTTACATGTTAGAACTTGTAGCCTAACAACCTCGATAAATAGCTATTGTTGACAAACAAAACAAAAGTCTAATATAGGCCTCCTTACAAATTTTATTACAAAATAAATTAAAAGAATATTATAATACAATGGACAATGAAGTTTGTTGAGGTCAGATTGTCCTATCCTATTTGTGATTTGTGGATTCGGCAATCCTCCATAGTTACCGTAATCTGTCTCGACATGGCCCAAAAAGTACCGCCTAAATACGCCGTTGGCGTTGAGCCAAACTATGTATGAAATATTATGTAATCAGTATCGAGGTGCCTTAGTAGTAGGCTAATGAGAATAGTAAGCTGCTGAATACTATTATTCAGGTATATATGTTATCGGGTGGGGGTCAAAACGAATGAATGACCACACAGTGGATGAATTTTCAAAACTTTATTAGAACAAAACTAAAATAAACCCCTGAAATATGCAAAATGCAAAAATACATACCCAGAAGTTTAAACTAACTATGATAGCTAGCAAATAATAAGGTGAAATACCTTAAACCGAGAAATATCAATACTTATATTAAAAACTACATTTTTACCATAATAATGTGCAATAACCAAAATACTAAGGACCGTATGCTGTGCTCGAACTTAACGCTAAGTCAGACTCCGGGTAAGTCAGACTTTGTAAAGTTCGACTTTGTAACTAATTCATTTCGGTATGCATGGCTTCAACTTTAACTTATCTTTGCTAAGTTTAACTACCTCTGTGTATGTACGGAAAACCAACGATAACGCAAAGCATTATAATTTAATTTCGAATATATGTGTCAATAGAAAAAGTGATTGATACATTTTTATCGGACACTTACGGACAGCAAGAATTTGGCATGTTTCTCACGCCTTTTTCCGTGGGGTCTTTACTAAAAAAAATCTGTAGCGATGTTAAAAAAGAGAGAAAAAAAAACTGGTGGTGGTATAGTGGAGACAATGGATTCTAGTAATTCAAATCAGAAGATATGTGCTATGATACCGGCACAAATGAACCCTCTGCAGAATGATTTTGATAACGATATCGATTTCCATCAAGATAGCTTCACTTTGGCTCAGCCGACGTCAGGTTAGTTAAAGGGATACAGTTCTCTGGTTATACATAATTTGAACTTCTCAAATCCGCAAATTTCAATAATAAGTAGATATTAATATGTCACTTCGAGTTTGACAAGTGCAGTGGAAATTTCGAAAGAAGATAAATTACGGAACTGATTTCACGTTTTCGAAATAAGTTGCATATGCACGATTCGAACTGTTACGTAGCACTTTACTTTAAAGAACCCCTTTTACATTGGTACTGAATTTTTAAAATATACGTATTGTACCAGAAATCATTTCAAAAATATGCAGAACGCCATCATTCGAACATGGTAAATATCTATAATTTGGTGTAATGCTTGGAAATAATTTTCCATGGGTACAATATCTATCGCAAACGTATTTAAAGTACGGCTAAAGTCTGCTACCACCCTATCTTAGACTTTACTTTAGTTTTGTCCACAAAACGCTCGAGTAAAGCATGACTTACATCAAAGATCGAGCGCAGCATACCTAAAGTCTGAGTTTGACTAAAGTACGGCTAAAGTTCGACCGCAGCATATGGCCCTAAATATTTACAACAATTACCAAATCTAATCTTAAAACTGAACTGGAACTATATGCAAAATACTTTGAGAATGCAAAATGGCTGCCATACACTTTGCTTATATGCCTATTAATAAACTTGCAAAACCTTACAGAGCTCAATATACAGAATATTATATATCAAACATACCTTTAAAATCCAGAACTGATTTAAATGATCCTGACATAAACACAATCCATGAAATATGAATATGATAGAAATTAGTAAAACTACAAATTTCCCGCCAAAACCAGGTAGAAAAAAACTGAAACAGTCCTTTCTGTAATAAAACTAAAGGCTTAATCACAAAAAGATAGAAAAGTAAGAATGTTCAGAGTGATGAGATCACATTGGTGAGTTGAACAAAAGCTCACTATAATGGGTTAAGTATAAAGAAGATAGAACAGGGTGAACAGATTTGAGTTGATTGTTAGTATATTTGTGACTATGTGTTTAGTGTGTAATTTTGTAAACCATTAAAGCTGTGCTGAAACATAAAATCCTGTACACTATATTACATATACAAGTCTGAACGATCTGAATTTAAACCTGTGATCTAACTTTAACTCGTACCGAGGAAGGTGCATGACCCCCGTTCCACAAATATTCTTACGATCAATCTTGTGTAAGGTTTTATAACAGATAACAAGTAGAGAATATGCATTTCGGCATTTTAATACACCAATTTGATAAGAAGTTACCTACTTCTGGAGAGATTTACAAGATGAACAAATAATTCAAAAATGCAAAGCGAATGCTTCAGGAAGTTAATGAAAGGGGATCTAATTTACCATCGACAAGAACATTACTCAGATTTTTATTCCTTCTGTAAGCAAACGTTTAGTATAGATGATTCGTCCTGGAATTCTTTATAAAAGCGTTTGACAGTCACAGAGGCATTTTTAGCTATAGAATCGTAGGTGGCAACGAAAGGTATAATTTGATAGCCACGCTGGATGGATATTTAGGTTTTTTTGTAATTGGTCTATTCAGATACTCCCCCTTTGTAATCGCTTGGTGCTTGAGGTGCTGCAGGTAACTGTGTTGGTGATGGCGTGCGTTTCCGTCTTGGTGTGGCGGCGGTGGCGTGATGGCTTCTCTGTGGAAGCTTGTTTGCAGGTGGACTTCGAGGAATATGTTCTTCACATTTCTATGTATCAAATTATCAATAATTCCTTATGTGCTAATGCCACATCTGTTGCCCATAATTTGTTAACTGCCTCGATAGCCGGTGGGTTTGTAAAGCTGGTTTTACAAACCAGTTTAGATCATTTATTTTATATATAAACCCACTCGAAATTATAGAAGCATGGTGAAGACACTGAATTAGTTGAAATAGCATCTTCACTTTAGGATTAGTTGTGTCATGTCTCTGTCTATGATGATAAGGCAGTTGGTTGAATCGGGTAACCTGATGAGGCCTGTAGTAATGCTGGTGGAATTGTGCTGAATGTCTCTCATTATAGTATGGAACTGGACGATGTTATACATTTCGTCTCGATCTGGTTGGATCTGGGGTCCATTATCGTAAATCAGAGTTTATATGAATATACAGGTGTTTAATACAAAATAATGATAACACCTTACAACAACAAAAATATGCGATCAAGATTTTGCTAATGTAGCTTCTTCAGTCTTGTAAAACTCTACACCTAAATGATATAATATATAGACAGATTCTGCTTCACGGAAACTGTCGAGGATTGCCTGGACATAGTACCGGTAAATAATAGCTGCCATTCAATTCCATAATATGTTTCGAAGCTCAAAAGAAAAACATTCACGGTAGACCGTTTGTCTTGTTGCATGAAATCACAGTTTTTACAGTGTTTAAATGGTGGCCATGTTCACTGTACTTTATCCAGATTCTCATAGACTGATCTTTCTTATTGGTGTGTTTCAGTAACATTGAATTGAACAAGATCCCGGATATTTTGATTCGAAGAAAACCAACCATGGGTATGTTACTTTTTTGATACCTCTGGTCGACCATGAGTTGATCAACATAGATGAATATATTTTGAAAATTTACAGTGACTAAATAGTCTATTATTACCATCAGCCTTAATTAAGAAAAAGAGCATGCTATATATTATTTGTTTAATCATTAATTGCATTGCACCTACATCACACAATAGCACAATTCCCAACAAATTGAACACATGGAGTTGTGAAGTCACTGATTGTACTTTGTACTGACTGACCAAATAAACTTCAATTGACTCGAGCAAATGTCAAGCTCTTACTTACTTCGTCTTGTACCTTGACTGCAATAACAGCCTTTCTTGTATAACGAAAAGTTTGTAAATGCAGCTATTTGGTTGGATTGTACGATAGCGAAAACAGGCATTCCAAGAAAGTAAAAAATGAGCCATAATGGCTTTTTTCTCTGTTAATATTGTCCCATCACGCACAATTTTCATATTCTTATCATTTAGAATCAGATGAAACATCGGATGAAGATTTCTCTGATATTGTATTAGCTCCAATCATAGATCAATTGAAACGTCTACTAGAACAATATTCAGATGGACAGATTATTAAGGTAAGTTTTATATTGATATACTTGTATTGTTACTATTGTGTTGAAATAACTTAAATCCAGATTGTCACGCGATAATGTGATTCTTGATGAGTTTGTAAATAAAGCCAATTAAAACTACGTAAGATATGAATTCAAAATGATAATTAATTGTTTAATTGGTTAATCGAAGGTCTCAATATTTTGGATCAAATGCAGTGTCAGTATTACCCCCCTAAAGTGGCGGTGATTGCCGAATGATCAAGGCCGTGCAATGTCATTCTCCATTAGCCTCAGATGCAGCACCAATATTTGCCTTTATCATTAATTGAGACGAGTCGCAGAATTTCGCACAAATTCTCAGAAGTTTATCTTTCCAAGAGAATGTCAATAAAAGCGTCGGAGTATTGATTGAATCTGAAGTGTGCAAGATGAAACAGATCTCTATCAGCTGGTGAAGCAATGATTTAAATGACCATCTTTAATTTTAAATAGGAACTGATACAAAATGCTGAAGATGGTGGAGCTACAGAAGTTAAGTTTCTATACACTGGTAAAAAACAAGAAGAAATTAAATATTCTAAAAAGACATGGAAAGAAACACCAATTAAAATTGCGATGCAGGTAATCAAGCAATGAATAGCGTTATAACATTATTCATGTTAACTCGCATTCAAAAAAACCACCGTAATTTTGTGCGATTTGGACACTTGATGTCAAAAATGATAAATTTATATATACTCGATTTATAAGTCTCATTGATAATGTTATTAGGGTTGGGTGGTCCGAGGTCGAAACCTGGAGAAGAGTGTTATCAGGGTCGCTGAACACGAATCCGTTGAGATTTTTTTGCTCAGAGGATGCTTTAGTTCGGTAAATAGTAATTTATTCAAAATGGCGGCCGAAATAGAGCCAATAAGACGATTTTGACGGACCATTGCCGCAATGATACCTTGCAATATGTCCTTCTATAGGTTTTTGGGTATGAAAAAGTCAAATCTGACGTAGAAAACAGGAAGTGAGTATAGGGGGCGCAATGGTGGACAAATTTAATATTTTTGTCTAAAGTGAAGAGTTTTGCAATTCATGCTTTTCATGCGAAAATTCATTTCCCACAGTTTCAGATGGCCCTAGTGAGCACATCGGCATTGTGTACCTGGCTAGTACTTCGTAGCATACAGTTTACTATGGTTTCCATCAAATCTTTTTGTTTTGGTCTGGTTCTAATTGTAGCATCTAGCCAGAACATTTCTGGAACATCAAGAGCCCAATAAGATGTTGATATCCAATCGAACAATCAGTACTGGCAGTTTCGGCCTATGTTGACAATGATTGGTACAGATGATGTGTGGAAGTGTATGCTGAAGTTGGGGATATAATCATTATTCCTTTTTGGTATACGAAAAACAAATATAAATAATGCGATCTCTCCTCGAGTGGTATCAGAGACGTTTTTGGCCATTAACTCCCAGAAATAAAAATAAAATGTGACAATTTAGAATCCGTCAGTACCGGAAAAGATCGACTTCTGGCAGGTGTTGGATGAAGCCATAGATACCCTGGAACGTCAGCTATCAGACATTCGATTAAGGGTGAAATACTGCATCGAAAATTGACAAACGTAGGTTGCAAAAGTCGTTTCTGGTCGTTTCATGTTTTAGTAAGTACGCAAATGACGAAAGTCAAAGTCAACGGACAATCAAAAATGCAAAGATTAAGCACGATGAATCAGAATCAGAAATAACTGTTGATGTGAACATACTTCTGTTCGGCATATTGAATTGAATTTAGTGTTAAACGCTGTTAATTGAAGGATTGGTAGTCTCCAGCTTTGGTTGAATATTGTCGGAATGAGCATTGAGAAATGTGAACACAATTGTCTTCAGAATTTAAAAAAAGTCAGCTTTTTCGCTATTCCAACCCCCTACACACATGATGGTTCAATTTGGACATCAAATTTGACTTTCCCGACCCGTAAAATGATATAAAACAAGGCATTATTGCGGACATCGTGGCCCAGAATCTGCTAATTGCACTATATTAGCCCCCAAAATTGCAATTTACCGAACTTGAGACATCGGATGGAAAAAAAACTCAACGGATTCGTGTTCTGTGAACCTGATAGCACCTAAAACACTCTTCTAGTATTCAAAATCGAAAAAATGTATTTTCCACCCAAGCCTAATGTTATATAAGAACAAAATTCTTTCCAATGTAATATTGTACTCATACTATAATTTTTAAAATTATTGCCCTTTTAAGAATTCCTTGTAGGCCTAATGTATATAAATGTTTACTTTCAAGGCACCTGCTCTATGTGTATACAACAATGGCATATTTACTGATAAAGATTGGAAAGGTATTGCTGCCATACAGTGTAGTCAAAAAGAAAAGGAACCTTTGAAAGTTGGTAGATTTGGATTAGGATTTAAATCTGTTTTCCACTTAACAGGTAATTAAGTGCACGTATTTTCTTTGACCCTCTGTGCTCACACTATAGGCTTAACATCCTCACACTTTACCTGAACATACACCTCACATCCACACACTTTACCTGAACATACACCTCACATACTCACGCTTTACCTGAACATAGAGCTCACATCCACACACTTTACCTGAACATAGAGCTCACATCCACACACTTTACCTGAACACACATAATAAGTCGTACATCCGCACACTTCACCAGCTTATAGGTCTCACATCCCAACATTTCAACTGGTTATAGGTCTTACATCCCAACATTTCAACTGGTTATAGGTCTTGCATCCCAATATTTCAACTGGTTATAGGTCTTACATCCCAACATTTCAACTAGTTATAGGTCTCACATCCCAACATTTCAACTGGTTATAGATCTCACATCCCAACATTTCAACTGGTTATAGGTCTTACATCCCGACATTTCAACTGGTTATAGGTCTTACATCCCCACATTGCAACTGGTTATAGGTCTTACATCCCAACATTTCAACTGGTTATAGGTCTCACATCCCAACATTTCAACTGGTTATAGGTCTTACATCCCAACATTTCAACAAGTTATAGGTCTTACATCCCAACATTTCAACAAGTTATAGGTCTTACATCCCAACATTTCAACTAGTTATAGGTCTTACATCCCAACATTTCAACTGGTTATAGGTCTCACATCCCAACATTTCAACTGGTTATAGGTCTCACATCCCAACATTTCAACTGGTTATAGGTCTCACATCCCAACATTTCAACTGGTTATAGGTCTTACATCCCAACATTTCAACTGGTTATAGGTCTTACATCCCCACATTTCAACTGGTTATAGGTCTCACATCCCAACATTTCAACTGGTTATAGGTCTTACATCCCAACATTTCAACAAGTTATAGGTCTTACATCCCAACATTTCAACTGGTTATAGGTCTTACATCCCCAGATTTCAACTAGTTATAGGTCTCACATCCCAACATTTCAACTGGTTATAGGTCTTACATCCCAACATTTCAACAAGTTATAGGTCTTACACCCCAACATTTCAACTGGTTATAGGTCTTACATCCCAACATTTCAACTAGTTATAGGTCTTACATCCAAACATTTCAACTGGTTATAGGTCTTACATACAAACATTTCAACTAGTTATAGGTCTTACATACAAACATTTCAACTGGTTATAGGTCTTACATCCCCACAATTCAACTGGTTATAGGTCTCACATCCCAACATTTCAACTGGTTATAGGTCTTACATCCCAACATTTCAACTAGTTATAGGTCTTACATCCCAACATTTCAACTGGTTATAGGTCTTACATCCCAACATTTCAACTAGTTATAGGTCTTACATCCCAACATTTCAGCTCGTTATAGGTCTTACGTCCCAACATTTCAACTGGTTATAGGTCTTACATCCCAACATTTCAACTGGTTATAGGTCTTACATCCCAACATTTCAACTAGTTATAGGTCTTACATCCCAACATTTCAACTAGTTATAGGTCTTACATCCCAACATTTCAACTAGTTATAGGTCTTACGTCCCCACATTTCAACTGGTTATAGGTCTCACATCCCAACATTTCAACTAGTTATAGGTCTTACATTCCCACATTTCAACTGGTTATAGGTCTCACACCCTCACACTGTACCTGAACATACATCCCACATTCTCATTGCACCTGGCTAAACCTCCTGCACTTCACCTGAACATACATCTCACATTCTCACTGGACCTAGTTACATATCTCATATCTCCGACACTTCACCTTGTTAAATATTCGACATCGCCACATCTCACCTGAACGTACATCTCACATTCTCACTGGACCTGGTTAAAAATCTTACATCCCCCATGTTCCTTTAGCAACGGTACGATGATAATGATCATCTCTACGTTGCTCTCACAATCATCCCATATTCTCGTCATTAATTTTGATTGGTAGAGAGTTTACTTATTAATTATATTCATTTTGCGGGGAAATGTTTGAATAACCAGACGCAAAATTTGAAGTACCGAATTTACTTTCTTTTAAATCTCGTTACCGGGGAAAATCCCACCTGAAAACTTAAAATTAATTTATAATGGAAGGAAGCGTTAGAATTTTCTGAAATTTTTGATGAATATTAAGGACACGTGTTAGTACCTTTGGTGGGAATCTGCAACAGTTTCCGATGATTCAATGAATGTCGCCATTTTCAATCACCTTCCTTTTACTCCAATTATTACGAGATTCCTGATTGGATATATCGAATGGTGACGTATGGTCTGCCAAGGAAGGTTATTATTCTGTAATGACGAGAATATGGGATTGTTCAAGCAACGGTTAGGTGTGAATAATCATCGTACTGTTGCTAAAGGAACATGTACATCCCCGCACTTCACATGGTTATAGGTCTCACATCCTCTCACTGAACATTATTTATTGATGTCATTGTTTTTATTTCAGATTTTCCATTGATACTAAGTGGGGACAAGGTAATGGTGATGAACCCATTAGCCAGTGTATCAAAGGTAGTATTTAGTAAGAAGCTTTGCAAGATCGACAAAGATTCTCAGAGGACAATATTAAAGTTGATAGGCGATAAGTTTGGATTTTCAAGGCTCTGTTTCAAAGATGGATACCAGGGTACATTGTTTTGGTTCCCATTGCGAACAGAACCTTCGAAACTGTCCCGTGATACGTATACATATGAGAAAATTCAAGACATATTTCATGGATTTAAAGATTTGGCACCATCTATTCTATTGTTTTTAAAGAAAATTGAATTTATAGAAGTGTTTGAAGAATCAGAGAATGATTTGATTTATCGAGTACAGATATCTGCCAAGAAAGAAGAGGACATTCATCATATTCGTGAGCAGAGAGGAGATTTTTTACACCAAGTTGTAGAATTGAATGGGAAATTGGCTAATGAATATCTTTTCCATTATATGAAACTTTCTATTAAATGTGAAGGGAAGAAATGGTTATCAGAAGAAACAAATACAAAAGATTGGATTGTGGTAAATCATTATCATGGAGGATCTGTAAGTGATGGTCTACAGAGATTAATAGATGATGAAGAATGGTCTTATAGTCCATATGTCAGTGTAGCAGGATGCTTATCAAATTGTGATGAACAGTTTAAAGGACACATATATTGCTTTTTACCACTACCGTTAGAACGCACTAGCCCTACTGGCTTGCCAGTTCATATCAATGGGTTCTTTGCTTTGAGCCAAGATCGTCATCATATTAAATGGATGTCATCAGAAGAGGAAAATCGGACTGGTCACTCAGAAAATGCTGTAGAATGGAACAAAATTTTGGCTACGGAAATCTTGCCCATGGTATATTCAGAATTGCTAACATATTTGACTAAAGCTGGTATTGACACGAATACAATATATAAATTGTTTCCTAAACCCGAATTGATTACTGAAAACTGGAAGATATTTATCAAACCACTTTTTAAACAACTCTACGAGAAAAACATCATCTTTACCAAGGCTTCTGGTGGAAAATGGATTAAACCTAAAGAAGCTACTGTGTTGGTAAAGGAAGAATATCCAGATACTACTTTAAAGGTTATAGAAGATGTATATTTATTAAAGAAAACGAATGTAGCTTGTCTTCCAGATGTTTTTGTGGAATCTTTAAAGTCACATGGCCGGATTGAAGTATCTGATTCGTCATGTTTACATTCTTTTTTGATTAATCATGATGATATATTTGAATTGATGGACATCAATCAGAAGATGAAACTACTAGAATATTTCATATCTAATGATATCGAAAAACTGCAAGATCTGAAGATATTGCCATTAGCTAATGGTGAATTTAATATATTTGATGCTGAAGAAGAGACTGTATTCTTGTGTGAAGCAGAGAGTTTGAAATTATTCCCGGGAATGGAATCAAGGTTTCTGCTAGATATATCTCAAAAACTGATAGGTATTCCAAATTTCATTTATATAATGTTTATAACACACAATTTATAACATTGTTTTAATGATATGGATCGTCATCACTCTTTATATTGACTATATTGTGTGTCCGCATCTAATTTGAGCATCTGAGCATGTAGAATATTATCACGAGGTTGACGCTGATGAAACATTATTCTTTTATTGCCTTGGACCCGATTGTGTTTTATAAGCAAGCTAGACTGATTTCAGTTTTTGATCGATTTCTGTTTTGAGTAAATGTGATTTTCAAGCTATCTTGGTTCTTTGCATTTCAGATCGGTTCCAAGTTAAACAACTAATGTCTGAGCATATTCCAGAATTACTCCAAGAATGTATAGAGATTAACAGTTTCAGGCATAAAGAGATCACACCACAAATTACTGATTGGTTGAATGTCGTATGGAAATATATACACAAAAATGAGGATGTTTTCCAGTTATCATGGATTTCACATTTACATTTACTACCATTTCATAAAGAAAACAAACTCATCCAAGTTGATTCAGTGTCTATTTTGAGTTCAAGAAAAAACATGGACACTTTAGATCCACAGTTATCGAATTCTCTTGAAAACCTTGGTGTAAAGATTATCACCTCACTCTCTAATACAATATCAGCACTAGTGGAGGGTAAATTTGTACAGTATCCTACAACTGAAGGTATATTTAACTGTATGAAGAAAATAACGAGTAAACAACAAATAGAACAGTTTAACCAAGCTGCCTCAACCAAGGAAAGAATTCAACTTCTTGAAAAATTTACAAACCTTTTTGGTGACCAGGTTTTTCAGATATCTGAGCTTGTTCGAAAACTGGAAATATTTGAGT
>NW_008709848.1:33050-39675 GCF_000327385.1 Lottia gigantea | reverse complement strand
TTTATTCATCAATATGCTTCAAGAATGTCTACTTTTACTTCCATTTTAAGCTCCAGCCTATTTCCTAGAATTTATGCACATTGACTTATAGTAAGAACTGATCAGTTAACTCATCAGAATTGTGCAAAGATCTGTTGAATAGGTTATCAAGTTATATTCTATTAACGATAATGTAAGCTGTGGAGAAAGGTAGGAAGTTGAATTATTTAAATCCTTTAATATAACAGGTTCCATTCATACAGCTATATGAAATTATTTGGTAGCATAAAACCATAGGCTATGACTCATGCCGTGTCCATCAAGCTATCAGTGAGTGACTGTGTAACAGGGTTTGAAAGGACTCAATAAAGTTTTTTCTTTCAATTTGAAAGGCATAGCTTTATGAAATACATAAAAATATATGATAAATACTTATGATAAATGAAAAAAAAACATATTAAGGGATTGTAAAGAGGTTCTCTAAATTTTGTATGTGTATTAGGGGACTCAGTATCACAGTGTTGTACATGTATAAACTGTAAATATTTTTTATGTACGTATATATACGGAAGCTCAAATACGACACGTTTTTGAATTTCATATTTGAAAAACTATTTTTGAATTTCATATTTGAAAAACTATTTTTGAATTTGAAAAGATACTTTTGAATTTGTGACCATTTTATGCTGATGATGCTGACATACTTTTTGGTACCATCAGTTCGACAAAAATCAAAAGTATATTTTGTACTACGTCTACATCTTCGATTAATTTGTGATCATTGATTATTAACAAAGGATACAGTCATTATCGACTGGAAGATCATAGAAAGAATTTATTGGTTATTGGTTATTGGTGCTATCTTTCTGAGAAATTTAGTATCGTAAAACATTGAATAACATACAAGTTATTTAATATACTCTGGATATCATCAATGCTTGGACAATATTTCACTGTAGAGTTATGATCCAAATTCTATTAAACTCGCGCTAATGTCATACTTTGTTATGCTAATCAGATATATTGAATTTCAATTTAGTAAACTATGTAGTACACCAAATGGCTTAAGTATCAAATCGATTAGACAACTGGTCGCATGTAAACAATGTTTTTAAGGTGTTAAATGGTGGTCATTTTCATTATACTATTTCCAGATTGTTTCATAAACTGATCTTTCGGGATTACAGTAAATAACACCAAATAAAAAAAACTGCTGTTTATTCTCACACCATAGCATAGCGATTATCAGTAGCGTATGGTTGCGATTAATTAAAGTAGTTATGAGTTATGAGCAACTCTCGTGCAACTAAGAAGTGAGTTGCAATCGAAACTAATGACCGCTTCTTGATACAAACTTTATAAGATATTATTTCATTACATACTGACACTGTATCAATACAATAATTTGGTAAAAAAATTATAGGAGAATTTACTTGACAAAATTGACAACATTGTTTATCGTTATGTTTCAGTGAATCAAGATTTATCCTGGTAGCTTTCATTGGAAACAAAACCAACCATGGGTATGTCACTTTTTATACACCCACATTATAATATGGTCATATATTGTCGTCGCCCCTGTCCGTTCGTCCGTTGCTTGTAAACACGATAGAGACTACAGTTTTTATCTTATTTTAATAAAATTTCGTGTGCTTATTTATATTGATGAGATCTTGGTCAAGTTCGAATTTGACGATGAACAGTTTTTGAGTTATTGCCCGTGACGTAGGAAAAAACGCGTAAAAATTTGTTTGTGAACGCAATAGAGATGACAGATTTTATCTTATTTTAATGAAATTTGGCGAGCTCATATATATTGATGAGATCTTGGTCAAGTTCGAATTTGACGATCTTTCGATGACCGGTTTTTGTGTTATTATCCTTGACAAAAATTGTTTGTGAATACGATAGAAACTACAGTTTTCATCCGATTTAAATAAAATTTGGTGTAATTATTTATAATGAGGAGATCTTGGTCGAGTACAAAATGACGATTTTTCGATAAACAAATTTTGAGTTACTGCCACTGACTTAGTAAAAACGCGTCAAAATTTGTTTGTGAACACAGTAGAGACTACAGTTTTTATCTGATTTTAATGAGATCTTGTTCAAATTTGAATTTGACGATTTTTCGATGAACGGTAATTTGAATTGCCCTTGACTTAATAAAAACGCATCAAAATCTGTTGGCTTGTGAACGCAATAAAGATGACAGTTTATGTCAGAAGTTTATGAAATTGTGTGTGTTTGATTAAAACAACAATATCTTGAAAAAATTAGAATTTTGGTACGATTTGACACAGACTGGCGACCGCCCTTGATATACTGAAAATTTATCAGGGATATGATCGTATCTTGCTTGGCAACCTCTCATCGAACAAGATATGATCAACATAGAGATCAATATATTTCAGAATTTTCGCATATGTTATTTAATTGATGTTTCTACCAATAGACATTAAACATGATGTTTTATGCAAACAGAAAATACAACATGATTGACCATGGAAGTCAAAATCTCAGTCTAATTACTTTGGCTCCTTTTTTATTGTCTTTTAATTTTTAGCCACTTCAGTTAGGATTTAACGACAGCCCTGTTGAAAGTTCGTCAAATTAACCTAACTCGATGACTTTTGCTTTAACTAATCAATTTTCTATCCTCTCCAGCGCTGGAATTTGGTGACGCGGTGTTTATCAGGTTGAAGGAAGTTTGGTCTCTGTAATTAGGCTGTCAAAATCTGTAATGAATTCGTTTTACTTCTATTTCTTTTTTGATATTGACACAAATTTCATGCTTCCTGTCATTTAGAATCAGATGAAACATCGGATGAAGATTTCTGTGAAATTGAATTGCCACCAATCATAGATCAATTGAAACGTCTACTAGAACAATATTCAGATGGACAGATTATTAAGGTAAGTTTTACATTGATATACTTGTATTGTTACTATTGTGTTGAAATAACTTCATCCCTCTAGGCCGGGCTTTTGATTTTGAAAGGTGAAAATTGAGGACTGAGGACCACCAGCTGGTAAGCAATATTATTCAAATGACCATCTTTAATTTTAAATAGGACCTGATACAAAATGCTGAAGATGGTGGAGCTACAGTTTTTATACGCTGGTAAAAAATATGAAGAAATTAGATATTCAAATAAGGCATGGAAAAAAACACCAATTAAAATTGCTATGCAGGTAATCAAGAAATTAACGTTATGACATTATTCGTGTTAACTTGCATTCAAATAAGCCACCACAAAATTGTTTTAGAAGTGTGTTCGTGGTTTGGACACATGGTTGTAATCAGCTTTTTTTAATGCTTCCGCTAATAGGTCTATTGATACTGTTTTAAAAAGTTAAAATTGTTAATTGTTAAATTAGAGTTACTCCCCTTCTAGTCCGACATTCACTTGCTGTCCCGTGACTGGGAGTGGGGCTGCCTGGATGTGCATGAACAATGAAGAATTACCTTTACTCTGTTTTTTTTTTATCTTACTACTCTCGTGTATGATTGCATTACTGACAATTTAGATTATTGCCATATTAAGAATTCCTTGTAGTAATGTATTTATTTAAATGTTTTCTTCTAGGCACCTGCTCTATGTGTATACAACAATGGTATATTTACTGATAAAGATTGGAGAGGTATTGCTGCCATACAGTGTAGTCAAAAAGAAAAAGAACCCTTGAAAGTTGGTAGATTTGGATTAGGATTTAAGTCTGTTTTCCACTTAACAGGTACTTAAGTGCTCAGTTTTTCTCTCGACTCACTGTCCTCACACTTTACCTGAACATACACCTCACATTCTCACACATTACCTGAACATACACCTCACATCCTCACACATTATCTGAACATACACCTCACATCCTCACATCCTCACACATTATCTGAACATAAACCTCACATCGTCACATTTACCTGAACATACACCTCACATCCTCACACATCACCTGAACATACACCTCACATCCTCACAATTTACCTGGACATACACCCCACATCCTCACATTTACCTGAACATAGACCTCACATCCTTACATTTACCTGAACATACACCTCACATCCGCAAACTTTACCTGGACATACACTCCACACACTCACACTTTACCTGAACATAGACCTCACATCCTCACAATTTACTTGAATCTAGACTAACAACTGACTAATAACATCCTCACACTTTACCTTAATATAATCCTCACATCTTACCTAAACATAGACCTCACATCCTCACATCTTACCTAAGCAAAGACCTCACATCCTCACACTTTACCTGAACATAGACCTCACATCCACATACCTGTCTTGACGTTTAGTCATTTGAACATTTTTTATTGCTGTCATTGTTTTTTTTTTCAGATTTTCCATTGATAATAAGTGGAGACAAGGTAATGGTGATGAACCCATTAGCCAGTGTATCAAAGGTGGTATTTAAAAGAAAGCTTTGCAAGATCGACAGCGATTCCCAGGAGGCAATGCTAAAATTGATAGGCGATAAGTTTGGATTTTCAAAGCTCTGTTTCAAAGACGGATACCAGGGTACATTGTTTTGGTTCCCATTGCGAACAGAACCTTCGAAACTGTCCCGTGATACTTATACATATGAGAAAATTCAAGACATATTTCGTGGATTTAAAGATTTGGCACCATCTATTCTATTGTTTTTAAAGAAAATTGAATTTATAGAAGTGTTTGAAGAATCAGAGAATGATTTGATTTATCGAGTACAGATATCTGTCGAGGAAGGTGAGGACCTTCGTCATATTCATGATCAGAAAGGAAATTTTTTACACCAAGTTGAAGAATTGAATGGGAAATTAGCTAATGAATATCTTTTCCATTATATGAAACTTTCTATTAAATGTGAAGGGAAGAAATGGTTATCAGAAGAAACAAATACAAAAGATTGGATTGTGGTAAATCATTATCATGGAGGATCTGTAAGTAATGGTCTACAGAGATTAATAGATGATGAAGAATGGTCTTATAGTCCATATGTCAGTGTAGCATGATGCTTATCAAATTGTGATGAAGAGTTTAAAGGGCATATATATTGCTTTTTACCACTACCGTTAGAACGCACTAGCCCTACTGGCTTGCCAGTTCATATCAATGGGTTCTTTGCTTTGAGCCAAGATCGTCATCATATTAAATGGATGTCATCAGAGGAGGAAAAGAGGAACGGTCACTCTGAAAATTCTGTAGATTGGAACAAAATTTTAGCTACGGAAATCTTGCCCTTGGTATATTCAGAATTGCTAACATATTTGACTAAAGCTGGTATTGACACGAATACAATATATAAATTGTTACCTAAACCCGAATTGATTACTGAAAACTGGAAGATATTTATCAAACCACTTTTTAAACAACTCTACAAGAAAAATATCATCTTTACCAAGACTTCTGGTGGAAAATGGATTAAACCTGAAGAAGCTATTGTGTTGGTAAAGGAAGAATATCCAGATACTATTTTAAAGGTTATAGAAGATGTTTATTTATTAGAGAAAAAGAATGTAGCTTGTCTTCCAGATGTTTTTGTGGAATCTTTAAAGTCACATGGCCGGATTAAAGTGTCTGATGCGTCATGTTTACATTCCTTTTTGATTAATCATGACGGTATATTTGACTTGATGGACATCAACCAGAAGATGAAACTACTGGAATATTTCATATCTAATGATATCGAAAAACTGCAAGATCTGAAGATATTGCCATTAGCTAATGGTGAATTTCAAATATGCTGAAGAAGAGACTGTATTCTTGTGTGAAGCAGAGAGTTTGAAATTATTCCCGGGAATGGAATCAAGGTTTATGCTCAATGACCTTTCTCAAGATATATCTCAAAAACTGATAGGTATTCCAAATTTCATTTATATAATGTTTATTACACACAATTAAAACTTTGTTTTTGTGATATGGCTTTGTCTTCACTTTTTTATATTGCCCATATGTTTGCATATTGTGTCTTCGCCTCAGTCTGTAAACAGTGCCATATTTCATCTAATCTGAGCATCTGATTGTTAGAATATTGGCACGGTGGTTGATGTTAATGATGAAAGATTTTTCTTTTACTGCTATGGACCGAATTGTGTTTTATAAGCAAGCTATAGACTGGATTGACCTTTTGAACCATTTTTGTTTTGAGTGAATATTATTTTCAAGGTAACTTGGTTCTTTTCATTTCAGATCGGTTCCAAGTTAAACAACTAATGTCTGAGCATATTCCAAAATTACTCCAAGAATGTATAGAGATTAACAGTTTCAGGCATAAAGAGATCACACCACAAATTACTGATTGGTTGATTGACGTATGGAAATACATACACAAAAATGAGGATGTTTTCCAGTTATCATGGATTTTTACATTTACATTTACTACCATTTCATAAAGAAAACAAACTCATCCAAGTTGATTCAGTGTCTATTTTGAGTTCCAAAGAAAACATGGACACTTTAGATCCACAGTTATCGAATTCTCTTGAAAACCTTGGTGTAAAGATTATCACCTCACTCTCTAATACAATATCAGCACTAGTGGAGGGTAAATTTGTACAGTATCCTACAACTGAAGGTATATTTAACTGTATGAAGAAAATAACGAGTAAACAACAAATAGAACAGTTTAACCAAGCTGCCTCA
>NW_008709848.1:24685-31450 GCF_000327385.1 Lottia gigantea | reverse complement strand
TTGGATTGAGACATTGAATACAGCAAGACCTATAGGACTAAATATTCATCATAATGTAGGCATAGCACCCTTTGTTGTCCCGTTTAATACAACCAGCAATCGAGCAAGCAAGATAGTTCATGCCCACTATAAGAGCCTTCAAGAGAAATTCCCCCATGTCTATAAGCAGAAAATGATAGTTGCATATTCAAAAAATAAGAACTTAAATGATAATATTGTTCATAGTAAACTAAAAACAATCAGTACATAACAGATACTATACTTCTCGCCCATCGGGCGAGTTATTTTTCTAATTTCAGATCAGAATAAGAACAGAAGAAAACCCAATATCAAGACCCTTAATCCTAATTTCTAAATAAAGTGTCTGCTCCACCCTAGGCCTGTACATTTGGGAGAATCAAACCCTCCCTTCCCTGAAACTTAAAATACCAGACGAAATACTAAACCAGAAGATAGTATGGACTGGATCCACCTTCCAAAAGTCATCTTATGTCTACTGTACAGCAAAGAAGGACGATCTACCACTACAACCATACCGATATCTACTGCCTCCTGAAATGAAGGAATACCGAAGTCTATTTGAAAAGTTTGGATGCATGAAAGAACAAAACGACCAAATGTTGCTGAATGTATTGAGTATTATCAGAGAGGAGCATGACACAAATCAGACCCTAGACAAATTGGACGTTTCAAATATGACGAGAGAACCATGCCAGAAGCACTGAAATGTCTGTTTGATGAAGGTATGGAACCTGTACAAGGACCAGCATTCTGGGCATAAAATGATGCTAAATTTACAGACACTGATTATGAGAATATAACAAAGTTAGCTGGAGCCACAAAGAAAGATGATCAAATGAAAATTGGTAGATTTGGGCTGGGGTTTAATTCTGTCTACAACCTAACTGATACACCAAGCTTTATTTCTGGTGATACATATGTTATCTTTGATCCTCATGAGACTCATTTACAGAAATCTGGATTAAAAATCAAATTAAATTACCAAAAAATCGGAAAATGAGACAGAAGATGAAAGGACAGTTTTACCCATTTGACGGAGTCTTTCAATGTAAAGTTCTGAAGGAAGAACAGGTCGACTTTAATGGAACATTATTCAGATTCCCTCTTAGAAACCAATCAGAAGCGGCTAAAAGTTTGATAAAAGACTTCTGTTACTCAAAACATGAAATGAAGGAATTCATTCAAAAGATTGCAGACGGGTGTGGAAATCTGTTGCTGTTCACTCAAAATGTAAGAAAAATTGAACTTCATCATCTACATAAAGGAGGCAAACCAAATGACGCACAATCAATACTGGAAGTTACCAAGTCATCTGATAATATTTCTGAAGATATTGACAAGCCAATACAGCCAGCACCAAGACGGTCAACTTGCACAATTATCAGAAGAAATTGAAATTTTGGTATCAGTCAAAAGAACAGAAACAGCACAAGACTATTTCGAATTACCACATATTGAACAAACTTTGACTTATTTAATAAGTTGGAGCTTTGGGAAAGATAAAGTAGTGAATGCAGCAAAAAGAAGAGAATTTAAAGGTCTTCTTCCTATAGCTGGAACAGCTGTTTTAAAGAACAACCAGGATGATGATACCAGTAACTTTGGATTTTATGATAAATCACATCTGTTCTGTTTCTTACCTCTACCAATACCAACGAGTTTACCTACTCACGTGAATGGTTCATTATTTCACAGTGTACATCTAGACATGATAAAGTACTATCAAGACATATTTATCAGACAATTTGTGCAGGTGATTATAGAGTGTTCCAGTCTTACAATGAACCTGTTTCTATTAATAATGCCATTTTTCTAGATCCAACCTTAAGAGAGAAAGATGTTATTGGTGAAATAGCCCTTAAAGCATTATGTCATTTCTCCAAAATGAGAATGGATTTATTAAACTCACATTTTCATGGTGGAATTTCTGTGGTAGATCTCCTTCCGGACGTTTGGAAACAGTTTAAAAGTGTTGGCTGTGAAGAAGTAATTAGACACAGAATGGTAACAATTGAAATATTCTACAGTTGTTTATTTTTCCCAACATTGACTGATAAGTTCTGGTCTCCAGAAGAAATTGATGAATTACTTCTCTACAGTCTTCAGCTGAAAAATGATAGAATTAACAAGCTGATAGCAAATAGTGACTGTATACCAACTAAACCAAACCACAAAAGACTTAAACCAAGCTTATTAATTCATCCAAATGGTGAGATAGCAGAATTGTTTGATGAATCTGAAGAACGTTTCTCAGACGATACAAAACTAAAGACGGGTAGCTTTAGAAACGTTAAGGTTTTGGATATTTTAAAGAATCTTGGTATGATGAAAGATGATTTACCATGGGAACAAATGCCAGAAAGAATTACCATTGCAGTAAACACACAAGATGAAAAATTGATCCAATCTCGCTTTGAAAAATTTATAACTTACATTTCTACATGGAAAGAAAATTACAAGAAGAAATTTGAGTTTTTTCCTGAAAAAATACGTCAAGAATTATCGAAGCTAGCATTCCTACCAGTAAAGACTCTAACGTGGAAATTTCCCCAATTTACAAACAAGAGATTTGTTTCCGCACACGAGGCTTATTTTCAAGATCTTCAAAAATTTGTTGGCTGCACTTCACCAATTGTTGATACATCTACTAGAGTCTACATCAATAGTTACCATGATTCCTTATTAAAATGGTTGGGTGAAAAACATTCAGAACCACAGTTACCACTGGAACTGGTCCTAGAGAATATGCTGATAATGTCACAGTACTATTCTCAGTCTCCTACCAAAGATTTGTATCACGACCTGGAAAAATTATTTAATGTCATGTACAAATATTTAAATAATAAAATAGATAATTCAGAAGAGACACCAGAGCAAAACAGTATAAAACAGTCAATTTTCAAAAAACTGAAAAGAAAGGCTGTTGTATTACATTTAGAATCTTTGACAACTCCTGATGTTTTGGTTCTAGAACCAGGGATCCATATAGAACCATATATTTCTAGTACAAACCTTGGTAGATCATACGAGAAATTATTTACCTTAATTGGAGTTCAAACAAAATTGACTGCAGTAAAGATTCTTGAGATCCTGATTCAGATAGCCAGTGAAAAATGTGAAAAAGTTTTAGAAGATGCAGAAATAAATACCATATTTCAACTTTGTAGATCAGTTGTAAAGTTATCAGATGAAGAAAGATGTGGGGACATTGTGTCCGAAAAGATAAAAGACGTCAAATTACCTGACTCGAAGAAACAATTAACCTATATATCATCACTGTGTTTTGATGATAATGTTAACGTATATAACAAAGATATATTGAACATTAGGCATCCCCACAACACATTTGATCACAATACAGCTGAATTATTTGGTGTCAAATCCAAAAGAGGGCATAGTTTTGATGCCATCTCTTCAACACTTTTTATAGAATTTGGGCAGTATGAAGAACTAACAAATCGAATCAAGAGAATTTTAGAGGGTTACCCTTGTGATGAATCCATTTTAAAAGAAATGCTTCAAAATGCTGACGATGCTGGTGCTACAGAAGTTATATTCATTAAAGACTTTAGAACATTACCTAAAACAAACCTCCCAGATCCAAGACTGGAAGATGTTCAAGGACCAGCTTTGTGTGTATTCAACAATAGTTTTTTTACTGAAGAAGATTTGAAAGGAATTCAGGACTTGGGAACTGGTAGTAAAAAGGACGATGTTCTAAAAACCGGTCAATATGGTGTGGGCTTTAATGTTGTTTATCATGTAACTGATGTTCCATCATTCTGGAGCAAGGGTGGAGATGTTGGTGAAACTGTTTGTATATTCGATCCTCACTGTAAATACCTTTCAATGGCAAATGCAAAGAAACCCGGGGTAAGGATAAATGCTGTTGGTTTAAGAAATTCGTTTTCCGATTTCAATAAAGGATTTCTACCTAAATTTACAAGGACATTGGACCAAGGCACGGTATTTAGGCTCCCTCTAAGAAATATACAAATGGCTGGTCTGTCTAAAATTTCAAAAGAAGAGACGACTGAAAAACACATTGATGAAATCTTTAAAATTTTGAAGAAACAGTTATTCTCATCAATGCTTTTCCTGGAGAATATTACCTCAGTTAAATTTGGTACAGTTAAATCAGATGGCAAAGTACAGATTGACTATGAAGTTCAGTCCTGTATGGAGAAACAAAACAAAAAAAAACAGGAAAATTTCAACAAACATTTATTATCTCTGAATTCCAGAATTAAAGACCAACATGGTGATGCTTTTCATCTACTGAAAGAGGTGACTATTCATATGAGAATCAAAGATAGTTTAAAGAAAGACGAAGAATACTTGATAGTAAAACGTGCCGGATTTAATAACGTACTGCCGGGCAAATTGATTGAAGCTTTAAAAACTGGTAAATTAATGAAACTACCACGAGGTGGAGTTGCTATGAATGTAAAGAATCAAGTCAAGGGAATTGCCTATTGTACATTGCCTCTACCGATACACACTGGTCTTCCGGTTCATGTGAACGGACAATTTGCATTAGATCATGAATCAAGAAGAAATATCTGGAATGATGAAACATCTGTAGCTGGATTGTGGAATAGTGAATTAAGTTCTCAAATCATTGTCCCATCGTATTTGAAATTATTGGAAGAGTTTAAACTATATCCTTTAAGTGTCCGTCAAAAAAAATTAGACAAATATATTATAGAAATAGAAATCAAGAAGTTTGAAGATTTACTTCCTAAATCCCAATCGACAAACGGTGATTTCTGGAAGGAATTTGTGGTTAGGATGTATAGAGCAATTGGGGGTGAGAAGAGACTATTTTTTCCTGTTCTCAAGAAAAAGACCCGGAAATGGAAAGATATTGAATGGGTAGCAGTTCAAACTGGTGAAGAATTTAATGGTTGTTTTGATACACTGTATTCTTATTTCAAAGATGAAACATCAACAGCGACCACATCGTACAGATCATTGGGTTTTTCAACATTAACTCATTTACCATATCCACCAGTCAACAAACCAACTCAAAGTAAAAACATTACCCTTAAACAGATTTTGATAAAATTGGGAATGAAAGTGTTGGAGACATCTGAATGGATTTTACACGAATTTGAATATGCTAAAGTCAACGTTTTATCTGTTAATCCTGAAAATGTTTTGAAGTTTTTAAAGTCTTACCAAGGTGAAATTGAAAACAGGTGCCAATTGAGCATTCTCGAAGATATTCGAAATACGCCATTTGGGTGCTTGAAACACTTTGAATTGGTTTTGAAATTTGTGCTTCGTGATATCAAGAAAGAAACTGTAGAAAACTTACTTGGTTCTCCGTTGCTTTTAAGACAAAATAACATTTTGGATTTCTATGGAGAAGGGAAAGTAATAGTGACTATATTTTGCGACATTTTTGAAGAATTTGCACAACACTTTATCCATTCTGGGTGTGTATTTATGCTAGAGGGTTTTGTAAACAGTTTCCCACCATTAAGAAAATGGTCATTAGAATCGTTTAATGAAATGTTTGGAAGATCTGAAAGTTATACATTACTCACAAGTGGTGATATTCTTCCTTGGAACAAAGATGGCAACTCCTTAGATTGGATTTGTAATGTTTGGAAGTTTATCAGTCAACTTTTACTAAAACAGGATGGGCAATCAACAGAAAGATTTATTCCTGGTACTTTGTATTTTGAATTGCTATCAAGGCTAAGTATTCTTCCTGTTAGAAAAGAAGTCGATGGGTTCTTCCTGTATCCTTTATCAAAAGCACATTATATATTCGATTCAGTGATTTACTCGATAAGCTCCACTAACGAAAAGATGAAGGAAGCTCTCCTTAAATTGAAGATTCCATGGTTAGTTTGCCCTGAAAGAACACTGAAAGAATACGAGACAGCTCGTAAAACCGTGGCATCAGTAGATGATCCAAGCAGTATGGTGAAGCTTCTATTAAGCAATTTAAAGACTTCTGTTTGTGATTGTTCCAAAACAGCCTTCAATATATTGAAGTATTTTAATGATCGGATTGATGATATTAAACCAGTAGCCATGGAACTATCCCAATTAAATCCATTTGAAACACATGAAAACTCTTTGACAACAGTGGTTTCCGGAAAAAAGAGACTCTTCGTAGAAGAGTCACAGAGACCTGTGCCACAAGATGGCATTAATCATTGGGCCCACACTTCCGGTATATGTATTTTGAAATATTACTCTGATACTCAGAAGCTCTTCGATATCTTAGGAATCGAGTGTGTTAAACCAGAGGAACTCTACTATATGTATATTTTACCAAACTTTCACTGCTTTCAAGCACAACACCATTCAATACATTTAGAATATGTTCGAGATCTTTTGCTACGAGTTAATTTACAAGTCAATGGATTAATTTGTTCTGCTCTACAGAATGTAAGATTTCTGCCCAAGTCTGATGGAAGTTTGTACAGAGCTTGTGATTTTTATGATGGAAGAAGTGATGTTTTTAAGGCGATGTTCACAGATGAAAACTTTGTGCCTCCTCCTTACAATGCCATGATATGGGCTCCATTTTTAGTATCAGCTGGTCTTGTTACAACTGTTTCAACAGAGATGTTTGTTCAGTTTGCTACCACTGTTGAAAGACTAGCAATGAGAGGAATTGATGAAAACATACTTACAAAATCTAAGATTCTACTGCAACATTTGAGGAATCGTGGTTCAGATATAATACGTGAAGAAAATCTCTTGCCAAAAATAAAAGATATC
>NW_008709848.1:22409-24464 GCF_000327385.1 Lottia gigantea | reverse complement strand
CTGAAAGTTCTTGAAGACATATACATAGACTGTTCTGGTAATGAATTACATGTAAATGAATTTTCGGTTGTTAACCAGTGCCTGAAAAACCTCATTGATCTATGGGAAAACAGAAAGGACAATATAGAATCTGCAGGATCTATTTTATATCTCCCATCAATGGATAAGAAAATGGAACCATCAACAAAGCTTATTTTCATTGATAACGATTTTTTACATAAAAGAATAACAAAAATTAGATTTAATTTTTTCATTGGATTTGAAAACTTGGAAATTGAAATATCTGACCCATTGACTTGTGTTCAAAAATGGCCCCAACATCAAATGATTGATGATGGCTGTCATGAGATTCCTCGTACAGATATACATCACCGATTGCATCATCCAGAAATGATCAAATCATTAATACGTGTAATGAAACATTTGCAAGATAGAAATCAAAAGGGAATTGACGATGATAAAACTATTGAAGACAAAGTTAAGCAGATAATGGACATAAAAGTTATTTCAATTGAGAACTTAACCACACACCTATTTTATAATGACAATGTTATCGATGGGAGCGAATTCAAAGTAAAGTGTTTTGAAGATAAATTAAGTTTGGATATCAAAGTATTATATATAGATAGTAAAATAGCAGCAAATGATATTATATTTGTATCCGGATTATCAAGAACACTAGAAAAAATTCTAAAGGAAAATGTATCGGGGTTCTTTATCTTTTTGTGGTCTGGTAAACCAAGCGAAATGTCTGCATGGCTTGATGAGCAGTCCATAAGACAATCTGGTTATGAATGCAAATTAAATCAAGATATATTTCCTGAAGCAGGAACATTTATTCCCGAAGACAAGCATTGGCTTTTAGACAATAGTTTTTCAAGTTTTTACGTAGGAGAGTATGTTAATGATCCCGCTGTTAATGATGAAACAGAAGATAATGTTACAGATACTCCAATTTATATTTATGCTGTTATCGTAGACATTCTACAAGAAGATACAGAAACACAGTTTGCTCGTTATAAAATCAATATTGGTGAAGAAGAAAATATAGACGTTGACTCAATCAAAATCTACAAATTTCACAGGAATTTAACAAGTAGCTCAAGAGAAATAGTGCTAAGCGAGGAATCTCAACAGGGACGTATTCCTTCTGAATCTACTGTTCCTGGTGACAAGAAGAGCATACTGAAAGAAATCAGACAGTTATTAAATAAAGCCTGGAAACTACCAGAAGCTGATAGAAAACGAGTCATTAAACGTTTGTTATTGAAATGGCATCCTGATAAAAATCTAAATATTGTGAAACTCGCTACAGAAATCACCCAAACTATACTTAACTATATAGAACATTTGAAGAAAGGGGAGAGTTTGGATGAAGACGACGATGATAAAGATTACACTGATGGTGCGTCTGCAGACTACTATTCTGGTGGTAATTCTGCAAATTATGCTGGTGATAGTTATGACAGTTTCTATTCAAATATAGATTCAAGGGGAAGAAGTTATGCACAGTATTCCGACCATCAAAGATCTAGTAGGTCTTACTATAGTGACTTCAGCTTCCATTTCCACACAGGACCCATCCCCAGACCTGATGAGGCAAAAAGGTGGTTCAAACAAGCAAGGTTTGATATAGAAGCTGCAGAAGAGTCTCACAATCAGGGATCTGATAATTACAACTGGATTTGTTACATGTGTCAACAGGTTTGTTATATTACACTTACTTTACTAATGAAGGCATCACAATGTCCCAAATTGACACCAGATCGACACGAGGAAATGTTTAAAACCGGATATGATCGTATAGATATAGCACTATAGGGTTTCTCAGACGCATGCAGTTGCTTCATGAGCGGTTGCAATATATTTGATATGCAAAAACAAAGAAATGGCTGAAAGGCCTTGCGATGATTTATTTTCATATTGAATTTGTGTCAATTTATGGCCATACTAAGGGCATCTTGTCAAATCGTGTCACCTTCGCCTTAACTTCTCGGTATCAACAAGAGGCTGCGTGATTGTCACAAGCACCACGACAACGTTACACCTCGCATT
>NW_008709848.1:21123-22359 GCF_000327385.1 Lottia gigantea | reverse complement strand
CTACAAATTTCACAGGAATTTAACAAGTAGCTCAAGAGAAATAGTGCTAAGCGAGGAATCTCAACAAGGACGTATTCCTTCTGAATCTACTGTTCCTGGTGACAAGAAGAGCATACTGAAAGAAATCAGACAGCTATTAAATAAAGCCTGGAAACTACCAGAAGCTGATAGAAAACGAGTCATTAAACGTTTGTTATTGAAATGGCATCCTGATAAAAATCCTAATAATGTGAAACTCGCTACAGAAATTACTCAGAAAATATTTAACTATGTAGATCATTTGAAGAAAGGGGGGAGTTTGGATGCAGACGACGATGATGAAAAAGATCACACTGATAGAAACTACTATTCTGGTGGTAATTCTGCAAATTATGCTGGTGGTAGTTACAGCAGTTTCTACTCAAATATGCATTCAAGAGGAAAAAGTTATGCACATTATTCTAACAAGCAAAGATCAAATAGATCTTACCATAGTGACTCCAGTTTCCATTCCCACACAGGACCAATCCCAAGACCTGATCAAGCTAGAAGATGGTTCAAACAAGCAAGGTTTGATATAGAAGCTGCAGAAGAATCTCACAATCAGGGATCTGATAATTACAACTGGATTTGTTACATGTGTCAACAGGTTTGTTATATTACACTTACTTTACTGAGAGTAGAATTGCATGCATTCACACAAACCAAAACATTTGTATGAAGTTAGTTGATCAAATCTTTGCCAATACGTCCTCGATCCGGGGCCACAAACCTTTTTTGTTTTTATCTAGCTGAGAATTTACTCAAATTTAAAGTAGCTATTACAGTTGCATGACTGATTGAATGTTAGGTGATGATGATGTATGATTTGTTTTCAGGCTGCTGAGAAGGGACTGAAAGCTGTGTGGTACACCATTGATTCAAACAAAGTTTCAGAACAGCACGATTTATCTATCATAGCATGTGGCCTTACCCAGTATCCAGATTTGGTTTCTTTAGCTGATGAATTGCAGTCTTGTATCAGGGACCACACTCGAATGAGATATCCAGATACTTCAAATTTTCCAAAAGTTCCAAAAGATGTTTATGATGAAAAAGAATCTACTAAAGCTTGTGAATTGACAAAACAAATAGTCGAAGATGTATCTAAAATTATTCAATGTAAGTATATTGATTTACAATATATTCCACACATTCTTCTGTTACTTTCTTTTTAAACTTTCATTGACATGTGGTGTTTGAAATGGAATTTTAGCA
>NW_008709848.1:7075-17288 GCF_000327385.1 Lottia gigantea | reverse complement strand
GTGTGAGGATGTGAGGTCTTTGCTTAGGTAAGATGTGAGGATGTGAGGTCTATGTTTAGGTAAGATGTGAGGATTATATTAAGGTAAAGTGTGAGGATGTTATTAGTCAGTTGTTAGTCTAGATTCAAGTAAATTGTGAGGATGTGAGGTCTATGTTCAGGTAAAGTGTGAGTGTGTGGAGTGTATGTCCAGGTAAAGTTTGCGGATGTGAGGTGTATGTTCAGGTAAATGTAAGGATGTGAGGTCTATGTTCAGGTAAATGTGAGGATGTGGGGTGTATGTCCAGGTAAATTGTGAGGATGTGAGGTGTATGTTCAGGTGATGTGTGAGGATGTGAGGTGTATGTTCAGGTAAATGTGACGATGTGAGGTTTATGTTCAGATAATGTGTGAGGATGTGAGGATGTGAGGTGTATGTTCAGATAATGTGTGAGGATGTGAGGTGTATGTTCAGGTAATGTGTGAGAATGTGAGGTGTATGTTCAGGTAAAGTGTGAGGACAGTGAGTCGAGAGAAAAACTGAGCACTTAAGTACCTGTTAAGTGGAAAACAGACTTAAATCCTAATCCAAATCTACCAACTTTCAAGGGTTCTTTTTCTTTTTGACTACACTGTATGGCAGCAATACCTCTCCAATCTTTATCAGTAAATATACCATTGTTGTATACACATAGAGCAGGTGCCTAGAAGAAAACATTTAAATAAATACATTACTACAAGGAATTCTTAATATGGCAATAATCTAAATTGTCAGTAATGCAATCATACACGAGAGTAGTAAGATAAAAAAAAAACAGAGTAAAGGTAATTCTTCATTGTTCATGCACATCCAGGCAGCCCCACTCCCAGTCACGGGACAGCAAGTGAATGTCGGACTAGAAGGGGAGTAACTCTAATTTAACAATTAACAATTTTAACTTTTTAAAACAGTATCAATAGACCTATTAGCGGAAGCATTAAAAAAAGCTGATTACAACCATGTGTCCAAACCACGAACACACTTCTAAAACAATTTTGTGGTGGCTTATTTGAATGCAAGTTAACACGAATAATGTCATAACGTTAATTTCTTGATTACCTGCATAGCAATTTTAATTGGTGTTTTTTTCCATGCCTTATTTGAATATCTAATTTCTTCATATTTTTTACCAGCGTATAAAAACTGTAGCTCCACCATCTTCAGCATTTTGTATCAGGTCCTATTTAAAATTAAAGATGGTCATTTGAATAATATTGCTTACCAGCTGGTGGTCCTCAGTCCTCAATTTTCACCTTTCAAAATCAAAAGCCCGGCCTAGAGGGATGAAGTTATTTCAACACAATAGTAACAATACAAGTATATCAATGTAAAACTTACCTTAATAATCTGTCCATCTGAATATTGTTCTAGTAGACGTTTCAATTGATCTATGATTGGTGGCAATTCAATTTCACAGAAATCTTCATCCGATGTTTCATCTGATTCTAAATGACAGGAAGCATGAAATTTGTGTCAATATCAAAAAAGAAATAGAAGTAAAACGAATTCATTACAGATTTTGACAGCCTAATTACAGAGACCAAACTTCCTTCAACCTGATAAACACCGCGTCACCAAATTCCAGCGCTGGAGAGGATAGAAAATTGATTAGTTAAAGCAAAAGTCATCGAGTTAGGTTAATTTGACGAACTTTCAACAGGGCTGTCGTTAAATCCTAACTGAAGTGGCTAAAAATTAAAAGACAATAAAAAAGGAGCCAAAGTAATTAGACTGAGATTTTGACTTCCATGGTCAATCATGTTGTATTTTCTGTTTGCATAAAACATCATGTTTAATGTCTATTGGTAGAAACATCAATTAAATAACATATGCGAAAATTCTGAAATATATTGATCTCTATGTTGATCATATCTTGTTCGATGAGAGGTTGCCAAGCAAGATACGATCATATCCCTGATAAATTTTCAGTATATCAAGGGCGGTCGCCAGTCTGTGTCAAATCGTACCAAAATTCTAATTTTTTCAAGATATTGTTGTTTTAATCAAACACACACAATTTCATAAACTTCTGACATAAACTGTCATCTTTATTGCGTTCACAAGCCAACAGATTTTGATGCGTTTTTATTAAGTCAAGGGCAATTCAAATTACCGTTCATCGAAAAATCGTCAAATTCAAATTTGAACAAGATCTCATTAAAATCAGATAAAAACTGTAGTCTCTACTGTGTTCACAAACAAATTTTGACGCGTTTTTACTAAGTCAGTGGCAGTAACTCAAAATTTGTTTATCGAAAAATCGTCATTTTGTACTCGACCAAGATCTCCTCATTATAAATAATTACACCAAATTTTATTTAAATCGGATGAAAACTGTAGTTTCTATCGTATTCACAAACAATTTTTGTCAAGGATAATAACACAAAAACCGGTCATCGAAAGATCGTCAAATTCGAACTTGACCAAGATCTCATCAATATATATGAGCTCGCCAAATTTCATTAAAATAAGATAAAATCTGTCATCTCTATTGCGTTCACAAACAAATTTTTACGCGTTTTTTCCTACGTCACGGGCAATAACTCAAAAACTGTTCATCGTCAAATTCGAACTTGACCAAGATCTCATCAATATAAATAAGCACACGAAATTTTATTAAAATAAGATAAAAACTGTAGTCTCTATCGTGTTTACAAGCAACGGACGAACGGACAGGGGCGACGACAATATATGACCATATTATAATGTGGGTGTATAAACATACCCATGGTTGGTTTTGTTTCCAATGAAAGCTACCAGGATAAATCTTGATTCACTGAAACATAACGATAAACAAT
Organism: Lottia gigantea; assembly: GCF_000327385.1. Classification (NCBI taxonomy): domain Eukaryota; kingdom Metazoa; phylum Mollusca; class Gastropoda; family Lottiidae; genus Lottia; species Lottia gigantea. The sequence goes on along the minus strand of NW_008709848.1, from coordinate 14,472 downwards.
GTTGTCAATTTTGTCAAGTAAATTCTCCTATAATTTTTTTACCAAATTATTGTATTGATACAGTGTCAGTATGTAATGAAATAATATCTTATAAAGTTTGTATCAAGAAGCGGTCATTAGTTTCGATTGCAACTCACTTCTTAGTTGCACGAGAGTTGCTCATAACTCATAACTACTTTAATTAATCGCAACCATACGCTACTGATAATCGCTATGCTATGGTGTGAGAATAAACAGCAGTTTTTTTTATTTGGTGTTATTTACTGTAATCCCGAAAGATCAGTTTATGAAACAATCTGGAAATAGTATAATGAAAATGACCACCATTTAACACCTTAAAAACATTGTTTACATGCGACCAGTTGTCTAATCGATTTGATACTTAAGCCATTTGGTGTACTACATAGTTTACTAAATTGAAATTCAATATATCTGATTAGCATAACAAAGTATGACATTAGCGCGAGTTTAATAGAATTTGGATCATAACTCTACAGTGAAATATTGTCCAAGCATTGATGATATCCAGAGTATATTAAATAACTTGTATGTTATTCAATGTTTTACGATACTAAATTTCTCAGAAAGATAGCACCAATAACCAATAACCAATAAATTCTTTCTATGATCTTCCAGTCGATAATGACTGTATCCTTTGTTAATAATCAATGATCACAAATTAATCGAAGATGTAGACGTAGTACAAAATATACTTTTGATTTTTGTCGAACTGATGGTACCAAAAAGTATGTCAGCATCATCAGCATAAAATGGTCACAAATTCAAAAGTATCTTTTCAAATTCAAAAATAGTTTTTCAAATATGAAATTCAAAAATAGTTTTTCAAATATGAAATTCAAAAACGTGTCGTATTTGAGCTTCCGTATATATACGTACATAAAAAATATTTACAGTTTATACATGTACAACACTGTGATACTGAGTCCCCTAATACACATACAAAATTTAGAGAACCTCTTTACAATCCCTTAATATGTTTTTTTTTCATTTATCATAAGTATTTATCATATATTTTTATGTATTTCATAAAGCTATGCCTTTCAAATTGAAAGAAAAAACTTTATTGAGTCCTTTCAAACCCTGTTACACAGTCACTCACTGATAGCTTGATGGACACGGCATGAGTCATAGCCTATGGTTTTATGCTACCAAATAATTTCATATAGCTGTATGAATGGAACCTGTTATATTAAAGGATTTAAATAATTCAACTTCCTACCTTTCTCCACAGCTTACATTATCGTTAATAGAATATAACTTGATAACCTATTCAACAGATCTTTGCACAATTCTGATGAGTTAACTGATCAGTTCTTACTATAAGTCAATGTGCATAAATTCTAGGAAATAGGCTGGAGCTTAAAATGGAAGTAAAAGTAGACATTCTTGAAGCATATTGATTGAATAAATCGACCTTGTTTGAATCGATAATTTATCACAACATGTAGTCCTTTAATCGTTATTCAGATAATAATAACGAATTAATAATAATGATGATGATGATATTGATGATGATGATGATGATGATGATGATGCTATAATTCTATACAGAGAATTCTATCCAAAGACAAAACAGGACACGAGACACATTCAATATTTTGGACTGAAAATGCCCCAGTGGCTATTATATGCTAAACTTATCAGATAATTGTGGACAGCTCACCGTCGAAATTTGAGCTTTTAAATGTGTGTGAATCTGTGTGTACAGAATTATCCGCGTTTGAAAGTTAAATTTTGCCAATATTGATATTTCGGAATAAAATGGGTAAATTAAAAATTTGATATCACACAATCAAAAAGTCAAAAGGTGACCAGATAATACGAATCCTCTTTTGTATCCCTTTATTCCGGCGTTTATGGTGATAAACACAGATAAATATTATAAAATATTCTTATATATAAATAATTGTTTACTAGAAATATAAATTGTAGAAAGCATAAAGTTTATGTAAATGTATATTATATTATGTATATATTGTGGAATAAATAGATAAACCATTTAAGAATGCTGCATTTCAGGGCAAAAGCACAGGCACCGGATTCTGGTAAAAAAAAAGCATACAATAGTATATAAATATAAAGACAACCAAGTAGCCATTTTGTTCTTCGAATCTCCTAAAAGTATCTGGAGCAGAAATAAATAATGATTACATCATAGTACACAATGAATAAATTCCTGTCCATTGATTGGTTAGACTAATTGGCGAGGTTTCTTCAAAACAAACCCATGTGTTGTCTTTAATTTTATTTCCAAATATTTTATTAATTAATACAGTATTTACGACCAATGAAACAAAAGGAATTTGAACAAGTCCGGAGAATGAAATATTTTTATTTGGTGAATGATGGGATATTTCGATAAAATATATGTTAAACTGTAAAAATGATTTTTTTTTTAAAAAGAAATACTTTACAATGCTGTCTGAATGTCAAAGCCTATACAGAAAGGTGAGAATATTGAAGGGAAACAAGAAATATCACCGAAAAACAGTACGACTTCCAGAACAAAATGGCTACTTGCGTATCTTTATATGTAGATACTATATTATGGTAGTGGTGGGTATCGCGTGCGTAGCAGACCATGCTTACTTTTTTCGGAACACCTGATGGTACTTTTCTTTGGAGGAGTTCACTACAATACTGCCTTTACTCCCGATTCTGCCATTTTTTGGAGGAGATTTTGATTAACGGAATTGTCTTTCTTGTCTAAATAGCAAATAGTGTCTATTTGAAATATTCTTTTTACTGAGAGATGGCAATTATAACATTCTGTAAACGGAACATGCATCAAAAACATTAAAGCTATCGTACCTTAATCATGTCAAATTAGACATCTATAATCATAAAAAAAAGTACGGACCAATCTAGTTAAAATTAGATTACAATTTCGTATTATTATTATAACTTTTTTTTTGTCGGTTGCAAAATAATAACGAAAACAATTAACTGTAAGCAGTCGTTAGATTTGTTGAAGAAATGTGGCAGACTACTACCCTACTACTTTGACACGATTTTTATTTTGAGTTTTACTTTTTTTGAAATCACGATAGCTTTAAACGTCTTCTTATTAAATCGTATAATCACAGAAAGGAAGTAGAGAAAGAAGAAACGAATATTAACAATTCTAAGAACGTATCTAGATATCAAACAATTAAATAAAACTTCAAAACGAAGCAAGAAAATGAAATGAAATAAATGGAGTTTTACGTCCTACTTTCCTGCACCATGTAGGCTAATGAAGATGGGCAACGCCATGCAGGGTGCGATGAGGGAAATTTTGCCAGGACAGCGGCATTAGCCTGCTCTTTTTCGATTTCCAACTGTCGAGGAATCTTTAACGTGCACAGCCTGTAGCAGACGGGGCCTCGGTTTATTGTCCCATCCGAACGACTAGACGCTTTTTCCATGTCAGCCCCTCTTACCTGCATCACTGACAGGGGGAAACCGGGTTGAAAAATCCGAAGGTATTATCTCGACCTATGCCGGTATTGAACCCTGGAGCCTCAGGTTAGCGAGCAAGTGTCTAACTCACTGAGCCACCGCGGCTCACCAAAACGAAGCAAGGCTATCATAAAGGTGCAAATCACAGAAAATCAACAAATCACAGTAAAACAACAAATCACACAAATCAACAAATCAAAAAAGAGCTGTATCGTTTACTGTTACAATCGAGTTTTGATTTCAAATGGAGGCAATGAGAGACATTACATATTTCACACTATGTTAGTAACATACATATATTACATACATATCATATTAACAATATTTTTCAAACTAATTTTTTCTAAGAGAGAAAAACAAGAAAAAAAGTAAACTATTCTGTATTTCAATCTAATTAACTTAAATAAGTCATACCAAATAGATCTAATGTTGTTAATATTTTTATTTTCAACGTTTAAGAATAAAAGTGGTGTTTAATATTTAAAACAGAACAATGAACATTAAAAATGATAAAAATAAAATAAACACCAATCTCTCTTCATCTTTTACAGGCTTCAGGACAGTTCTGAAAAAAAAAGATCAGTTTCTCTCATGTTTGTCGCTGTTTAAAGTTGTAAGTGTAATAAATGAAACACAAATAACACACAGTGACTCTAACATAAAATATAGATCTGGATATTAAACTTAATTTAAGTACCAAATTTAGTGTTTAACCAATAAGATAAAGTAAAGTTTTTGTGAATAAGATCCCTGATTTAATTTTGTAGTTACCACAGTCTGAACGAAACGTTTAAAATTAGAAAATTAAAATAACGCAAAAGTTGTATATGCAGCACCTTATCACACAGCCACGAGATAGATCAGATTAATATACAGCCACGAGAAAACGCTTAGATAAATTTACAACCGCGAGGTGGAGCTCAGATAAATTTATGACCACAAGATTAAGCTCAGACAAATATACAGTCACGATATAGAGTTAAGATAAATGTACAGCCAAGAGAAATCGCAGCCAATTCTAAAGCCACGAGATAGAGCTCGGTTAAATATACAGCCAAGAGATAGAGCTCAAATAAATATATACGCCAAAACATCGAGCTCTGATAATAGAGTTTAGATAAATATAGAGCCATGATATAGAGCTCTGATAAATATAGAGCTACGAGATAGAGCTTAGATAAATATACAGCCACGAGATAGATCTCAGATAAATAAACAGCAACGATATTGAGCCGAGATTAATTATACAGTCAAGAGATAGAGCTGAGGTAAATATAAAGCCAAGAGACAGATCTCAGATAAATAAACAGCAACGAGATAGTGCTGAGATTAATTATACAGTCAAGAGATAGGGCTGAGATAAATATAAAGCCACGGGTAGAGATGAGATAAATATACAGCCACGAGATAGAGCTGAGGTAAATATACAGCCACGAGATAGAGCTGAGATAAATTTACTGCCTGAGCCACGAGACTAATGTCAGATCTTAGTAATCTAAATATAAGTGTATCAGGTTGGGAAATAATCTCTTTATGATTTTTTTGTTCAAATATCTTAAATTCAATTGCGATCTCACACATACCACAAGATGCAAACTTTATCTTTTGGGGTGATGTTGAAAGAATGATACTAGTCAAAAGATAGAGACTAAACTTACAATTAACAATATTAGATACATAGTTGACTATTTGTCTCGTCAATTTACAAGCTTTAGTAGACTGATTTCCATCATAGACATCTTTTGGAACTTTTGGAAAATTGACAGTATCTGGATATCTCATTCGTGTGTGGTCAATGATACAAGACTGTAATTCATCAGCTAAAGAAACCAAATCTGGATACTGGGTAAGGCCACATGCTATGATAGATAAATTGTGCTGTTGTGAAACTTTGTATGAATCAATGGTGTACCACACAGCTTTCAGAGCCTTCTCAGCAGCCTGAAAACAAATCATACATCATCATCATCTGATTAATAAACACTACACCACATATTGTGTATTAAATCAATCCGTAATTTGCTAACTCTTAAGTGTACATGTAAATGATAGAATCGATCACGATACTTCTGCTGTGTAGACTTCCTCAGGATTGTCTATGGTCTGAGGCTAACCTTTTGTTTGTCTACTTTATCTGGACACAGCCATGTGAAACACTTGGATTACTCAAATTCAGCCGTCTTCACAGACACCATCTCCATGGCCTTGACGATTGATTCACGACGGCAATGCAAAGGGTTAACGTTGTCGTGGTGCTTGTGACAATCGCAAAAGCGAAAGGTGACACGATTTGACAAGATGTCCTTAGAATGGTCATACGAAGGGCAAATTAAAAACATAAATTCAACATGAAAACAAACCATCACAAGGTCTTTCAGCCATTTGTTTTGTTACCAACGATTTTGATCGTGTGTCCATATGGTGTCAATTCGGGACATTGTGAAGCCTTAATTAGTAACGTAAGAGTAATGTAACAAACCTGTTGACACATGTAACAAATCCAGTTGTAATTATCAGATCCCTGATTGTGAGACTCTTCTGCAGCTTCTATATCAAACCTTGCTTGTTTGAACCATCTTCTAGCTTGATCAGATCTTGGGATTGGTCTGGTGTTGGAGTGAAAGCTGGAGTCACTATAGTAAGACCTACTAGATCTTTGATGGTTGGAATACTGTGCATAACTTTTTCCTCTTGAATGCATATTTGAGTAGAAACTGCTGTAACTACCACCAGCATCATTTGCAGAATTACCACCAGAATAGTAGTCTGCAGACGCACCATCAGTGTAATCTTTATCATCCTCATCGTCGTCTTCATCCAAACTCCCCCCTTTCTCCAAATATCTTATATAGTTAAGTATAGTTTGGGTGATTTCTGTAGCGAGTTTCACAATGTTTAGATTTTTATCAGGATGCCATTTCAATATCAAACGTTTAATGACTCGTTTTCTATCAGCTTCTGGTAGTTTCCAGGCTTTATTTAATAGCTGTCTGATTTCTTTCAGTATGCTGTTCTTGTCACCAGGAACAGTAGATTCAGAAGGAATACGTCCTTGTTGAGATTCCTCGCTTAGCACTATATCTCTTGAGCTATTTGTTAGATTGTTGTGAAATTTGTAGATTTTGGTCAAGTCAACGTCTATATTTCCTTCATCACCAATATTGATTTTATACCGAGCAAACTGTGTTTCTGTATCTTTTTGTAAAATGTCTACGATAACAGCATAAATATAAAGTGGAGTATCTGTAACATTATCTTCTGTCTCATCATTAACAGCGGGATCATAAACCTCGTATCCAACATACTCTCCTACATAAAAACGTACAAAACTGTTATCTAAGATCCAGTGCCTTTCATCTGGGATACAAGTTCCTGGTTTTGGAAAGATAGTTTTCTTTTCTTTTGTTGATTTATAATTACAATGACTAATTTTCTGTTTATCAAGCCAAATTGAAATTTCATCTGGGGCATCTTTCACCATTTCCAAAAGTTTCGATAAAAAAAAATAACTTTTTCTTCCCAATAATTGAGATAAAGGTAAAATCTGATCTAAAACATTTACAAGTTCAATCATATCGTCTGGTGTAAAGGATTTATCAACATATATAACTGTGATGTCTTGTGTTGCTGTTTCAAATACTTTCACGTTGGTTTCACTTCCCTCTATCAATTCATTCTTGTACTCTAGTTTTAAACTTAGAGCGTCCACTTCAACAACTTTTATATCGTAAATCTTGTCTAAGCTGTATTCTAGTTTATCTTCATCATTATCTTCAGGTTGGAAATGTTTTATCAAACGAACCAAAGCATTGATCATTTCGGGATGTTTAAGTCTGTATTCAATATCGTTACTGACTTCACCATAACTTTCTGTACAACCTGGATTCAGAACTTCTTTTACTATTTCACTTAAAAGTTTCATCTGATAGATTTTT
>NW_008709848.1:0-6951 GCF_000327385.1 Lottia gigantea | reverse complement strand
CCGACGGAAGATACAAGGTGTTGATCGAGTCTATTGTTGAATGTCTTATAAAATCATCTTTCCATAAAGCATTAAGATTGTCAACACACTTNTGAACCACTTTAAATTCATTAGGACTTAGTTCTTTATCTTTCCACTCATTATACAATTCTTTAAGTACTTTCAGGTAGATTGATGCTTCAGCGTTTTCGTTTATACCCAGAGTTTTAAATACATCAAAATAAAGCCCAAATTTAACCGAGGCTTGAAAAATTCTGTTATCAATGAGCTGTGTTTTCTCTGGCTGAAGGAGAACTCTCCATGGTTCTACTAACTGATTAGTTTCAGGTAAATATATAGTTGGACAGTTCTCAAGAGATGTTGAAGTTATTGGTGAATTATCTTGAATGAACTTATAGAATCCTTCGAACAAACAATATAGTTTCTTTTCACCAACCTCTCTCATTAATCGCTCATTCAAACTAAGACAAATTTTCTTCATATGCTTTGAAAATAGTTGGAAATCAATCTTAGGAATAACACCCAAAAGATGCAATATTGATGGTTCGTCTTTAGAATGTTGATCATCACGAGGAACTGAATTTGAAGATATACAGTTAGCTACAGTCCAAACATTGTTTAAGTTAATAGACAAAACAGATCCTGAATATGTAATTAATCCATTATGACCATTATTAAACTGTGCATGTATCTTCGTTCTATAACCATTCAGACGAATTGGTTCCACAAACCGAATATGTTTTATTCTAGGTAAGATTCCTTCTCGTCTGAGATCAGATCTACTACACAGATGTTCTACAAGAACGTCTGATTTTTTTAGGACATCTTTTGTAACTTGATGGTTAGCCTGTTCTTGAACTGAATTAGCAAATTCAACAAACAAATCAACAGTAACAGTTTGTACAAGTCCAGTTTGAACTAAAAATGTATACCACTTATCATCATCAAAAGGTGCAGGGGGGAATTTTGAATTGGGCATCATGACCTTAAATATTTCCTCTCTCTTATCATAGAAATCACTGGCCTTTTTCAGACCACCATCTGAACTTTGAATAAAAGCTATTTCCTTCAGAAGCCGCCAGATTTCGTACTTCGTCTCCGCAGTGCAAGTCTGTAGGACATTATCACGCACATATTCCAGATGGACTATATAATATTCTATTTTAAAACAATGGAAATTCGGAAAAATGAAACGGCAATACAGTTCGTCTGCTTCAACACAGTTTATCTGAAGTGCTTTATAGAGTGATTCAATACAATAGTGAAATTTCAAAATGATAATATTTGCAGTCTCAGCCCAATGGTTTACACCGTTTTTTGGTACAGGTGGATAACTACTTTTTAAGCAAATGTGTTTTTTCAGTGGAGCAATTGATAACAATGTGTTGTCATGTGTTTCAAATAGTGGTAACCCTTTTAGAGTTTCAAACGCATTAATATTGATATCTTCAATTCTACTGCTGAAATAATCCAAGATGCTTTCTGCCATTTCAACATTGAGAAGATTCAAATTCACAAAATTATATTTCAATAGTTCCGTCATTCTTTGAGGATCATTCAGGTTAGCAACTGTAAATCTATACGTTTGAAGCTCGTCAATGGACATTCCCAAATCTACGTAAACTAAAAATGGCAAACTTATCTTAAGGAATACTTTCTCCAATTTTTTCTGTTTACTATTATACAAATCATCACAAGGATAGAGTACATGGTTCCCTTTACACAATGGGTACAGAAGAAACATATCTTGATTTTTCCTTGCTGGTACAATTGACACATCAGCCAATAATTTAAAGGAAGGAGAACTAGGTACACGCAACTCTTGATTTGGTAAACAGTCATGAATAAACTTCCAAACCTTACTAATCCAGATCTGAGGAAGTTCTTGTTGATTCCATGAAACAATATTACAGTTTCCAAGATAACTATATGATTGTTTCAACATCTCAACGAAAGATTCCAGTGACCAATTGATTAATGGATCAAAATTGTTTATATACTGTTTCATCAAATCAACACATTCAAAATGGATGAACTGCTCAGAAAAGGCTCTAAAGATGTCGCAAAATTGAGATACTATTACTTTCCCTTCTCCGTAAAAGTCCAAAATGTTATTTTGTCTTAAAAGCAATGGAGAGCCAAGTAAGTTTTTTACAGTTTCTTTCTTGATATCACGAAGCACAAATTTCAAAACCAATTTAAAGTTTTTCAAGCATCCAAATGCCGTCTTTTGAATATTTTCGGGAATGCTTAATTGACACCGGTTTTCATCTTCACCTTTGTGAGATTTTAAAAACTTCAAAACATTTTCAGGATTAACAGATAAAACGTTGACTTTAGCATATTCAAATTCGTGTAAAATCCATTCAGATGTCTCCAACACTTTCATTCCCAATTTTATCAAAATCTGTTTAAGGGTAATGTTTTTACTTTGAGTTGGTTTGTTGACTGGTGGATATGGTAAATGAGTTGATATTGAAAAACCTGATGATCTGTACGGTGTGATTGCTGTTGATTTTTCATCTTTGAAATAAGAATACAGTGTATCAAAACAACCATTAAATTCTTCACCAGTTTGAACTGCTACCCATTCTATATCATACCAATTCTGGGTGTTTTCCTTGAGAACAGGGAATAAAAGTCTCTTCTCACATCCAATGGCTGTATACATCTTAACAACAAATTCCTTCCAGAAATTACCGTTTGTCGATTGAGATTTAGGAAGTAAATTTTCAAATCTTTTGATTTCTTCTTCCATAGTATATCTGTTTAAGTTTTTATGACGGACACTTAATGGGTATAGTTTAAACTCTTCCAATAATTTCAAATACGCTGGGACAATGATTTGAGAACTTAATTCACTATTCCACAATCCAGGTACAGATGTTTCATCATTCCAGATATTTCTTCTTGATTCGTGATCTAAAGCAAATTGTCCGTTCACATGAACCGGGAGACCAGTGTGTATAGGTAAAGGCAATGTACAATAGGCAATTCCCTTGACTTGATTATTTAAATTTATAGCAACTCCACCGCGTGGTAGTTTCATTAATTTACCAGTCTTTAAAGATTCTATCAATTCATCTGGCAGTCCGTTATTAAAACCGGCACGTTTTACTATCAAGTATTCTTCATCTTTCTCTAAACTATCTTTGATTCTCATATTAATAGTCACCTCTTTCAGTAGATGAAAAGCATCACAATGTTTGTCTTTAATTCTGGCATTGAGATCTAATAAATGTTTGTTTAAAATTTTCTGTTTCTGTTGGTTTTGTTTATCCATACTGGACTGAACTTCATAGTCAATCTGTACTTTGCCATCAGATTGAACGGTACCAAATTTAACTGAGGTAATATTCTCCAAAAAAAGCATAGATGAGAATATCTGTATCTTCAAAATGTCAAATATATGATCAATGTGGTTTTCAGTCATCTCTTCTTTTGAAATTTCAGACAGATTAGCCATTTGTCTATTCCTTAGTGGAAGCCTAAATACCGTGCCTTGGTCCAAGTTCTCTGTAAATTTAGGTAGAAATCCTTCATTGAAATCGGAAAACGAATTTCTTAGAGCAACAGCATCTATCTTTACACCAGGTTTCATTGCATGTGCCATTGAAAGGTATTTACAGTGAGGATCGAATATACAAACAGTTTCACCAACATCTCCACCCTTGCTCCAGAATGATGGAACATCAGTTACATGATAAACAACATTAAAGCCCACACCATATTGACCGGTTTTTAGAACATCGTCCTTTTTACTACCAGTTCCCAAATCCTGAATTCCTTTCAAATCTTCTTCAGTAAAAAAACTATTGTTGAATACACACAAAGCTGGTCCTTGAACATCATCCAATCTTGGATCTGGGAGGTTTGTTTTGGGTAATGTTCGAAAGTCTTTAATGAATATAACCTCTGTAGCACCAGCATCGTCAGCATTTTGAAGCATTTCTTTTAAAATGGATTCATCACAAGGGTAACCCTCTAAAATTCTCTTGATTCGATTTGTTAGGTCTTCATGCTGCCCGAATTCTGCGAAAAATGGTGAAGACATGCCATCAAAACAATGTCCTCTTTTAGATTTGACACCAAATAATTCAGCTGTATTGTGATCAAATGTGTTGTGGAGATGCCTAATGTTCAATATATCTTTGTTATATACGTTAACATTATCATCAAAACACAGTGATGATATATAGGTTAATTGTTTCTTCGAGTCAGGTAATTTGACGTACTTTATCTTTTCGGACACAATGTCCCCACATCTTTCTTCATCTGATAACTTTACAAATGATCTACAAAGTTCAAATATGGTATTAATTTCTGCATCTTCTAAAACTTTGTCACATTTTTCATTGCCTATCTGAATCAGGAACCCAAGAATCTTTACTGCAGTCAATTTTGGTTGAACTCCAATTAAGGTAAATAATTTCTCGTATGATTTACCAAGGTTTGTACTAGAAATATATGGTTCTATATGGATCCCTGGTTCTAGAACCAAAACATTAGGAGTTGTCAAAGATTCTAAATGTAATACAACAGCCTTTCCTTTCAGTTTTTTTAAAATTAACTGTTTCATATTTTCACTTTGCTCTGGTGTCTCTTCTGAATTATCTATTTTATCATTTAAATATTTGTACATAGCTTTAAATGATTTTTCCAGGTGGTGATACAAATCTTTGGTAGGAGACTGAGAATAGTACTGTGACATTATCAGCATATTCTCTAGGACCAGTTCCAGTGGTAACTGTGGTTCTGAATGTTTTACGCCCAACCATTTTAATAAGGAATCATGGTAACTATTGATGTAGACTCTAGTAGATGTATCAACAATTGGTGAAGTGCAGCCAACAAATTTTTGAAGATCTTGAAAATAAGCCTCGTGTGCGGAAACAAATCTCTTGTTTGTAAATTGGGGAAATTTCCACGTTAGAGTCTTTACTGGTAGGAATGCTAGCTTCGATAATTCTTGACGTATTTTTTCAGGACAAAACTCAAATTTCTTCTTGTTATTTTCTTTCCTTGTAGAAATGTATGTTATAAATTTTTCAAAGCGAGATTGGATCAATTTTTCATCTTGTGTGTTTACTGCAACAGTAATTCTTTCTGGCATTTGTTCCCATGGTAAATCATCTTTCATCATACCAAGATTCTTCAAAATATCCAAAACATTACCGTTTCTAAAGCTACCCGTCTTTAGTTTTGTATCATCTGGAAAACGTTCTTCAGATTCATCAAACAATTCTGCTATCTCACCATTTGGATGAATTAATAAGCTTGGTTTAAGTCTTTTGTGGTTTGGTTTTGTTGGTATACAGTCACTATTTCTATCAGCTTATTAATTCTATCATTTTTCAGCTGAAGACTGTAAAGAAGTAATTCATCAATTTCTTCTGGAGACCAGAACTTATCAGTCAATGTTGGGAAAAATAAACAACTGTAGAATATTTCAATTGTTACCATTCTGTGTCTAATTACTTCTTCACAGCCAACACTTTTAAACTGTTTCCAAACGTCCGGAAGTAGATCTACCACAGAAATTCCACCATGAAAATGTGAGATTAAGGAATCCATTCTCGTTATGGAGAAATGACATAATGCTTTAAGGGCTATTTCACCAATAACATCTTTCTCTCTTAAGGTTGGATCTAGAAGGATGGCATTATAAATAGAAACAGGTTCATTGTTAGACTGGAACACTCTATAATCACCTGCACAAATTGTCTGATAAATATGTCTTGATAATACTTTATCATGTCTAGATGTACACTGTGAAATATTGGGCCACAGTCTGTTGTATTTCTCCTCTGGTACATCTCTAGCCATAGTTGTCATCATCAATAGATACGCTTGGCAGCAAGCATCTTCCAGCAGGCACATATTCCATTCATCTTCAGGAACATCAATATCATCTTCATTTTTCCATACAAGATCTCTACGACTAGACTGTACTGCAAATGAACCATTCACGTGAGCAGGTAAACTCGTTGGTATTGGTAGAGGTAAGAAACAGAACAGATGTGATTTATCATAGAATCCAAAGTTACTGGTATCATCATCCTGGTTGTTCTTTAAAACAGCTGTTCCAGCTATAGGAAGAAGACCTTTAAATTCTTTTCTTTTTGCTGCATTCACTACTTTATCTTTCCCAAAGCTCCAACTTATTAAATAAGTCAAAGTTTTTTCATTATGTGGTAATTCGAAATAGTCTTGTGCCGTTTCTGTCCTTTTGACTGATACCAAAATTTCAATTTCTTCTGATAATTGTGCAAGTTGAACGTCTTGGTGCTGGCTGTATTGGCTTGTCAATATCTTCAGAGCAGAAATATTATCAGATGACTTGGTAACTTCCAGTATTAATTGTGCGTCATTTGGTTTGCCTCCTTTATGTAGATGATAAAGTTCAATTTTTCTTACATTTTGAGTGAACAGCAACAGATTTCCACACCCGTCTGCAATCTTTTGAATGAATTCCTTCATTTCATGTTTTGAGTAACAGAAGTCTTTTATCAAACTTTTAGCCGCTTCTGATTGGTTTCTAAGAGGGAATCTGAATAATGTTCCATTAAAGTCGACCTGTTCTTCCTTCAGAACTTTACATTGAAAGACTCCGTCAAATGGGTAAAACTGTCCTTTCATCTTCTGTCTCATTTTCCGATTTTTGGGGTAATTTAATTTGATTTTTAATCCAGATTTCTGTAAATGAGTCTCATGAGGATCAAAGATAACATATGTATCACCAGAAATAAAGCTTGGTGTATCAGTTAGGTTGTAGACAGAATTAAACCCCAGCCCAAATCTACCAATTTTCATTTGATCATCTTTCTTTGTGGCTCCAGCTAACTTTGTTATATTCTCATAATCAGTGTCTGTAAATTTAGCATCATTATATGCCCAGAATGCTGGTCCTTGTACAGGTTCCATACCTTCATCAAACAGACATTTCAGTGA
>NW_008709847.1:0-1381 GCF_000327385.1 Lottia gigantea | reverse complement strand
ACAATAACAGACCGACACATTCCATATAATCGTTTATACCATAGATTTTATAACAAGTATTGGAAAAACACTTCGATCCATCATCGTGAACAATAGATGTTTTATGATGCCGTGACGGTATTTTCGTTACTGGACTGTTTGTTGCTATATGGACGCGAGGAAATGTTTTAATTGTCAGAGAGATAGTTAAAGCTACGGACAGACTGGGCGAATTTTCATAGCGAATTGTTCGAGCGAGTCGATCGCCAACTAAATTCGCCTAGTGAGTCCAGTTCTACGACATTCGCCCCAATATCGGCCGAAGCCATTCGCCAAAATCAATCGTGTTTGATATTATTCGCTCGAATACTCATTGCCTTCGACTTGGGCAAGTGTTTCCACTGTGGCAAACCTTAACTCAACCAATCACAGACGCCAGAAGCGTTAAATGACGTCAAATTCGTCGTCAAATCAAAGGAACTCCAATTTCGCTTTTTTCTGTACGCGTAATTTTATTTGTAGGCGAGTTATCAATGCAGGCATTCGCACAATGTGTCCACTGCGTGAATTCGGCGGCAAATAGTTCGGAATATCAGCGAATGAAATTCGTCCAGTCTGTCCTAAGCTTATGAAATCAATTCTTATTGAGTTGAGTGCTTAATGTGTTACCGCTTTATGGACATAAGATCAGACAATCCATTATGAAAATAAACTTGGTCAATATATTTTATTTTGACGAAAAAGAAACATTGGAAAACTAGCTTATGAGAATATCAATTAAAAAAAGGACGTAAATGTGTAAAATGTGATTTTATTACCGAAAAAACCTTGGACATATTTTTATTTAGGTAAATTATTTTAAGTTTTGAATACTTTATCGTTATATGAATAACTATTTCAAGATATGTTTCTTAACAATATGGTGGCAATTAAGTTTAACATCTTCCGGCTGCCCGAACCCCTTTTGATAAAAGATTGAAAACCTATATAAATCCTATATAATTTTAAAGGGACAAGTAGTCCATTTTTTTGACCAATCATACTTTAGTCTCAGAAACAGGAATTTTTTTAGCTGACCTAAACAGAAACAGTGTTCACAGCCCACCGTCTAAAATTGTGCCTTCAAATCCATGTGTGTCCAGAATTATTTGCGGTTGAATGTTCAAATGACGACTCGTACCTAACCCTTTAAATGTAATATGTGAGGTTCAAGTGCAACATTTTTATTGATGATTGTATGGAATCATGTACCAAGTAAGACGTAGGGCCTATTGAAAGCATAGAGACGACAAATTCTGTATTTATAGATTTTTTGGAAATTTATTTAGAATAACTGGTTAACCAAATCGATTTTGATATAAATATTATATACTATCAGTTAAATAAGTATAAATTTTATACT
>NW_008709846.1:44270-48086 GCF_000327385.1 Lottia gigantea | reverse complement strand
GAGTGAAGCACATGAATTTTGCGTTAGCCTCCAAAAAGGTAATATGGCTCTGAAATATTGAAATTTAATTGTCTGCTCACCATATGATCGATGATGCAAGAGCCAGACGCAGCTAACTCCCATTCCCCATGCACAGTATAATGATTGAATGAAAATGTGTAGGGATCGGCTACGGCTTTGTAAAATATGATTTTTCTGTCCTTCTAAATTACACTTAAAATTGATTGATTGAAGGGAAATAACCATAGATATTTCGCAAAATGTACCACATCAATCTAATCAACAGTTGATAGGTTGAATGGAGGCGGTTGAAGTCAACCAATAGCACCAGACATTTTAAGAACCCAGCTGGATTTATTCCCATTTCGCCCCTTCCCATTTCGACACTTCCCTTTTTGTCCCTTCCCGATTCGTCCCTTTTTAAATTTGTCCTTTTTTCATTTGGCCCCTGTCCCACTTCGCCTATTTCCCAGTCCGCTCCTTTTTGCAATTTGCCCTTTTCACATTTTTCATTGCATTTATAACAGTTGAAGATATTATAAGAGTAAGTTGAATACAGAAAAAGAATTACAATTAAATTGATATATGAAAAATTTGGCGTTTGCAACCATCACACAGTAACATATAATTTCAACTAATTGAAGTTTTTAAACAATAGTGTTAATTTTGTTTGTGGTGTGGCAGTTTTGCCATTCCAGTCTACTCTTGTAACAAATTTCCAAAACCATAGAACCAAAATGGACACAGGACCGGAATTAAACTCGAAACAAGCATAATTGTATTATTCGAAAAGGAAGGGGCGAAATGAGAAGGGGTGAAGTAGAAAGGGACAAAATGGGTAAGGGGCGAACTGGGAAAGGAGCAAATTGTGAAGGGGACGAATTGTGAAAGGGGAAAAAAGAAAGGGGCAATATGGAAATGGGGCGAAACGGAGAAGGGGCAAAATGGGAATAATGAAGGGGAAACTTATGAATGGACGAAATGGGAAGGGGCGAAGTGGGAAGATACCCCTAGCCGACAACTATCACAATAGAAAGTCCTGCGTATATAGATTAATGAATCAAGTATATCTCACACTCGACATGCAGTCATGTACTTAATCATATCAACAGAATCTGTTTATCTTTTAGACATGTACTTTGTAGATAACTTGTGCATTTCAACAGTAGTTGACAGGGATTCGCTTCCAAAAGTATTCACAAAGTCAAACTTGAAAAAAAACCCTTTCCGTTGGAGGTATAACGTTGCCAAATAATTCAGGGTGTCGATGCCAGTCTCTCATCAGTTTTTCTTAAATGTACACACGTAATATTTTGATTGCAATTTCATTCTCTTCCACCAAGCGTTAACGCGAAAACTTCAGATGTTATCAGCGTATTACACAGCGTCGGCAGAGCGTGGCGTTTCTGGACAAGAAACTGGGGGTTTCTCAGCATTTTCACGGGACGTGAAAACGCTCATGAAAATAGAATAGTCAAAGATAAAGACTATACATGGCCATTTTTTTCATAGTCCGCAGTGATGGGGGTTTGAAATAAAAATTTACCATTTTTTGGAAGGTTTCCCCAGCTTCACTATCGATGCAGACCCTTAAATAATATCTTATGCTATTCTACAATAGGCATTCCACTTCTTTATTAGGAGGATAAATATATTTTTTTAAAAGCAATATTCTGTTTGCTGTTTGTACAGTAGTTTGTAGATATTCAAACTTTTCCCTTCAATAGAACAATTACACGGTCTCTATAATTCAAAATAACACAATCTGGTGGTAATATCACTATTTTCATTTTACTGAAAAGTTACATTAAATGTCTAACTTTCGTGGTCCAGAATTTTTGGTGGGTCGTCAAAAGTTTTAATTTTTCATTAGTAATTTCATTAATTCTGCCAACTTTAACAACGAAATATTTTCACGGTTGAAAAAAAGCTCAATACTTACAACTGTAGAGTGAAATAGAAGTATATGTCACTTAATTAAATTTAAGCTCAATGAATAATAGCTGAAGCTGCTGTGATATCATACTTGGCGTTAAATGAAAAATTCACGACAAATGACGCTGTGGACTTATCTACGGGACCCATAGGCACAATTTTCAATACTTTTTTAAATTATATTGTTTTTACGAATTATATATTTTGTTAATACGTTTAAACGAAATAGTATCATATATTTCATATAAACGAATTGATATTTTGTATAAACGAATCAATGTTTATAACGGAATAATTCTAAATAGTATTGTTCCTAAGAGGTCCGTACTTAACCAAAAAGTAGAAATAGACGAAGCGATTACACGAGGTATGGGTCCGAATAAGATGTGGCCATGATATAACGACAATGGTAAATTTAACTAAATTAGTAAATTAAAAGAAAGGTAAATATTTTAAGATATGGTGAGAATCAACAGGCCGAAAGGTAGATAATACAAAAATGCACACTAAACCAACTCTAAGCGTGGCATGAGACCATGTCCAAGACCTCTTGATCCTAAGGAGAAACAAGATATTGAAATGAATTAAAATGAATGGAATTTATGTTCTACATTTTTGCACTTATTTTGGCTTATGGAAGTCAAGTCCATGCAATGAAATGCTTGCCCTTGTTTAACTTGTGTTTGAAACAAGACATATGGTTTTGAAAAATGTAACAAAAACAAGATATAGCATATTCTTTTTGACTTAATTCTTTATTGTGAGACATACCAAAGTAAAAAATTATAACATTTATTGAAATGTTATCAGAATAGGACCTGTTTCCACATGTAAAATACTCACTCGTTACAAAAAATATGCAGAACAGTCTCTTTAATAATGTAATGTAACAATTAACATTATCATGCCACGTTTCTCTTATGTTCTATATAAAACCACACAAATACAATAACAATCACACAGCTCTGTCAAAATGTTGGCTTATTCTAGTTTAATGTTGACAGTGGTTGTGCTGTATTTTGGTTCTTTGCCAGCGACCAGCCCTATACAACTGCCAGGTAATTTTAAATATTTTCTATAACGAGCAGTCTGTTCCCTACAGGCATTACCAATGTCATGATAAGAGCGATAAAAACGATGGAGATCGTCACCTTGACTTTTCATTCTGGTGAGTGCTTTGGGTAGAGCTGATTTTGAGCATTATATTAACAGTGAAGGAATTGTGTTGCGATAACTACGTCTGTTAAATATTCATAAAGAATAAACCTGGATCTTGTTGTTGTCTTTTGGGTAAATACAACATTATGAAGAATTAAGCGAATGATCTTGTAACACTGGTTGGTAAATCTAACGTTAAGATTACTTTAAGTAGTGAGATGCCGGTTAAGATCGTTAATGATGTCTTCCCTTATTTATTCATGTAATTATATAGAAATATCAAAACAGAACTTGAATCAGGTTGTTACTCAGAGTTTCACGCTATGCGATCTTCAGACAACTGACATATTTTAAGCCAGCGTCACAACTTATATTAGACAAGTAGAATTTACTCTACATTTTGAGACAAGTTCGGATCGTTTGATTAAGGAAGTGTCTTTAGGGCATTGAGGATGGAAAGCATTTCAGACTGAAAATAGGTCAGTTGTCTGAAGATCTGTTCTGTTTTAATCTTTCTATATTGTATTGGGCGCTATTTCAACAGTCAAATATTTATTATTGTTTTCATATTGTATTTAACCTTTTTTGATAAAGAAGATCAATAACACCGTAAAAGATAGTTTATGTTTACTGCCAACATAGACAATAAACAACGAAACAAAATGTTTCAATCTAAAAGATTGTAAGAAATCAAAATAAACCGTTTCGTTAAGACTTTAGTTT
>NW_008709846.1:19744-22321 GCF_000327385.1 Lottia gigantea | reverse complement strand
CTCTCACCGCGTTTAGCTTAGGAGGCCGATGCCTTATCCATTGGGCCACGGAGGCTGTAATTCTCAGTATTTCCAGTGATATTGGTGCCGCAGTCAGGGCCCGTAAAGTGCATACACGGCGAAATGGGATTGAACGGCGCTCTTCTCATGTCCTCGGTAGTATAGTGGTCAGTATCCCCGCCTGTCACGCGGGAGACCGGGGTTCAATTCCCCGCCGGGGAGGATGGGTTTTTTTTTTATTTTTGTTAACTCTACTTTCGGCAGCGCATTTCCTTTAAAATTCATTGGTATTCTTTCTCCCTCCTTTGAACAGGGAAACACGGAGAAAAGAGTATTACACATGAGTTTTGATTGCATGACACAGGGCTTTTGTTTCCCTTCTCGCAGCACCCTGCCCAATCAGGTACGGCGGTGTCCGTGGGGCTGGTGGATGAGGCTGCAATCACGAGAGAGGCTTCGAAGTGGTAGGTCGAGTTGCTGAGCCAAATTGGAGAGGAAGGCGACAAGAGTTTGGAGAGAAAAAGAAAAACAACGTGGTGAACGGGGGAAAAAACATATGTTCCGATACCGGGAGTCGAACCCGGGCCGCCTGGGTGAAAGCCAGGAATCCTTTTTTTTTTTTTTTTTTTTTTTTTTTTTATTCAAATATATATACAAATACATACATACAGTTGTAACCAATAATAGTCAAGGAATGATTGAAATATATACATTTGAGGCTCAATATTTACAAAATTAAAGGTATAAAAGATTATTTTTAAGGTTTTTAAGGTTTTAGTAGGGAAAAGAAGTATAGTACAAAAGGATAAAAGGTATAAAATTTATTTATAAACAGGTTAAAAGCAGAGCCTCTTTTTTCACATATATTTGTATTATATAAAATATAGTACAAAAAATATGCAATAGTAAAATAATGTATTTGAGGTAGGCTGAATTTGAAATAGGTTAGATGAGATAAGCTAGAATGCAGATTTGCACACTTAAAATCAAAATTATTCTTGAAAACCATTAAATATGGCATTATTAATTATATTGAAAGAAATATTTCAGCAAAGTAAGTTTGAAATCAGTCTTTTGTGTATTGAAAATTGTCCTAAAAAGAAGCAGAAGAGCCAAAATGGTCGAAAAGACCTGATATAAAAGGCTACAGTAAAGTATTGACATAGCAAGATGATCACGTGATTTGTTTAGACAATAGGCGTGGCTATAGCGGTATTACTGCTGAGAAAGTGGAGTATGCCAGATCACGTGGTTGTAAGAGCCGTTTGTTTACAGTTGTGTAGTCAATGGGGTCACGTGATGAAAACATAGACAATCCAAATAAGGTTATTACTACTACACTGTTATTCTCAAGATCTAGGTCAGGTGAAAATCGTCTGCTAGCTGGCTATAGAGCAAGGCAGGTACATGGGGTGTATAAGATTATATAGACAAGCTTACAGGAGTACAATACTTAGTAGCTGTGATAAAATAGATTATATTATATTAACTATGTTATTCAGACTGATTTTAAACAAAATTGAATTTTTGAAAATTACATTATGAAATTTTTAGACTATCAAATGAACATTTTAGCTTAAATAATAGTAACAACAGGTTCTAAATTGACTACATCTATGTAGGGAGGATAAGACAGTAATTTCTTAAATTCGGAATCTTTATAATAATAATATAAATGTTTAATGTGGTTATTAAGGAGCTTAATGAATAATTCCTTAACATCGATGAACCTTTTGGTCTTATTATAAAAATTTCGACGCTTAATAATAGCTAATCTTACAAAAGACATAATAATATTGAGAATATTGTTAACTTTGTTACAGCTAGATATCTTATATGCAAGAAGAATATATGAATTAAACTCAACTTGGGTAAAGCCGCAAGGAATAAAATCAATAAGAAAGTTGCGTAGGAGTTCAATAATATTTTGTAGATGTGGACATGAAGTAAATAAATGTTGCATGTCTTCAATATTATTTTGATTACATAGTTGGCACTGATTGGAATCCAAAGTCCCATATCTAAACAGTTTTTCGTTAGTAAATATGATGTTGTGTGCAATTTTGAAATCATTTACAATGCAATCGTTACTTTTTAGGGGGATGAAGATATTCGGCCATACATGATTGAAATTTATATGAGGATATAGATGATTCCAAAATTGCACTGAAGTACTAGGCTGTGAAATAGTACTTCTTAGAGTATTATAGAAGGATTTAGATTTACTATTAATGATATTAACCCCGGTGTCATTGATCAGCAAGTACAAATTCTTGTCACTTTCATAGGTGTGGCTTTGGGTATTTACTACCTCTATCCATTCTTTTGGAATGGAGTTTAGAATAATATTATATTGACGTTCAATGGCATTGGGGTTAAAATCCATTCCTTCACTTTCAAAATTGTCTAAAATATGATGAAATGGTAAGAAACCAGGAATAACTTCATATATTATATCTAATATTTTGGTAATTTTACAATCAATAAACATATGAAAACTTAAATGGCTGTCATTATAGGTAATAAGGGGATTATAAAATAAGGGTTGATGTATGATGTCATCTATAGTGGTCGGAT
>NW_008709846.1:17220-19041 GCF_000327385.1 Lottia gigantea | reverse complement strand
ATAAATCTTGTAGTCAACATTAAGAAGTGTTATGGGGCGATAATATTTCAAATTTCTTTTGTCTCCTTTATTTTTGTAGAAAAGGTTTATAATTCCTTGTTTCATGGTTTTACTAAGATTTTGAAGATTAAAAATACTTTCTAGAATATACATGTATATTGGTCCTATCGCATCCCAGAAGTGTATGTAGAACTCAACGGTTAAGCCATCTGATCCGGGGGATTTCCCCCTTTTCATACCATCAAGAGCTCTATATGCCTCCTGGGATGTGATAGGAGCATCACACTTGCCTTTGTTGATATCACTCAAGCGCATATTGATAGTACTGCATATAGATTTTTGATGTAATAGGGTATCTGTACATTCTGGCTCTTTACTATATAGTTGCTTATAGTAATCAGTGCACGCTTGAATAACATCAGGGGGGTTATCTATAACTACATCATAGGAATTATAAATGGAGTCTATATAATTATGTTCCTGTCTTTTCTTTTCAAGACCCAGAAAGTAGGAAGTGCACTTTTCATTTTCGAGTGCGTCTTGTGATTTTGATCTTAGTATTGCGCCTTGACATTTTTTGATTTCATATACTTCTATCTTACTTTCTAGATCTTGAATAAGGGTAGGATCATAATTAAGGCCTTTGCATGCTTTTTCTTGTTCTTGTAATAAATTGTTACTTAAGTTCCAAAATTCTGTTTTTTCTGTTTTAGCTTTTTCTTTGGAATACCTGATTGATTCATTTTTAATGAGATATTTAAGGGTGTCCCACCACAAAAGTGGGGCATCCTTATATATCTCATTATCAGCTTGACTAGTAATTAAATTTTTAACAATTTCATTATATTTATTATCTGTCAGTAGGGTGTTATTAAAAATCCAGGTACCAGGTCCCCTTTCAAAAAATTGAAAATTAAAAATGCATACAATAAAATTATGATCTGAAAAACTACATGGTTGTATAAAAGAGTACTTGGCAGAATTAGAAATACAATTACTAAAAAATACATAGTCAATTCTACTTAGTTTTAAAGAGCCATCTCTGTCTTGTGTTCTGGTAAAATGTTGTTTATTTGGATTAAAATATCTAAAAGAGTCAATCAAATTATTATTATTTACAAAATTATTAAATGAGATGGAACTTTTTTTTATTGTATGCATCTTCTTACATCTATCTTTATTTACATCTAAAATTTCATTAAAATCACCACCTAAGATACAAGGTTGATTAAAACTTATATAATTATTTTTTAGAATATCGAAAAAGTGTATCCTTTCATTGTAGTTATTTGGGGCGTAAACAGAGAGAATATCTAAATTTTGATTGTTTATTGTAATATTAATTTTTATAATTCGTCCCTGCGGGGATACTGACCACTATACTACCGAGGACTTGGCTGCTTGGATGTGAAAAGCAAAAGCCTGACCGTCGACACGACTTTTTTTAGGTTACGGGTAAGGGTTAGGGTTGGGGTTGGGGTTACCTATTCCTACCAAATGTCTCGCCAAGTCAATCTCGTTCTAGGGGACTTCCATGCACGCAAAACTTGACTGTTACCCATTTGAGCCGACGGTTCGGTAGTGTAGTGGTTATCACGCTCGCCTCACACGCGAGAGGTCCTGGGTTCGACCCCCAGCCGAACCATTTATGCCACACTTTCTTTTTTCTGCATAACTGTGTCCAATTCGGGCTTTAGATCGATGTACCTTTGCTGTCAAGGTTCTGTAGTGTAGCGGTTATCACGTCTGCTTTACACGCAGAAGGTCGCGAGTTCGAGCCTCGCCAGAACCTGGAATTTTTTATCGGCTTCTCACATTCGC
>NW_008709846.1:11065-15467 GCF_000327385.1 Lottia gigantea | reverse complement strand
TTAAAATAAAAACAGTAAGGTTCTACCGAGACTCGAACTCGGATCGCTGGATTCAAAGTCCAGAGTGCTAACCATTACACCATAGAACCGTTGTGGCCTGACTACCGTATAGGCCGCATCTTGCAAATCTGGGGGTTTGGGTTAGGGTTAGGGCTCAGCTGTGGGCAGGTAACAAATCTACCAGCCTGGCCATCATATTCCTTGCCACCTTTCCTCACTCATCGGTACATTTTCTTACTTATTTGCTTCTTCTCTTTCTTATTTCTTAAACAGGAGATAGTAAATTAAATTGTTTAGAAAAAGGGCGAGCGGTATTTTCTCCTCCAGAGTAGCAGCAAGTGTGCAGCATTAAGAAAAAAAATTAAGCTTGGAGATGCCGGGTATCGATCCCGGTACCTCTCGCATGCTAAGCGAGCGCTCTACCATTTGAGCTACACCCCCGACAAGATACGTCCTGATGGTAGCGGGATTCATCCTTAAATCGAACCATGCACTGCAATTGTGTTAGACAACTGAAGAATTATATCAAGCACACACAGCATATTTTATATCCTAGTTTTGAAAAATGGTCAAAAAATAAAATAATCCGAGGTTTCGACGAGGCTCGAACTCGTGACCTTCTGCGTGTTAAGCAGACGTGATTTTTTTTTTTTTTTCTTGTAAAAATATTTATTCATATAAACATCAAATATTTACATTATATTGAAATACAGTAACAGAATATATATTTCGCTTTAAATACATGTATATTAACATATGACAACAAAAACCCATTCAGGTTTAGTGTACAAAGCACGTGTGGCAGTACAAAAGATAATATGTTTAAAACCATCTTTTTATGTAATATTTTATGTACATTTTATGTATATGTAAGTTATATGTACAATTTAAAAGGATAAAATACAATGTAACAAAAAACCTGGAGTGTAAATGTAGCCTAAAATAATGAGAACGGACATCGATAGAACGTGAATAACTGTTTCATTAAATCACTATCACAGCATAACAGTAAATGACTGTATACACAAGGAGTGTATACGCAACTGTACTATAGTGGTTGGAGGTATAGAGATAAGTGAAGATCACGTGACTTAACTGTACTGTCGTATATTAAAAGTGGCAGACGACAAAATGAAAGGTCAAGGCCCATTCACACTGCATTGGATACGATTAGGTTGATATCAGAGTTTAATTAAAGTAACTTGGATTGCGGTCGATTTAACAAATAGCATTGATAACATCTTCTTTGGGGACCTTTTTACGAAAGGCTAGAAAGATAAAAAAAGACCTGAGAAGATGTTACCATAACAAATTGGTTAAAATAATCGATGTTCTTAATAAAAAGAATACTTTTTCAATATATCATTAATTTATATAATAATCATACAGCTAAAGTTATTAATATGTATAGGTAGACTATTTACTAAAAGTCTAATTTAATTTTCCCATCCAGCTCTAGTGTAATGAAACAAGAGGGAAGAATAAAATCCTGAGAAAAGTTTTTATTAATAAGCTTATAATAATTACTTATGTAAAATAGATTGTCTTGAAATATTGACTTAAATAGCTTAATAATATCCACATTAGAATTGGGATGATCAAGGGAAATCATTCGCCTTTTATATAAGGCATAACGTGCAGAAGACAATATAGCATTACACAATTTATAAGGTTGGGACTTAATACGGTTTTGAACGCCAAATAACATATATATTTTTAAAACAGAATCTAAATTATCACATGGAAGTATATCTTTTAACAAAAGTTTAACTAGAGTATGTAAAATATAAGAGTCAAGGCATGAGAAGAACATGTGCGTTATATCTTCTGGTTCCTCTAAACAAACTGGACATAAATCATTTTCAACTTTACCGATTTTATGCAGCTTAACTTTAGTCCATAGAACATTATGGCTAATCTTATAATCTAATTCTTTAATCTTAGGTATTTTAAAATTATCAGACACATTTTTCCAGGTTATTTCCCAGTTTACATCATAATTAATTCTTTCAAAATAAAACATACATTTGGGTTCAGTACAATATAGCTTTAAAAACAGGGAATATATAAATTTACTAGATAATAAACTTATGGGTGTTTTGACATCATTGATTATAAAATTATCATCTATTTTATTGGCTTCATATTCCTGCGTCATAATTATTTTCTGCCATTCTCTAGGAATAGACTGTTTAATTACTGAAAAATACTTAATGATCTTATCAACATCATAATCCTGATATATTTCATGAACTATATCTACAATTAAATTAACATTTAAAAAACCTGGAATCACATAATATATAATATCTTCAATTTTAACAATTTCACACGATTCAAATATATCATTACTTAACATTTTGCCATTATGGCGGATAAGGGGATTATGAAAAATGGGTTGAGGGGCAACCTCGTTGATCGTTACAGGTGGAGGCCTCACATTCTGATTTAAATTGTCCCACGATCTCAGCAAATGCTGGTAAAATTGTGGCAGCTCAGTTAAAAACTTGTGGTGAAAAGGTACTTTAAAAATATCCTTTCCTAACTGAAGATTGCCATACTTAAGAAAAAAAATATTCATTAATGTTTTCCATATTGCTTGAAAATTAGGATCGAAGTATTTAATCATACATTTAAGAGCTAATGATTGGGCCTTAAGCTTAATATCCGTAAGAGCCAGGCCCCCATTACTCTTACTATTAATAAAAGAATTATACTGGATCAATGGTGGTCTGCCTCTCCAAACAAACTTAACTACTGCTTGGGTTATCTCCCTTTCTATATAATCAGGTATTGAAGTAGCCGCCAAGCTATACCACAATTTTGACATAATAAGCGAATTTGCCACTAGAACTTTACCTTGTAGTGTAATTTGGCGGCCACTCCAATACCCAAGTAACCGTTTAATAGATGCCACTTTACTATTCCAATTAAGGTTATTACATAACTCACTATCATTTCCTAAATACACACCTAAGATCTCAATGGCACCTTCTATCTGCTTAATAGGAATTTTTATATCAAGTTTGCAGTTTTTCACACTACCTATGGGTAAAACTTCTGATTTATTTACGTTAATCTTTGCATTTGAAGCCTTTAAATAAGGATCTAAAACATTAAATACATTATTAACAGATTCTATATCACTCAATGTTAAGTTAGTGTCGTCTGCATACTGAAATATTATTGATGTTAAATTATTAAAACCATTAATAGATACACCCTTAAGGGGAGATAATTTAACCAAAATATTCATCGGTTCAGCACTAAGAATATATAAAAGACTACTCAGAGGGTCACCTTGTCTAATACCCGTGAACATTCTGAAAAAGGGAGATAAATAACCATTAATTTTTACAGTACTACATATATTATCATTATACATAATCTTAATAAAATTTATGAAAACATCACCAAAGCCAAAATACTTTAAAATTGAATATAAATATTTTCTCGATAAAACATCAAATGCCCGAGCTGCATCTAATTTTAAAATGTAGGCCTCTATATTCTCCCCCTCAGCATAGCTAATGATATCTCTAATACTGGCAATATTGTCTAAGATATTTCTTCCTGGAACACTACAAGTTTGTTCGGGGGAGACTATAGAGGCCACAACCTTCCTCAACCTAAAGCTTAAAACTTTCGAAATAATCTTATAGTCAGTATTGAGTAATGAAATCGGACGATAATTTTTTAGGACTCTCTTATCTCCCTTGTTTTTATATATGAGGGTAATCATACCCTGCCTCATTGTTCTGGACAATGTATTGTTAGCATAAATATAATTGACCACATTTAACAGGATGGGTCCTAATAATTTCCAAAATTTAATAAAGAACTTGGGGGTAAGCGAGTCCAATCCTGGGCTTTTGCCATTAGGCATATTATTAAGAGCGTTTGTCAGTTCCACTAAAGTTACATTATTATCGCATAGTTCTCTGTCCTCCTTGCTTAATGTATTATTAATTAACTTACCAACTGACATTATTGCAGATGGATCCTCCATTTGGTCTGAGTTACTGTATAAATATGAAAAATATTCAGAGGATCCATTTACAATAGAGTCAGTATCATCCAAAATAGTGCCATCATCTAACAGTAAACTACTTATGCTATTCTTACTCTGCCTTTGCTTTTCAAGATTCAGAAAGAAATGGGTATTCTTGTCACTCTCTACATTGTATTTAATCTTTGATCTAATAATAGCACCTTCACATATCTTACTTTCATACTCACTTAACTTTTTTTCTAAATCTAATATAATATTCAAATTATCACTTTTATTATCAAAAGCGGCCTTTCTATACTCATTACTTAATCTATTCTGTAAATTAATAAAATTTTGTTTCTTAATACAATTGACGCTTTTAGAATGCTGTCTAGAATATGACTTAATAGC
>NW_008709846.1:8361-9721 GCF_000327385.1 Lottia gigantea | reverse complement strand
AGAGTTATCTTTTGATAGTTCATTAACAGGACTATTAATATCGTCATCAAAGTAGTTGTTACAAATACACTTAATATCTATTTTTTTGCAAATATCACAATATTTCACCATGCAATTATTAGCCATATGACCTAGTTGGTGGCATCTTCTACACTCAATTTTGGGGCAATTAGCTATAATATGAGTGTCTTGTAGACATTTGTGGCACACTTTCGTCTGATTGTTATGAATAACACGAAAACTTTTCATTCCATGAATAGTCTCAAGCTTCACGGCCCATGGGAGGGATTTGACTTCTGGGGGGAAAATACATCTGACGTGGCGTATTCCATTTTCTATGGTCTCGTATTTATCGTAGAAATGTCTTATTATCTTACCTTCGATTTCGATATTATAAACTTTGAGTTTATTAATAAGAACAATATCCTCAATATATGAAGGTATATCCATAAAAGAAACAATTGTATATGGCGAATATGGGAATTTGCACTCATATGTCGTATCCTTTACGATTAATCCATCACACAGCTTATTAGCATTTTCCTTTGAATCAATAGAAACTTGTAAAATGTTTGGTCTACATTTGGTCACAGCATACACATTACCAATTCCAACTACATCTTCAATTTCATCAATAAATTCAGCAATGTTAATTTTTGACAAATCACCAACATCAATATCTAATACAAACTCTTTAGAGTAAACACGGGAATTCATTTTCACACACTATAACAACGATTAAGCGACGATTAAGTTTTAGTCCGTTTACACTATAAGTCCAGTTTAACGCTTCAATGAATCTCAGAGCTCACATTATACGTGTTGACCGCTCGCCGACAGTGATAACCTACTGTGTCAGTTGTGTAAAGGCGCTCGTACGACCACTTACGCAATTGCGACCGCAATTCACAAGTCGTCGTGGCCGAGTGGTTAAGGCGATGGACTAGAAATCCATTGGGGTCTCCCCGCATAGGTTCGAATCCTATCGGCGACGGTTATCATTTTTACGGTTTGATATCATTGCTCTGCTGTTGTGCTGTTTACAGAAACCACAAATATATTTTCTAAAAAAAGTAAGGTTCTACCGAGACTCGAACTCGGATCGCTGGATTCAGAGTCCAGAGTGCTGACCATTACACCATAGAACCGTCAATTCTGACGATAAATGTTGATCCTTTGCCGAATATATCGACCAAGTATGGCTTTCAGGTTTTCTTTAGACTATTTATAACTCTGAAAAGATTTCATCGACCATCGGCAATGGCCCCTTAGCTCAGTCGGTTAGAGCGCCGTGCTAATAACGCGGATGTCATGGGTTCGAGCCCCATAGGAGCCAGAGATCTGTTTTGTTTTACCTACG
>NW_008709846.1:0-2930 GCF_000327385.1 Lottia gigantea | reverse complement strand
AGAGAATATTTTTGTACATTTGGAGATTTTTGCATATGAGAGTAATATGGTACAAAAGAATAAAAGGTATAAAAGTATATCTATCAACAGGTTAAAAGCAGAGCCTCTTAAATACAAAATATGTATGATTCTTTCTTGATAAATATTACAATATACATAAGGTTGCATGGGTATAATTGTTATGCAAGTTTCAGCTGGCAGATCTTAGTTTTAAAAGCTAACAAATGTGCAGGTTGACATCTTGGCTCTTTGATAAATGAGTTGCAAAATGTATTGTAAAGGCATCATATAGCATGTCTTTTTTGGTTTGTTCATTAGGGTATTTCCAAAATGAGGATACAAATTTTGCTAATAAAGGGGATTTTTGAGTAAACTATCAAATTTTGATGTTATAAATAATTGGTGAGGAAGTATATAGTAAAATATGTAGTAGATTGGAACATTTTGGGTGTTTTAAGGGCAGAAATAAGTCTGCAGGACAAAATAGTTTCACGAATAGTTGAAAACCAGAGTTAATGGGTCATATGACACTTAGTATTTAGGTTAGTAGGGTAGCCAATCAGAATTTAGATAAACAAAGCTTTTCATTGGTGGATGAGAGGAAAGTAGGTCTTAAAGTATGCAAAGTGGGTGAGAGGTGACTAGGGTCATTGGGTCAGCCAATCGGCTTTCATGTAAACAAAGGTGTTGGCCATATAAGGTAGTATTACTATGGCAGGTGGAGTATGGAATTGAAGTTAGCTACATATTAAGAAGATTTACGCCAGACATGCTATATGATGTTGAAAGTAGGTTGTAGGTTAATCACATCTATATAAGGGGGGTAAGCTAGAAGAGCTTTGAAATTTGCATCACTATACACATGATATAAATATTGTAAATGTGTATTGAGCAGTTTTATGAACAAAGATTTTGCATCTATGAGACGGTTTGTTTTAACAAATAAATTTCTGCACTTTACAATAGCAAGTCTAATAAAGGATAAGATAAGATTTAGCATGTTATTGATTTTCTTACTAGATGAGAGTTTATAAGCTAGAGTTATATAAGATTGAAATTCTAGTTCTGTAAATCCATCTGGGAAGAAATCAATTAGTAAGTTGCGAGCAATTTCGAGTAGCTCTTGAACTTGAGGGCATTGAAAAAATAAGTGGTGCATGTCTTCTGTATTATCTAAATTGCACATCTTACATAAAGGGCTATCAATCATGTCATATTTGTACAGTTTTTCATTGGTAAATATAATATTGTGAGCAATTTTAAAATCATTTAAAATACAATCACTACTCTTAAATGATATAAACATATTGGGCCATACTAAATTGAACTGAATATGGGGGAAGTGATTATTCCAAAATACAATGGATGTAGGGGGTTGTGACTTTGGTAATATTAAGAAATTATAAAATATTTTTGAGGTGCAGTTAATAACATTGACTCTGGCATTATCGTCGTTCAGAAACTCTAGGTTTGGTGTGTTGTCGTATGCATGGCTTGTGTTATTGATGCATTCTTTCCAATCTGGTGGGATTGAATTACAAATTATTTTATAGTGGCGTTCAATGATACCAGGGTCAAAATCAATGGCTTCACCTTCAAACATATCTATAATGTGATGTAGGGGAAGAAAACCAGGTATGACCTCATAAATGATATCAGATATTTTAGTTATTTTACATTCTATAAACTGTTTAAAGCTTAGGTACTTCTCGTTATATTGGATAAAGGGGTTGTAGAATAATGGCTGATGTACAATATGATCAATGTTAATGGGTTGAGCAGGTTTGGCAGAGTTTAAGTTATCCCATGCTAATAGTACACTTTGATAGAAGATTGGAAAGTTCTTAATGCCTTGCTTGAGAATCTTCATATAAAAAACTTCAAGATTTAATAAGCAGTTAAAATATGTTGAAAGGTAATAACTAAAAATATATTTCCAAGTACAGGTGTTTGAAGGATTTAGATACTTTTTTAACCAAAATAGTCTAAAGGACTGTTGTCTTAAAAGGATATTAGCTAAGTTCAGGCCACCATTATTGTAGTTCTTAACTAGACATGTATATTTTATAAGTGGTGGTTTACCATGCCAGAGGAATTGGTTTACAGCAGAGTTTATTTCTGTGACAGCAGACTGAGGAATATCAAAAACTCTCAATATGTACCAAAGTTTGGCCATGCACAATGTGTTTATTACAATGGATTTACCTATAATAGATAATTTTCTTTGGGTCCACATATTGAGTGTGTTTTTGATGCTTCTCACTCTGCTGTCCCAGTTAAGCTTATTACAAATAGAGGTATTGGGTCCTAGATACACACCAAGTATTTGAATACAATCAGTTACAATTTTAATATCAATTTGGAGGGGTATATCAATCGCTGTGCCTAGGGGGAGTAGTTCGGATTTTTCTGGGTTAAAGCGTGCGCCAGATGCAATACAGTAGGGCTCTAATTCATTGAAAGTTGCTTTTACAGATTCTAAATTTGCTAGTGTCAGTGTGCAATCATCAGCATGTTGGTATAGCAATGAGGGGGTGGGGCAGTGGGGGATAGGAATTCCTTTGATGCTATTGGATGATTGGATAATGTCATGTATTGGCTGAGCTGAGAGGGCATATAGCATGGAGCTGATGGGGCAACCTTGTCTAGTGCCTCTTAAAACTGGAAAATATAAAGATAAATGTCCATTCACTTTTACACAACTTTTGATATTTGTATATAGAATACATATAAACTTAATAAAGACAGGGCCAAAATTAAAACTTTTTAAAATATCAAACAAATACTTAAACCGTAATCTGTCGTACGCTTTCAAGGCGTCTAAACGTAAAATAAAGGCTGGTTTTGCTGTATAATGACTAAAATCTATGATGTCTCTTATGGAGTTTATATTATTAGCGATGTCTCTAGTCCTCCGCTCTACCAACTGA
>NW_008709845.1:7958-8866 GCF_000327385.1 Lottia gigantea | reverse complement strand
TCAGATTTGGTGAGATGATGAGAGACCTAAAGGTGGAAGGCTAATTCTAAAAAATAGTCGTTTTGTGAAGTGCCAAACTCTATCCGATGACTATGACATTGAGAATTGGTCATTGAGAATTGGTCAGACTTTCATTCGACATATTGGAAAGCTTTCAAAAAGATTTCTGGAAAAAGTTGTAGAAGGTTGAATTTCGTGTTTTAACATGGCAAATGAATTAGTGTGAAACAATTTTTGTATTTTTACTTATAAATATCATGTTTACCTTGTGGTCAAAGGGAGATAATTTATCAACTAA
Organism: Lottia gigantea; assembly: GCF_000327385.1. Classification (NCBI taxonomy): domain Eukaryota; kingdom Metazoa; phylum Mollusca; class Gastropoda; family Lottiidae; genus Lottia; species Lottia gigantea. Next base: position 8,568 of record NW_008709845.1, on the reverse strand, counting down.
CTATGACTAATAAATTACCTCCCTTGAATATTGGTTGAAATTATTGAGTTGTTCACTTTTTAAAGTGTGTAAAACAATTTTTTTATTTTTACTTATAAATATCATGTTAACCTTGTGGTCAAAGGGAGATAATTCAATAACTGATATAAGACTCAGAACACTAATACATTCTATGTAAATGAAAATTGATTTTGTCAATTCTTTTATTGATGAATGTCAAGGTAAGATATCAACTAGTAAAATATTAAAATAAAGTAATACAAACCAAATAAACATCATAAGACACATTGCCTCTTTGGAGGGGATGTTGTTTTAACAAATACCAGTAAAAATAGAAAATAGAACATTCCGTAGTTTTATTAGTTTTTATTATAACTCATCTACTGCACTTAGAGTCTAAAAATTTCCTTTTTATTTCCCCGTGTGAATAACTTTCTTCTTCTTCATCTGCCGTTCCAGGACCAACTCTAGTTCATTTGGTAACATGGAGTGCCTATGGAGAAGTGTGTCACAGATGCCTAANAACTACTACCATGCGTGCAGTCCACTGCCCTCGACTATGTGCACAGATCAATCGAGTATACAGTTTGACATAGAGTTTTAATGTCTT
>NW_008709845.1:0-1247 GCF_000327385.1 Lottia gigantea | reverse complement strand
GATCAAGAAATAATTTTGGTCAGTTTTCATGCATATAGGCCATAGGGACCAAATATGGCCAATGACCAACTTTGCCAAATATGCCAATTTCTCTCAGGTTTTGGTCTTTTCCTACTAATTAGACCCCAGGGAGTTAAAAAAACTCAAAAAAACTAAATAAAATCTGTAAGTTTGAAAAGTAGCAATTTCTGGTCTGCACAGTGGTAGTCAAAAAGTGCTCAAACACAAATAAATTTTTTGCTTGAAAAGTTACAGAGCTACAAGGCTGAAACTTGCTGGGAATATCCAAATGGACTATGGACTGGGAAAAAACAGAACTCAAATATCTGCCATAGATCAAGAAATAATTTTGGTCAGTTTTCATGCATATAGGCCATAGGGACCAAATATGGCCAATGACCAACTTTGCCAAATATGCCAATTTCTCTCATGTTTTGGTCTTTTCCTACTAATTGGACCCCAGGGAGTTCAAAAAACTCAAAAAAACTAATTAAAATCTGTAAGTTTGAAAAGTAGCATTTTCTGGTCTGCACAATGGTAGTCAAAAAGTGCTCAAACACAAATAAATTTTTTGCTCGAAAAGTTAGAGAGCCACAAGGCTGAATCTTGCTGGGAATATTGGTCAGTTTTCATGCATATAGGCCATAGGGACCAAATATGGCCAATGACCAACTTTGCTATCTCTACATGTGGGAAAAAACAGAACTCAAATATCTGCCATAGATCAAAAAATAATTTTGGTCAGTTTTCATGCATATAGGCCATAGGGACCAAATATGGCCAATGACCAACTTTGCCAAATATGCCAATTTCTCTCATGTTTTGGTCTTTTCCTACTAATTGGACCCCAGGGAGTTCAAAAAACTCAAAAAAACTAATTAAAATCTGTAAGTTTGAAAAGTAGCAATTTCTGGTCTGCACGATGGTAGTCAAAAAGTGCTCAAACACAAATAAATTTTTTGCTTGAAAAGTTACAGAGCTACAAGGCTGAAACTTGTTGGGAATATCCAAATGGACTATCTCTACATGTGGGAAAAAACAGAACTCAAATATCTGCCATAGATCAAGAAATAATTTTGGTCAGTTTTCATGCATATAGGCCATAGGGACTAAATTTGGCCAATGACCAACTTTGCCAAATATGCCAATTTCTCTCATGTTTTGGTCTTTTCCTACTAATTAGACCCCAGGGAGTTCAAAAAACGCAAAAAAAACTAATTAAAATCTGTAAGTTTGAAAAGTAGCAA
>NW_008709844.1:0-2157 GCF_000327385.1 Lottia gigantea | reverse complement strand
CATTAATTGCTGATCTTGTATACTTGCCCTAGATGCTGATCTTCTATAAATAATCCAATTGCTGATCTTGTTTACTTGCCCTAGATGCTGTCCTGCTGATCTTATATACTCACCATAAAGAATACAAGATCCACCACTGCTGTAAGTGTATGAGATCAGCAAATAGGAAACATCTAGGATAGGTAGACAGGACCAGTAGCAGGGGTAAGTAACAAAGATCAACAACTACAGTATGCAAGCACTATCCAGGGTACATAGGAGACATCCCCAATATCCTAGTTACTGATTCTGTATATCTACCCTAGTTATTGATATGCATATATACCATAGATGTAAATATATACCATACTTGTGAATATCTCTTACTTACCCCAGTTGCTGATCTTGTATACTAACTTAGTATTGATCTTATATACTTCCTCAAGTTGTTTGAACTTGTATACTTACCCCAGTTGTTCTTGTGTACCATACCCTTGTTTTTGTTCTGTGGTTTTTTCTTACTGACTATATATACGGATATCTTTCTTACCTATTCTAATAGTGGATCTGGTATACTTACCTTACTTGCTGATCTTTTTAACCCTGTAGGTGCTGATTTTGTATACTTACCCCAAATACAGACCATACTTACCTAGCATTGTCTCAGCATGTACACCTACCAAGTACAATTTGTCTGAGTAATAGCTCTTGTATATCAATTTTGTCCTCAGATCCATAGAAAATTACTGTTTGATTTTCAAATTATTAATTTCAACCGTCGTGACCAACTTATGTCTTCCTCCGTCAAGTCCATTTCTAGTTTAGTCAATTACCCATAACATTAACACTGTCTCCAATTGATAAGCCCGACTATCTCTGTCTGCAGCTTCGTGGGCGGACGGAATTCTTGGGGATGACGACCCCTGTCTGGTGTGGACACCTATGCACTTTTTCACGTTTTCATTCATATACATAATTAATTGTTATTTATTATCAAATTAGTTTACTTATTTTCTGTAAAAAAAATTATTTAATATAGAAATAAAATATTGTTTAAATCAGTTCTGCTACGGTTTGACACGGTATGCGCGGTCTTGAAAGGCGTATAATCCGTGAGCACAACCTAGCTGAATATTCAGCATTGTTAAAAAGGGGTATCACTTACCCAACAACAATAATGGGATACACTCTAGTTAATCTAGTAAATGAATATGCAGCCTATAAACTACAAGGTAAACATTTTATGAAGATAATGACAGCTAAAATTTGAAGTAGGGTTCTTGAAATCAATATGCTTCAGAACTTTCATGCAAACTGGGGCCCTTGTGACTCAGCGAGTTCAGACTCTTGCTTACAAACCTGAAGGTCCTGTGTAAGCTCAATCCAGACTTAGGTGGAGATAATACCTTCAGGTTTCAAACGGAGGGGCTGACATGGAAAAAGCATCTAGTCATTCAGATAGGACCATAAGCTGTAGCTGTGCTTTAGACACTGTTTGTTAAAGATCCCATGTTACAAATTGAAAACAGAGAAGGCTTAAGCAGTTGTCATAGTAAAAATCTTCATTGCACACTGCATGGCACTGCCTGTCATTATAAGCCCTATCAATTCACCAAAATGTCCTGACAGAACTATGCTTTGCATAGATTTTAAAGTGGCTAGATTCACCTTGGATGTATAGAAATGACTGCCTTTCAGTAAGGATCTATTGATATTGTATGTAGATTCCAAAAGTATTTAATTGTAAGATAAAAGATTATAAAGGATTGATAGTTCTTAGAAGCATTTGTATTGTAATTTTAAAAAAAATTGTGTTTTACAACAATAAAATTTCATATGTCTTATTTTGTAGATTCCAAGGAGACATCAAGTTCAAGTGAATTATGGAAACAATTTGATGTAGTTGTTAAACAGTTAAAAAAATCAACTCAATCCAAACTCAAACAAAAAGAAACACAAACTGTTCGACATCGGAAACTGAATAAGAAAACCAAAAATCGGAAATTGTGTGCGTCAGTCTTGGACATCAAAGAAACAAGTGATGAAGGATGGGTATCTGACAATAGCCCGCTTGATGTAGTCACAGAGGAAACAGTGCATAGTGATGATTCAGATGATGATGAAATTGGGCAAGGCTAAGCGACCATTTTCAAAAGCATCTACACTGAAAACTCATCT
>NW_008709843.1:22720-26497 GCF_000327385.1 Lottia gigantea | reverse complement strand
CATATGAAGGTCTGGTAGTCCTACCTTATCTGAAGAGGTATATATTACTGTTGGTTATTTAAATCATACCGTTCATATCTGAAATGTAATATTACAGAGTGGAATATATTATAAAAGATGTATTTTATAATTTTTGATATTCTTCATTCGTTACTGACTCTTTCCCTTTCGAGTAAGATAACAGAGCATCAAACTTTGCAAACTTGTTCCACTTGTCATAATATTATCAAATCTGCCCGATTGGTCAATTATAAATCCAAGATGGCAGCCATATTCAGGATTGCTACCATATTAACCTTATATTGTTGAAATGGGCACATTTTTTAGGTAGGTCGAAATCTGTTTTTGTTTGAACTATATACCAAAATCTGGAGAAATATGTCTTCTAAAGTATCTTTTTAATTAAAAAAATCAAACCGCTCATTTTTTAACACTAAAACTATTTTAAAAATTAACGTTAACCTTTTAAAAGTACGCTACCTCTTAGGATGACCAAATATAGGAAATTTGAAATTTTTTTTAAAATGAGTCTTTGTTCAGTAAAAAGGAAAAATAAAAACTTTACGGCAGATTTAATCTATAATCCAATAAATCCATAAAACTAAGTAATTTTGAACCAGCCTTTATCGTTTTATATCGAGATTTTATTCTGTAGTCATAGCACCTGGTAATTCCAACTAATGAATTTAAACATTTGTTGATCATGTTTAAGACTTCAAATTTTATGTCCATTCTTAGAGGTAGTATTCTTTTAAGTTCGTTATTGTTAGGTTTTAATAAAACTAATGTACGGATTTAAGCACAATAAACGCCTAATTGTAGAGAAATATATTACCTATATTGTAAAGGTTTTAAGTAATAATATTTAGCCATTATAGCCAAACACAAAAACTAGGTCAAATGATTAATTTACAATTTTTAAACAAATTATCGTTATGGCTCATAAACACAGAGTTATTTAGACTGTAAGTTATTTATCTATAAGTACCAGTTTCAACTTGAGAGCTAGTAACATCTTGTTGTATATTCTCATATGAAGGTCTGGTAACATATTGTTGTATATTCTCATATGAAGGTCTGGTAACATCGTGTTGTATATTCTCATATGAAGTCTGGTAACATCGTGTTGAACATTCTCATATGAAGGTCTGGTAACATCGTGTTGTACATTTTCATATGAAGGTCTGGTAACATCGTGTTGAACATTCTCATATGAAGGTCTGGTAACATCGTGTTGTATATTCTCATATGAAGGTCTGGTAACATCTTGTTGTATATTCTCATATGAAGGTCTGGTAACATCGTGTTGAACATTCTCATATGAAGGTCTGGTAACATCGTGTTGTATATTCTCATATGAAAGTCTGGTAACATATTGGTGTTCGTTCTCATATGATAGTCTGGTAACATATTGTTGTTCGTTCTCATATGATAGTCTGGTAACATATTGTTGTTCCTTTTCTCATATGATAGTCTGGTAACATCGTGTTGAACATTCTCATATGAAGGTCTGGTAACATCTTGTTGTATATTCTCATATGAAGGTCTGGTAACATCTTGTTGTATATTCTCATATGAAAGTCTGGTAACATATTGGTGTTCGTTCTCATATGATAATCTGGTAACATCTTGTTGTTCGTTCTCATATGATAGTCTGGTAACATCGTGTTGTATATTCTCGTATGAAAGTCTGGTAACATATTGTTGTTCGTTCTCATATGATAGTCTGGTAACATATTGTTGTTCGTTCTCATATGATAGTCTGGTAACATCGTGTTGAACATTCTCATATGAAGGTCTGGTAACATCTTGTTGTATATTCTCATATGAAGGTCTGGTAGTCTCTACATTATCTGAAGAGGTATATATTACTGTTGGTTTATTTTAAGTATACCGATCATATCTGAAATGTAATGCAAATAGAGTGGAATATAATTTAAAGTGTTGTGTTTTATAATTGTTAATATTCTTCATCCGTTACTGACTCTTTCTCTTTCGAGTAAGATAACAGAAAAGTCGTGAAAATGATGACACAAGCATCAAACTTGGCAAACTTGTCATAATATTATCAAATCTTCCCGATTATCTACTTGTAAATCCAATCTAATTCCGCCATATTAAGGATTGCTGCCATATTAACCTCATTTTGCTGGAAAGGGGCTTTGCTTTTTTTTTTGGTAGTACGAATTTTTTTTTGTTTAAACTATATACCAAAATCTGGAGAAATATGTCTTCTAAAGTATCTGAAACTTTTAACTAAAAAAACCAAACCGCTCATTTTTAAAGCCAAAACTATTTTAAGTTAACGTTAACCTTTTAAAGGTATACTACCTCTTAGGATGACCAAAAAATGGAAATTTGAAAAATTTGTTAAAATGAGTCTGTGTTCAGTAAAAATAAAAAATAAATACTTAACGGCAGAATTCATCTATAATCCAATAAATCCATAAAACTGAGTAAGAATTCATTTAACTAAGAAATTTTGAAACTTTATCGTTTTATATAGAGATTTTATTCTGCAGTCATAGCACCTGGTAATTCCAACTAATGAATTTAAACACTTGTTGATCAAGTTTAAGACTTCAAATTTTATGTCCATTCTTAGAGGTAGTATTCTTTTAAGTTCGTTATTGTTAGGTTTTAAGAAAACTAATGTACGGATTTAATCACAATAAACGCCTAATTGTAGATAAATATATTACCTATATTGTAAAGGTTTTAAGTAATAATATTTAGTCATTATAAAGCCAAACACAAAAACTAGGTCAAATGATTAATTTACAATTTTAAAACAAATTCTGTTTAATCACATAGACACATGGATGTAAATAGCATACTTCAAAAATATTTTCTGGTATAATTTACGACGTTCCGGATAATGAAAACTTTGCATACTGCCCCATTATTAGTTTATATTATCTATCTGTGAGTTTCTATGTTTTCAAGAAGCTTACATTCCTGTCTATATAGTATACCTTCAAAGCTGAAATTCACAGTAGTGATGTCACCAATCTGCCTTGATAATCACTCCTTTGCCAGCTTCAGTTTAGTAGCTATACTATATTCCATACACACAAAGGTTTTTCTTTATATGCTCCTATTAGCCCAACGCGATTTAACAGGTTATTGCTGCTGCCGTGCTGTGGATCGATGGTGATGACCAGAGTGAGTTCATCCAATGGATTTGGATACCTCTAACACGTTGTCCTTACGATCCAGTCATACAAGTGTTTGAAAATATTTACAAAATTCTGCATAATGAGAAAAATATATAAACAGGACAATCAACTTCAGGTTGAAAACATATGAATTCACAGACAGATCATGTAAATCGACTCACTACAATTACTGTTAAGCAAAATGTGAATAATTTTGGTAAATGTATCATTTGCACAAGTGATTCACAAAGAAGATAAAAAGGTTGACATTTTTTTTATGTAGATAAGAAATGATATAGTCAAAGAATCCGTTGTGGTCTGAATTATCAAGTTTCGGAACCTCATTTCTAAATTGTGGTTACTTCCATTTACTGATAAAAGTACAAAGGTACATAACTACAGTAAATGGTTTAGTTAGATTCAGACCACTGAAATACTCTTTGTGCTATTTTAAGAAATCATCTTTTCTCTCCCTTTTGGGGTTTTTGTAGTTTTGACTAATTTTTGGTCTAGATTTGGAATTCTATGTCTGATATTGCATTATTCTGTGTTAATTATCGATAGTGGTCTACTTTCAATTTAACTAGCTCTCAATTGTCATCTTCATGATATATGAAAA
>NW_008709843.1:13507-16991 GCF_000327385.1 Lottia gigantea | reverse complement strand
AGATACAGATATTTACATAAAAATCAAAAAATGTGATTAGAAAGGTACAAAATAAGTTAAAACACTTTAGGAAAATAACAATGAATAAGAGTGTGCTTATTTAGCCTTATTATAAATATATGTAGGCTACATAGATATAGATAAAGATCAAAACGTTTGAAAAACGATATGATAGACGAGATTGTACTAGTTTATTTTTAGACTTGATCTGCCAGTCATAAGCTCATATTACATTTAATACAATAGACCTACAGACTACAATTATATTAAATATGAAAACCCAATGCACTACTACTTAAACAACGAAATCTACCAGGAATATTTCTTCGAACCATTTTCAACATAACATGTTATTCAAAATTCAATTTCAATAGCATTCAAGAGAATATCAATTTCATTCATTAATAGTAGGCCTAGTCATTTTTGTAAATTATAAATCTTTACTTTATATTTCTTTCAATTTTATATTTCGACTATATAATATAATGCTTTGTTACAAAAATACACTAATAGATAGCAAAAAATATCAAACATAAAAGGTATTCCTTTGATACATCTCTAAATAAACCTTTACTATTTTATCTGACAAAAAAGACAAAGATCGTAAGTTAAACATACTTTCCTCCGAGAAATATCATTCGAATATGCCTTTGTTGATATCTTTACCAAAGCAAAATTATTCTTCTATTAGACTTACTGTGTAGTAAGACAAAAACAAAAACCGAGAAGAAAACAATGCTATTTCTAGGGTAGGAACATTTTTGCATCCTCTACCGAGTTCAACTTTTATACTTTTAAATTTGTAGCCACGATTCCACAAATTTGAAAACGGACTACCAACTCACAACAGTAATTGGTACAGGTGTGTCAGTGTTTTAAGTTACATTGTATTTTTCGTTAACTTCTGTCTGTAGTAAAATGATGATAGTTCAACATGAATTAGCATAATTAGAAAAATTATCCAGGTATTCTCCAATTGCTTCAAAACAAAATTGAAACTGTTCCTGCAAGATATGAATTGGTTTACTATTTAATACATAAAAACGAATGTTATCTAAAAAAGATGTTTACTAATAAATTTAACCACAATGTGGCTTTATAAAATAATTATCAAAATGAAGATGCAGAGGTCCAAAAGTTTAAGAACTTGTCCATATTACTGATCGACTGATCAACTGAATTTGACCCGGAAAACACTGTGTGAAACGGTTGTTTCTTAACGACAAGTGGCACTCATAACAATAATCTCTGTCCTTAAGTCTCTTTCATGGCAAATTCTTTTTCGTTGTTAAAATCTGCGGTATTGTCGACATCAATATCTTGATCAATTGTAAATATCATTAAGCGTATATTGATACAAAATTCGCCGTTCCAAATACTTTGGCCACAAAAAATAAAATGTCAACTTACAAAAGAATTGATAATTTCTGGTCTAGATATACGTAGTTGTAAAATAGTTTGAATAATGTTAACATCTTGTTCTACTGTTAACCTTTCTAATATAGCAGCTAAAACACACAACAGTCCACTTTTATTGGCACCATTCCTGAAAGAAATTTCATATTATTACCATTCGTCCATTTCAGAAGAATTCAGATTAGAGAAATGTACTATCAGTGAAATAGTGTGTTTCTTAAAACAGTCGTGGGTTGACTTTGTCTCATCATATCGTTGTATCGTTAACATTGTCATAAAAGATGACAGTGGTAATAAGTCAATTTTAATGAATGCCAAATAACTGTGTCCCCAATTTTTTTTGTATATATGGTAATTACATAGTTATATTTCGTGAAGATACTCACAAACAACTGACTATCAGAGGACCACTATTATTTATACTGGAAATCTCTTCTAATAAGGTGAATATTGACATTGAACTTTCAGGTATTTTCTTCTGACCTTTCCAGAAATGACATTGATATACTTTTACAGTTCTGTTTATGTTATCCTGAAAAGTAAATACGATTGTATTTAAAATATATGTAGATTATAATAATAATTATGTATATGTCTTACATCTGCATTGTAAACTTGTTTTGTAAGTTTAATACTTATGTATTTTTATTTGATGTATATTGCGCATAATTATTCTAGAGTACATATTATTAATCCAAAGAAGTGAACTGAAATTCAGTTAAAGTTTTACACAAGACGTTTCTGTATCAACTGTGCTTATGATGGACATTGGTATGCTATAAGCAGAGAGGGAATCAATGTCAGGACAAAATACTCTTTTCGGTTTCCAAGTACTCGAGACCACAATGTTCGATTAGCCATTGGTAAAGAAAACATAAATACTGTAACAATACAAATAAATAAAGATAGACTATAACTTTTTACAGCTAAATGGCAGTTTAATTTTCCCCTAAGACGTAATCCAGTCTAATTAAAATTAAACCAACTTTTCGTTCGTTTTTTTTTATTAGCTTAGGGTCTAACGACAGCGCTCCCAAACGTTTGTCAAATCAACCCTTTGACCTAAATGACCTCTGCTTTAACCAATCAATTTTCTACCCTCTCCAGAGCTTGCATTTTGTGACGCGGTGTTTATCACGTTAGATCACAAGGTTAATTTGATACATTCAACACGTTAGATCACAAGATTAATTTGATACATTCAACATTCATTATGGCTTTCGTTAGACACTAAGTAAAAGCTAATAAAAAACGCAACGAAAGTTTGGTCTCATTTTGATAAGACTGGAATGTAATCCAACATGTTCACGATTGATGTCCTTTTGATTTAGTCGATTTTCATGGTGAAGAATTACTTTGGCATCTACAGATCTACTGAAACTCAAATATTTCCATATCAATATCAGTATACTCACTGATTCTTGAGATATTTCACAGGAAATAACATCATAATAGCCATGACTATTTTTATCTTCTTTTCCTCGTTTTATCACCATTTCATCATACTTCACCTCTGTTTTAGGTATATATTCACCAATATTCTATAATTAAAATGATAAATAACTAATACTAAACACTAAATTCTCACCTTTGTGAAAAGGCCAAAAGTCATCCTGGCTTTTTGAGAATTTCCTTTAGACTTGATTACTTTACTATATTTTTTTTATATTTCAAATACAAAGTTACCTTATTTTAAATGAACTATTCATTAGAAGGACATCTTAAAATACTACAGTTATATTCTATTTATATTTTAAATGTATGATAATAACAGAACTTCTATTAGCAAGAAGATCCTAAATTCACCAGGGCTCCTAAATTTAGTCGAATAATCTTCTTATTGAACTGAGTTTCAAAAGAATGTAATTCGCTTGAAATAATTACATTTTCTTTTTTGTCATCTAAAGCTATGATCACTTTTGTCTCTGAGTTAAAAACCATTAACCAGAAATCTTCTACTGTATTTGGTAGAGGTGTTTGAGTAGCAATATAACCTCTTTTTTTCTTGTAACTCTGAAATGAATTAAAACAGATTATCCATGTATGGACATCTATGACATAAACGTAG
>NW_008709843.1:9504-11157 GCF_000327385.1 Lottia gigantea | reverse complement strand
ATCAAATTATTTTCCGCATATTCTCCATATAAATTTCTGATCTTACCAGAGTCTGAACCATGTTAACTCTTTCTTGTCTCATCTGTGATACACAAGAAAAAATATCTACAGAATTTTCAGCTTGAGCTTGTTGTATCAGATAATCTAAAGCTAAATATGTTCCAGTTCTACCAATACCAGCACTGAAAAAACAAACAATTTCGCACAGTCAGAAATGTTAGAGCCAATACATGTTTTTAAATACAACAGACCCAGGGCATATTATAACGTATAAGTGTTTATATTCCATATTCATTACGTCAATAATTTTAACCTTTATTTATTAAAATAAAAATCTGGCAAGCATCCGTTATTGAAAAAAATGCGATATAAATGTATTGCAATGTAAGATCAGGCTAAATGTAGTTTCGTGCATCTACTGAAACAGGGCTTGCTCGATCTTTGCAAAAACGTGTTGCGCGGGAGTTTATCTATTCCGAATTCCCACGGTATAACTAGTACTCTCCTTTGGTAGGCCTATATTTATTTCGTGAATTTAAATGAAAGCAGAAATTGCATTATATGTATATCTTAACAATAAAAAAATATAGAGTACCTGCAATGAACAATCATGGGACCTGAACGTTTGGATGATGACTTGTTGACTTTATTACGGAATTCGACCAATGAAGCAATATCAGATGGTACACCTTTATCAGGCCATGATGTATAATGATATTGTCGGAATATTCTTGAATTTGAGTCCTGATATAATAAAAAAAAAGAAACACTGGATTTAGTCGTCCAAAGTTCGCAAACTACTGAAAAATCACAGTTGCCAGCAGTTGCTCTTATTCAATGTCTATCAAATGTCGAACTGAGTGGATCAAATTGATCTGAATTCCCAAAACTGGGTCAATTTTTTCATGTACTGGAAAACGTTTAAATATAAAAGCTCAATCACTGAAATATTATACCTTGGTTATTTGTATTTCTCTTATTGTGAAATGGGCATAAACCTCTTCCTTTATCAGTTTCATGTAAATTTGACCAAATTGTTGTGTTTTACCAATATCTGGCCAATACTGCTTACATTTCTCCTGAAATAATATAAAGTATCATCGTTTTTCTTAGCATCCCAACTGTTATCTATTAACACAGAATTTGTTACACCAGGTGATAATGCTGCGAGTATCACATTTCAAAAGCAAAATTCATCATGCTCCTCTTCCATTTCTAGATAATCGTACACAGGACAGCCAGCATTTTCACGAGCTGGTATCGCTTATGACAAAATGATATTGAAAACATCTTTACTGGAAATGACCACAGTTTGTTAATCCATGCGATTACAACAATTGTAGGACAAGATAACGTAAGATTATATTGTGTACAGCGACAACCCATTGAGGCGACTTTATGCACTAAAAAACTTGCACATAATAATTTAGAATATTGAGATTGTAAATGAATAAAAGACAATTGATTTTGATTTCATACATACAATTGCGTTTTCAAACAGATTTGTTAACATAACTATTTTACTAGCATCAACATCCCATATCATTCTTATAAACTCTTCCATATTAACTCCAATCGGTCCTGGAATATGATAATATAATGACATTAAATCTTGCCTTCAAACCTACTTCCAGGATGGAAAGGTACAACGAT
>NW_008709843.1:6351-9133 GCF_000327385.1 Lottia gigantea | reverse complement strand
ACAGTAATATAACAGACATTGATATATTCTGAATTAATATCATTATCAGTTAAAACTATAAATTACAGTAATATAACAGACATTGATATAATCTGAATTAAGATCATTATCAGTTAAAACTATAACTTACAGTAATATGACAGGCGTTGATATAATCTGAATTAAGATCATTATCAGTTAAAACTATAACTTACAGTAATATAACAGACATTGATATAATCTGAATTAATATCATTATCAGTTAAAACTATAACTTACAGTAATATAACAGACATTGATATAATCTGAATTAATATCATTATCAGTTAAAACTATAAATTACAGTAATATAACAGACATTGATATAATCTGAATTAATATCATTATCAGTTAAAACTATAACTTACAGTAATATAACAGGCGTTGATATAATCTGAATTAGGATCATTGTCAGTTAAAACTATAACTTACAGTAATATAACAGATATTGATATAATCTGAATTAGGATCATTGTCAGTTAAAACTATAACTTACAGTAATATAACAGATATTGATACAATCTGAATTAATATCATTATCAGTTAAAACTATAACTTACTGTAAAATAACAGATATTGATACAATCTGAATTAATATCATTATCAGTTAAAACCATATCTTACAGTAATATAACAGACATTGATATAATCTGAATTAAGATCATTATCAGTTGAAACTATAACTTACAGTAATATAACAGATATTGATATAATCTGAATTAGGATCATTAGCAGTTAAAACTATAACTTACAGTAATATAACAGATATTGATATAATCTGAATTAGTATCATTATCAGTTAAAACTATAACTTACAGTAATTTACAGATATTGATACAATCTGAATTAATATCATTATCAGTTAAAACTATAACTTACAGTAATATAACAGACATTGATATAATCTGAATTAAGATCATTATCAGTTAAAACTATAACTTACAGTAATATAACAGACAATGAAATAATCTGAATTAATATCATTATCAGTTAAAACTATAACTTACAGTAATATAACAGATATTGATATAATCTGAATTAGTATCATTATCAGTTAAAACTATAACTTACAGTTATATAACAGATATTGATATAATCTGAATTAATATCATTATCAGTTAAAACTATAACTTACAGTAATATAACAGATATTGATACAATCTGAATTAATATCATTATCAGTTAAAACTATAAATTACAGTAATATAACAGGCGTTGATATAATCTGAATTAGGATCATTGTCAGTTAAAACTATAACTTACAGTAATATAACAGATATTGATACAATCTGAATTAATATCATTATCAGTTAAAACTATATCTTACAGTAATATAACAGACACTGATATAATTTGAATTAATATCATTATCAGTTAAAACTATAACTTACAGTAATATAACAGATATTGATATAATCTGAATTAGTATCATTATCAGTTAAAACTATAACTTACAGTTATATAACAGATATTGATATAATCTGAATTAATATCATTATCAGTTAAAACTATAACTTACAGTAATATAACAGACACTGATATAATTTGAATTAATATCATTATCATTTAAAACTATAACTTACAGTAATATAACAGATATTGATATAATCTGAATTAAGATCATTATCAGTTAAAACTATAACTTACAGTAATATAACAGATATTGATATAATCTGAATTAAGATCATTATCAGTTAAACTATAACTTACAGTAAAATAACAGGCGTTGATATAATCTGAATTAATATCATTATCAGTTAAAACTAAAACTTACAGTAATATAACAAATATTGATATAATCTAAATTAAGATCATTATCAGTTAAAACTATAACTTACAGTAATATAACAGACATTGATATAATCTGAATTAAGATCATTATCAGTTAAAACTATAGCTTACAGTAATATAACAGGCGTTGATATGATCTGAATTAAGATCATTATCAGTTAAAACTATAGCTTACAGTAATATAACAGACATTGATATAATCTGAATTAAAATCATTATCATTTAAAACTATAACTTACAGTAATATAACAGACATTGATATAATCTGAATTAGTATCATTATCAGTTGAAACTGTAACTAACAGTAATATAACAGACATTGATATAATCTGAATAAATATCATTATCAGTTAAAACTATAACTTACAGTAATATAACAGACATTGATATAATCTGAATTAATATCATTATCAGTTAAAACTATAACTTACAGTAATATAACAGATATTGATATAATCTGAATTAGTATCATTATCAGTTAAAACTATAACTTACAGTTATATAACAGATATTGATATAATCTGAATTAATATCATTATCAGTTAAAACTATAACTTACAGTAATATAACAGGCATTGATATAATCTGAATTAAGATCATTATCAGTTAAAACTATAACTTACAGTAATATAACAGGCATTGATATAATCTGAATTAATATCATTATCAGTTAAAACTATAACTTACAGTAATATAACAGACATTGATATAATCTGAATTAATATCATTATCAGTTAAAACTATAACTTACAGTAATTTAACAGATATTGATATAATCTGAATAAATATCATTATCAGTTAAAACTATAACTTACAGTAATATAACAGATATTGATACAATCTGGATTAATATCATTATCAGTTAAAACTATAACTTACAGTAATATAACAGGCGTTGATATAATCTGAATTAGGATCATTGTCAGTTAAAACTATAACTTACAGTAATATAACAGATATTGATACAATCTGA
>NW_008709843.1:0-2767 GCF_000327385.1 Lottia gigantea | reverse complement strand
TAGACCGATGACAACTACAATAACTACTACCAAAGTAACAGTTACAGCTGGTATAATGGTGATACTATTGTCTGCTTTCTCTGTAAGAATTACTGTAATATAAATTATATTACTCTCTATATCACAGAATATCATGGCTTTATTCAGATTATATTGCCATGTTAAAATATCTAGAAAATGACCAAGACGATATCCTTCAGAGGGATTCATTCAGCCCGTTTAAAAGTACAAAACAGAACACTCTAAAAAAATTTACTAAAATAGAATACTTTGATAGTTAAACATGCCAAGAGTGTAATAGATATTCAATCACAAAACTAGTCCAATATCAAATATATTTTATATCTATTCATCAAATCAAAGTCTTCCTATCTGCACAAACGATGCCTTACATATAGTAGATACAACAACTAAAAGGCAAAGGACATTCCTGTCTCCAGCTTTTATAATGTTTACAGCACCCCTATGGTATATAATAAATATAACATTCATTTCGATTATAGCAAAAGGTTCACAGCATAAAAATAGTATAAACATAGAAAGGGTTGTATTTTTAAAGTTTGGCCCCTACAGATCAAATAATTAATGATCTACCTTCAGCACAGGTATCACCCATTTTACCAGCAGCACAGCCAGCGGTACATGAACCATTAGTCTGGAGACATGTCTTCTTAAAACAGTTACTACTACAGTTCTTGTTACAAACATCACCATAATATCCCTTAATACATCCAATAGTACAATAACCATTAGATATATTACATACTGGATTATTGTCTTGTGATTGACATGTTTTATTACATGGTTGTTTACATGACTGTCCATAATATCCATCGTCACATTGGGTACAATTCTTATTGTCATTCTGACTACATATAATACAGTTTTTACTACAATCATTAGTACATGTAGGTCCTGATTTACCAGAAATACAACCATGTATACAACTACCATCATTTCTATTACATGTACCATTTTTACAACCTGTACTACATTCACCATCACAATTATTACTATATCTGCCATTAATACATCCGACACTATATCTATCTCTATCACAGGTTGATTTACCAGGTAAACATCCTGTACTACCAGTGGCGTGGTGGTCAGGGGAAGGGGGCACTTGCACGTGTCAGCAAAAAACCGCACTTGACACAGTGGCGCCCCTCTCTCATTATAATTTTAGATATTTAAAATCATTTTTTCTATTCGTCTTCAAAAGGAGAACGTACGCAGATAAGCTATGATAACGTCCTTTATCCATTCCTGTACTTTCATTCTTGAAAACTTATGGCTGTATGTGCGACTCAACTAAATAGCGTATTTGGAAAGCTAAACTGGAACTACGTTTTGTAGGTTATGATTTTGTTTTTGTCGTATTATTTGTAGGAGTGTTAATTGCCTTGTTGTTATTACCGTTATGAATTTCATTGCAAACTTGCAATTTTAGTTTCTAGAAGGTTACTAGAAACAGTAGATCGTTCGTCACTTAAATATTCGCACGTATGCTATTGAATTTTCCATAAATAGATTTACAGAAATCTGCACAATTCTCTGTTTTTTAACAGAACATCTATGAGGAAAGCTAGAAGCTTTTAGTCCGAAAAATGACTCTGATTTTGGTAAGTCGTGGCGTAGAACTTTTGAGTTTTGCATGAGCATTCCAAAGATAAAGCAAAAGTTTGTATGTCTGAAGACATTCTCGATTATTTGTGGCATGGCGATCTTAACATGCTCTAAGATAACTTTCCGTCGCCGTAGCAGCTCAGTAAGGACGCCTTTCCGGAGCTACAGCTGTCAAAAGCACTTATTCAAATACTGATCTGAACGATATTCTGATTCTAATGCTCTTATTAAGAATTAATTTATCTTAGCTGCCATAAGCAGTATAAGTTCTTACATTCAGTGCATCCATTGTTCTTATCACATTTAGACAGTCTACAGTTTGTAGGACATTGTGACTGACATTTTATACCCCAATAACCATCATTACAAACTTCACAATCACCATTATTCTGGATACAACCACCATTACAATTAGTAGGACATGGTGTATCACATTTATTACCATAATAACCAGAATTACAATTGTTACAATTACCACTATTCTGGATACAACCACCTTTACAATTAGTAGGACATGGTGTATCACATTTATTACCATAATAACCAGAATTACATCCACCATTATTACAATATCCGTTATTCTGTTGACATCCTTGTTTACATCTATTACAGTCGTCATTACATTTCATACCCCAGAAACCTTTTTTACAAGCTTCACAATCACCATTATTCTGGGTACAACCACCATTACAATTAGTAGGACATGGTGTATCACATTTATTACCATAATAACCAGAAGTACAGTTGTTACAATTACCACTAGAATCACAGCCATCTTTACAGTTATTTCCACATTCTAAGGAGTAATATAAGACTTAAAGGGATTGTAAAGTGGTTTTATAAATTTGTTGTGTCGAGGACACTGATAGCATTAGTTTGCACCATTCCAATTTATACTCAGACGTCTGTGGTACTTGCAATTCCACTGAAACTTAGTTTTAAAGACGCCATTACTCCTGAAGACCTAATTCGATACCAACATATTTCGTGATTTGTGGTGTCATCAAACACTTTAGTGGAATTGCAGGAACCTGATATATCTCCTTTATCGTGAAGCTAGAAGTATAAACAATCGAATCATAATCAATTACATGTATAATGTTTTAGTGGACGAAAATGCTACACTGGACCACTAACGAAA
>NW_008709842.1:0-2157 GCF_000327385.1 Lottia gigantea | reverse complement strand
CTGAGGATCCCCCTCCAATATTGACAAAGAAGTACAACCTGTAGCACAACGTTTCAGAAGAGTTCCCTTCCGTGTACGTAAGAACATTGAGGAACAGCTAAAGAAAGATGAAGAACTAGGGGTAATTGAGAAGGCTACAGGAGCAACACTGTGGGTATCGCCGTTGGTTGTCGTTCCTAAACCAGGTCAAGTGAGAGTGTGTATTGACATGAGCTGCCAATCAAGCAATCGATTGTATAAATAGGTCTAAGCTAATGTTCTTACTCTATAATAGCGATATTGAGGGTAAAATGTTTCAAGCCTTATATAATTCAGTTTCTTCTTGTGTCAAAATCGGCTCGAACACCACCCCTTACTTTGAATATCTGGCTGGAGTGAGGCAAGGATGTATATTGAGTCACTTGCTATTCTGTCAATATATCGATTAGCTATTAGACTTCATGGTGAGGGGGGATGTTAGAGGGATATTTACTATACCAAATGTTGAGGATACTTTCATGTTACCATATGCAGATGATTTGGGTCTTTTGGCAGATAATGTTGGTGATCTTAAGAGAAATATTAGTGTACTTGAAACTTTTTGCAAAAACTTTGATATAACAGTTAATCGCAAGCAAGACAAAAGTTATAGTTTTCAGATTAAGCCTATACTCCATTATGGTTTTCAAATTTGGGGCTATAAAGTTTGTAAATTTGCACTAGGAATCAGTAAATATAGCTCGTCAGCTGGGTCATTAGGAGAGTGTGGTCGATATGATTTATCTATTAGTTATATATTATCATGCATGAAATACTGGATCAAATTAACTATAATGCCAGCTGACAGATATCAACATCAAGTTTACACAATGTTAAAACTGTTTGATGAGTAAGGTAGAGTCACCTGGGCAACAAAACTGAAAATGTTGTTATATTCAGTAGGTATGCAGAATATGTTATCCATTTAAAGATCTTTCTGGACTCCTTAAGACAAAGGTTAATTGATATAAATATTCAGAAAGGTCTGATTGTATTAATAATAGTGAAAGTCTTGCTGAGTATAAGGTTTTGAGAATTGAGCCAGGAAGCCTACTTGTCAGTAATCATCTGTAAACATGTTAAGAGAAATATCACAAAATTAAGACTGAATTTATTTCCCACTGCTTCAATTTTGTATAGAAGGAAATTGTTAAACAGTCCTAATTGTAAGATTTGCTAATAGATAAATCATATCGACCACACTCTCCTAATGACCCAGCTGACGAGCTATATTTACTGATTCCTAGTGCAAATTTACAAACTTTATAGCCCCAAATTTGAAAACCATAATGGAGTATAGGCTTAATGACAGCATCAAAAATCTTAAAGGCAGGCTTTACGGTGGGATTAGTTTTCCGCAGTAGAGATGTTATAGGACCCATAGCCTTTTCAGCCTTAACTGAAAGGCTGTACAAGGCCTTACTCCAACACAACCTTGATGAGAACAGAATTCCTAAATAGTTATAATGTGTTACAGTTTCTACTGGGTTGTTATTGAAGTAAAATTTCTCATAGCCTCTAAGAACACCTGCATTCCTGAAAACTATAACTTTTGTCTTGCTTGCGATTAACTGTTATATCAAAGTTTTTGCAAAAAGTTTCAAGTACACTAATATTTCTCTTAAGATCACCAACATTATCTGCCAAAAGACCCAAATCATCTGCATATGGTAACATGAAAGTATCCTCAACATTTGGTATAGTAAATATCCCTCTAACATCCCCCCTCACCATGAAGTCTAATAGCTAATCGATATATTGACAGAATAGCAAGTGACTCAATATACATCCTTGCCTCACTCCAGCCAGATATTCAAAGTAAGGGGTGGTGTTCGAGCCGATTTTGACACAAGAAGAAACTGAATTATATAAGGCTTGAAACATTTTACCCTCAATATCGCTATTATAGAGTAAGAACATTAGCTTAGACCTATTTATACAATCGATTGCTTGATTGGCAGCTCATGTCAATACACACTCTCACTTGACCTGGTTTAGGAACGACAACCAACGGCGATACCCACAGTGTTGCTCCTGTAGCCTTCTCANAGTACCCCTAGTTCTTCATCTTTCTTTAGCTGTTCCTCAATGTTCTTACGTACACGGAAGGGAACTCTTCTGAAACGTTGTGCTACAGGT
>NW_008709841.1:6768-8366 GCF_000327385.1 Lottia gigantea | reverse complement strand
TTTCAAAGGCTGATCTACAAGCATCATCTCATTATTCTACTGAACATAACTGTACAGTAAAGGCTTTACTCCAAACATCATCTCAATAGGTTTGCCTACAAACATAACCTCAATTAGCTTTGCTACAAACATCATCTCAATAGGTTTGCCTACAAACATCATCTCAACTGGCTTTACTACAAACATTGTTTCAAAAAACTTTACTCATTTCTATGGACTTTACCAAAATTTTCATATCAATAAACTTTTCTTCAAACATCATGTCAATAACATTTACTGCAGACATCATCCCAATACGCTTTACCACAAACACCACCTTAATAAACTTTTAACATCTCAATAGGCTTTACTACAAACACTGTTACAACAGGCTTTATTACAAACAGTATTTCAAAAGGCTTTACCACAACAAACATTTCTAAATAGGTAAACAACAAACATCTTCTCAATAGGATACCCAACAAACATGGTCTCAATAGGATACACAACAAACATGGTCTCAATAGGATACACAACAAACATGGTCTCAATAGTATGTACAACAAACATGATCTCAATAGGATAAACAACAAACATGATCTCAATAGGATAAACAACAAACATGATCTCAATAGGATAAACAACGAACACCTTCTCAATAGGATAAACAACAAACATCTTCTCAACAGGATAAACAACAAACATGATCTTAATAGGATAAACAACAAACATTTATCAATAGGATAAACAACAAACATGATCTCAATAGGATAAACAACAAACATGATCTCAATAGGATAAACAACAAACATGATCTCAATAGGATAAACAACAAACATTTCTCAATAGGATAAACAACAAACATCTTCTCAATAGGATAAACAACAAACATGATCTCAATAGGATAAACAACAAACATGATCTCAATAGGATAAACAACAAACATTTCTCAATAGGTTAAACAACACACATTTCTCAATAGGATAAACAACAAACATCATCTCAATAGGATAAACAACAAACATCATTTCAATAGGATAAACAACGAACATGATCTCAATAGGATAAACAACAAACATCTTCTCAATAGGATAAACAACAAACATGATCTCAATAGGATAAACAACAAACATGATCTCAATAGGATAAACAACAAACATTTCTCAATAGGTTAAACAACAAACTGATCTCAATAGGATAAACAACAAACATGATCTCAATAGGATAAACAACAAACATTTCTCAATAGGTTAAACAACAAACATTTCTCAATAGGATAAACAACAAACATCATCTCAATAGGATAAACAACAAACATCATCTCAATAGGATAAACAACAAACATCATTTCAATAGGATAAACAACAAACATGATCGCAATAGGATAAACAACAAACATTCTCAATAAGATAAATAACAAACATGATCTCAATAGGATAAACAACGAACATGATCTCAATAGGATTCAACATCTCATTTAACTTTACAAGCAATATATCTGGAGGTGCAATATTGTATAATGTTTGGTTAAAATAATGAAATAGGTCTGTCGGCAGA
This sequence comes from Lottia gigantea, assembly GCF_000327385.1. NCBI lineage: Eukaryota > Metazoa > Mollusca > Gastropoda > Lottiidae > Lottia > Lottia gigantea. The sequence continues at coordinate 6,830 of NW_008709841.1, read as the reverse complement.
ATTTTTCAGGAGGGGGGGTGGGGGGGGGGGGGGGGGTGCCCCTATAACTATGGGGGTGGGGG
>NW_008709841.1:0-560 GCF_000327385.1 Lottia gigantea | reverse complement strand
TTCCAGTGCTGACGGTCTACCGAGTAGGAAAAGACCTAACACTTGGGCTAATAACTCAATTTGGCAAAGTTAGGTCTTGGCATTTTCGCTGTATGTGGCCTATAGAAAACTTGCATTTTTGCTGTAATCGTTTTTCCTTTGCTTTTGTGTTTTTTTCCAAGTGCTGACGGTCTACCGAGCAGGAATAGACCCAACACTTGGGCAAACTAACCGCATTTGGCTAAGTTATGTCTTGGCAATTTCGCTCTATGTGGCCTATAGGAAAATTGCATTTTTGCTGTAATCGTTTTTCCCTTTATTTGGTGTGTTTTTCCAAGTGCTGATGGTCTACCGAGCAGGAAAAGACCCAACACTTGGGTAAAATAACTCCATTTAGCAATGTTATGTCTTGGCAATTTCGCTATATGTGGCCTATAGGAAAATTGCATTTTTCTGTAATCGTTTTTCCTTTGCTTTTGTGTGTTTTATGAAGTGCTGACGGTCTACCGAGCAGGAAAAGACCCAATACTTGGGCAAAATAACTCCATTTGGCAAAGTTAGGTCTAGGCATTTCGCTCTAT
>NW_008709840.1:23102-25003 GCF_000327385.1 Lottia gigantea | reverse complement strand
TATCTTATTGGACTAATGTAATGAAATAGAGTAGGATATAAAACTTCATTTCATTTGGTTAGTTCAATAAGACACAGAATAGGATATAAAACTTCATTTCATTTCATTAGTCCAATAAGATACAGAACAGTAGGATATAAAACTCTATTTCATTTCATTAGTCCAATAAGATACAGAACAGTAGGATATGAAACTTCATTTCATTTCATTAGTCCAATAAGATACAGAACAGTAGGATATAAAACTCCATTTCATTTCATTAGTCCAATAAGATACAGAACAGTAGAATATAAAACTCTATTACATTTCATAAGTCCAATAAGATGCAGAACAATAGAATATAAAACTCCATTTCATTTCATTAGTCCAATAAGATACAGAACAGTAGGATATTAAACTCCATTTCATTTCATTAGTCCAATAAGATACAGAACAGTAGAATATAAAACTCCATTTCATTTCATTAGTCCAATAAGATACAGAACAGTAGGATATAAAACTCCATTTCATTTCATTAGTCCAATAAGATACAGAACAGTAGGATATAAAACTCCATTTCATTTCATTAGTCCAATAAGATACATAACAGTAGGATATAAAACTCTATTTCATTTCATTAGTCCAATAAGACTCAGAACAGTAGGATATAAAACTCAATTTCATTTCATTAGTCCAATAAGATACAGAATAGTAAGATATAAAACAACATTTCATTTCCCTCCTACCCCACCATCCAATTTCTTGAACAATTCTATGACTAACTGGTTCTAATTTCAAAGAAAGTTTATATTTAACGGAGGTAGAATTATAAAATGTTTATAGACTATTATTCTGGTTATACTAACGTGGGATAAAATTTCTGTCTCAAGTAATACCAGATGTCTTAGAGTATTGTCTGTCTGACCGGCCAGTCAACAACACGTGTATCCCGTCTATAGTCCGTTCTATACCTCTACTTCCGCCGTCAGGTTTTAAATCAACTAGAATTACAGTCGGTCAGTTCGTTCATTTAGAAAAAAATGTAAGCCAACTGGAACAGGATAAAAGGATGAACAACTTAACGGTAATTTACTTTCTTACTTTTATTTCAGATTTTTAACTTTTTGTGAAATGTGGACGTGGCAATGTACACGGCAATTTAACCGAATTTCAAATTTCGACACTTTAGTACACATGGATAGAATAAGTTGTATAAAAACTGTAGATGTATAACCAGTACACACTCTATACCTACGATATTGTTTTTCTTATATAGACTGTCAATCCTTGAGCATTGTTATATAGACTGTCAATCCATGAGCATTCTTATATAGATTGACAATCCTTGAGCATTCTTATATAGACTGTCAATCCTTGAGCATTCTTATATAGACTGACAATCCTTGAGCATTCTTATATAGACTGTCAATCCATGAGCATTCTTACATAGACTGTCAATCCATGAGCATTCTTATATAGACTGTCAATCCTTGAGCATTCTTACATAGACTGTCAATCCATGAGCATTCTTACATAGACTGTCAATCCTTGAGCATTCTTACATAGACTGTCAATCCTTGAGCATTCTTATATAGACTGTTAATCCTTGAGCATTCTTATATAGACTGACAATCCTTCAGCATTCTTATATAGACTGACAATCCTTGAGTATTCTTATATAGACTGACAATCCTTGAGTATTCTTATAAAGACTGACAATCCTTGAGTATTTTTATATAGACTGACAATCCTTGAGCATTTTTATAAAGACTGACAATCCATGAGCATTCTTATATAGACTGACAATCCTTGAGTATTCTTATATAGACTGACAATCCTTGAGTATTTTTATATTGACTGACAATCCTTGAGCATTCTTATATAGACTGACAATCCTTGAGCATTCTTATATAGACTGACAA
>NW_008709840.1:8913-21769 GCF_000327385.1 Lottia gigantea | reverse complement strand
ACTGTCATCCTTGAGCATTCTTATATAGACTGACAATCCTTGAGCATTGTTATATAGACTGTCAATTCTTGAGCATTCTTATATAGACTGTCAATCCTTGAGCATTCTTATATAGACTGTCAATCCTTGAGCATTCTTATATTGACTGACAATCTTGAGCATTCTTATATAGACTGACAATCCTTGAGCATTCTTATATAGACTGACAATCCTTGAGCATTCTTATATAGACTGACAATCCTTGAGCATTCTTATATAGACTGTCAATCCTTGAGCATTCTTATATAGACTGCCAATCCTTGAGCATTCTTATATAGACTGTCAATCCTTGAGCATTCTTATATAGACTGTCAATCCTTGAGCATTCTTATATTGACTGACAATCTATGAGCATTCTTATATAGACTGACAATCCTTGAGCATTCTTATATAGACTGACAATCCTTGAGCATTGTTATATAGATTGACAATCCTTGAGCATTCTTATATTGACTGACAATCCTTGAGCATTCTTATATAGACTGACAATCCTTGAGCATTCTTATATAGACTGTCAATCCTTGAGCATTCTTATATAGACTGACAATCCTTGAGCATTCTTATATTGACTGACAATCCATGAGCATTCTTATATAGACTGACAATCCTTGAGCATTCTTATATAGACTGACAATCCTTGAGTATTCTTATATAGACTGACAATCCTTAAGTATTCTTATATAGACTGACAATCCTTGAGTATTCTTATATAGACTGACAATCCTTGAGCGTTCTTATATTGACTGACAATCCATGAGCATTCTTATATATACTGACAATCCTTGAGCATTCTTATATAGACTGACAATCCTTGAGTATTCTTATATAGACTGACAATCCTTGAGCATTTTTATATAGACTGTCAATCCTTGAGTATTCTTATATAGACTGACAATCCTTGAGCATTTTTATATTGACTGACAATTCATGAGCATTCTTATATAGACTGACAATCCTTGAGCATTCTTATATAGACTGACAATTCTTGAGTATTCTTATATAGACTGACAATCCATGAGCATTCTTATATAGACTGACAATCCTTGAGCATTCTTATATAGACTGACAATCCATAAGCATTCTTATATAGACTGACAATCCATGAGCATTCTTATATATACTGACAATCCTTGAGCATTCTTATATAGACTGTCAATCCTTGAGCATTCTTATATAGACTGACAATCCTTGAGCATTTTTATATAGACTGTCAATCCTTGAACATTCTTATATAGACTGTCAAATCTTGAGCATTCTTATATAGACTGACAATCCTTGAGCATTCTTATATAGACTGACAATCCTTGAGCATTCTTATATAGTCTGACAATCCATGGGCATTCTTATATAGACTGACAATCCTTGAGCATTCTTATATAGACTGACAATCCTTGAGCATTCTTATATAGACTGTCAATCCTTGAGCATTCTTATATAGTCTGACAATCCATGAGCATTCTTATATAGACTGACAATCCTTGAGCATTCTTATATAGACTGTCAATCCTTGAACATTCTTATATAGACTGTCAAATCTTGAGCATTCTTATATAGACTGACAATCCTTGAGCATTCTTATATAGACTGACAATCCTTGAGCATTCTTATATAGACTGACAATCCATGAGCATTCTTATATAGACTGACAATCCTTGAGCATTCTTATATAGACTGTCAATCCTTGAACATTCTTATATAGACTGTCAAATCTTGAGCATTCTTATATAGACTGACAATCCTTGAGCATTCTTATATAGACTGACAATCCTTGAGCATTCTTATATAGACTGACAATCCTTGAGCATTCTTATATAGACTGTCAATCCTTGAGCATTCTTATATAGACTGACAATCCTTGAGCATTCTTATATAGACTGACAATCCTTGAGCATTCTTATATAGACTGACAATCCTTGAGCATTCTTATATAGACTGACAATCCTTGAGCATTCTTATATAGACTGACAATCCTTGAGCATTCTTATATAGACTGACAATCCTTCAGCATTCTTATATAGACTGACAATCCTTGAGCATTTTTATATAGACTGTCAATCCTTCAGCATTCTTATATAGACTGACAATCCTTGAACATTCTGATATAGACTGTCAATCCTTGAGTATTCTTATATAGACTGACAATCCTTGAGCATTCTTATATAGACTGACAATCCTTGAGTATTCTTATATAGACTGACAATCCTTGAGCATTCTTTTATAGACTGACAATCCTTGAGCATTCTTATATAGACTGACAATCCTTGAGCATTCTTATATAGACTGACAATCCTTGAGCATTCTTATATAGACTGACAATCCTTGAGTATTCTTATATAGACTGACAATCCTTCAGCATTCTTATATATACTGACAATCCTTGAGCATTTTTATATAGACTGTCAATCCTTCAGCATTCTTATATAGACTGACAATCCTTGAACATTCTGATATAGACTGTCAATCCTTGAGCATTCTTATATAGACTGTCAATCCTTGAGCATTGTTATATAGACTGACAATCCTTGAGTATTCTTATATAGACTGACAATCCTTGAGTATTCTTATATAGACTGACAATCCTTGAGCATTCTTATATAGACTGACAATCCTTGAGCATTCTTATATAGACTGACAATCCTTGAGCATTCTTATATAGACTGTCAAATCTTGAGCATTCTTATATAGACTGTCAAATCTTGAGCATTCTTATAAAGTGCTCTGTCAAATTAGTCGATAGTCAAATGTCTTCTTGGCGACAAGGTAGAATCTCTACCAAGGTAATAACTGATTCCACAGCTGCCTGGTTTGTGAGTTTATATAATTCACTCTCTATAGAAGCACTGACCAAGGTTACAGGACGAGACCATACATAAAAAATAATACGTATCGATGTGAGCTATGTTTAGAACATATTCGTTTTTCAGTTGGTTAAAAAAGACTTGAATTTGGAGTGATACCAAGGCCAGTACCATCTTGGGTACATTAAGGGCAGTTGCATCGTTTCTCACGATCAACAACGACGATTTTCGTATTGTTGCAAAGTGGTGGGGAAATCGTGCCACATGTTCCATTTGGTCCTAAGGGGTGGACCAGTCATAAAACATACTATTCTAAATTGTATTTATATTTGTTTAAAAATCCTTTTTGATACCATACAGCTTTCAGACAATAACCGATCTTACATGAAGATTCATTGATAAACCAGATCGAGTTGTTATATCATTACTATTTCTTTACGGTGTTGTTTCTCCTATTTACCTCGTAAACAGACAGTAGGATTGTTTGTCAACAACTAGTTAATTGATACACCAGAGATATCGTCACATGTGTTGTATCTTTGTTGACAAACAGATTCTTATCGGAACGTCGTAGTACATACTGGGTTATTGAAGATTTTTACGAGGACAAAAAAGGGAGGGTGCTATAGTGGAGGGGGAGTTTTTGTCATTTTGTTTTCCTTGGTGTCATTAGGCAACTATCGCTTATCTCAGAAGACGGGGCGCAAGGGAAACTTTGATAGTGGACAGTTTGCATTCACAGTTGACCACCTTATACATACACAGGGAGCCGCGGTGGCTCATTGAGTTAGACGCTTGCTCGCTAACCTGAGGGTCCAGGGTTCAATCCCGGCATAGGTCGAGATAATACCTCCATTTTTCAACCCGGTTTCCCCCTGTTAGTGATGCAGGTAAGAGGGGCTGACATGGAAAAAGCATCTAGTCGTTCGGATGGGACAATAAACCGAGGCCCCGTGTGCTACAGGCTGTGCACGTTTAAGATCCCTGGACAGTTGGAAATCGAAAAAGAGCAGGCTAATGCCGCTGTCCTGGCAAAATGTCCCTCATTGCACCCTGCATGGCTGGCGTTGCCCGTCTTCATTAGCCCACATGGTGCAGAAAAGTAGGACGTAAAACTCCATTCATTTCATTTCTTATACATTCACGGTATCTGGCATTTTTTCATGAATATTTTGAAAGATGAATTGAACTGCGCACATTTTGAAGATAAAGATTCGAGGTTGTCATATTTCAATCCTCAACTTCCAAAACGAACGCCGTTATACGGAAAGAAAGAATTTATAGAGTGGCCCATTAACCCTAACACAATATAATATCATCTGTAAATACCTTCTACTTCTGTTTTCAATTCATACCACATTTCTCCATTCTTATCTCATAGGGTAAAGTAAAGTCGTGTACCCACGAAATATGATAGAACCATCATCTCTTCTTCACTTCCGAAAAGATTACATGTCTCTACCGTGTTTCACTTAGTACGTGGGAACCACACAGTTATTTTGATAAAGTGAAGCACGGTCCATTCTATTTCGTGATAAACGTGCTGGCACACGAGCGGTCTTGGTCAGAGATTTCTATGTTTTATATCCCACTGTCCTGTATCTTAATTGGACTAATGAAATGAAATAGAGTTTTATATCCTACTCTTCTGTATCTTATTGGACTAATGAAATGAAATAGAGTGTTATATCCTACTGTTCTGTGTCTTATTGAACAAATGAAATGAAATGGAGTTTTATATCCTACTGTTCTGTATCTTATTGAACTAATGAAATGAAATGGAGTTTTATATCCTACTGTTCTGTATCTTATTGAACTAATGAAATGAAATGGAGTTTTATATCCTACTGTTCTGTACCTTATTGGACTAATGAAATGAAATGGAGTGTTATATCCTACTGTTCTGTACCTTATTGGACTAATGAAATGAAATGGAGTGTTATATCCTACTGTTCTGTATCTTATTGAACAAATGAAATGAAACGGAGTTTTATATTCTACTGTTCTGTATCTTATTAGACTAATGAAATGAAATAGAGGTTTATATCCTACTGTTCTGTATCTTATTGGACTAATGAAATGAAATACAGTTTTATATCCTACTGTTCTGTATCTTATTAGACTAATAAGAATGACGTCCGGATTATCAAAGCCATATTAGTGTTCCAAAAATACTTCATATTTTTATATAGAGAACCTTTTCTTTAATATCTGTGGTTTATTTAATCAATATGAAAAGTTGGTATTTAACTTGAATAGTTATTCTGAATATTACAGGTGGTAAGATCGCGGTGAATACCAAATATTCATTAATACAGTCCAGTCAAGAAATGTAATAACCTTTTTAGCACTTTCTTAGATCATTAAGATGGAGTTTTAAATTCTACTTATGGGCCACTGCTTGTGGCGCTAATAAAATGAAATGGAGTTAACACTCTCTTAAATTGTTAAATTGTAGAATTATAAATTGTACTTAATTCATTGAACGATCTTGCAATTCTGCGAACATGAACTAAACAAACAAGTTCACCTCTTGGTTTACTGCACATGCTAGTTTGGGCGAGATGATCGACTGAGCAATGTATGTTGGGTATTGAAATGTATTACACGCACGCAACGGGGACACTGATAGCATCCATTTTCATCATTCAAATTTTTAGTCAGACGCCTGTGGTTTCTGCAATTTCACTAAAACTACGTGTTTGATGACGTCACTAATCGCAAAATATCCTTTATCGGTTGTATCAGCTAGTAAGGTGAATGTATAGACAATTTTAACTCCTTAGACAATAGCTCAAATTGTGATTGTAGAATGTATTGAAAGAGATCATCCAAATCAACAATAAATATAAACAAACTACGATTTGTAGAGCTTTCATCTGATAATTTTTATCACCAGTCGAGACAGTTACAGCTCGCTGGTGTAATAGTCTTTCAATTTGCAGGTTCTTGTCTGTTGTGATATTATTTAGGATTACATGTATTGATATTTTTCTTTCAGAATTTTACTCTTTAACTCGAGATATTAAAGGGAAGTATGACATAAGGATCAAATTAAATTCAGAAAGAACAGTGGTCAAACGGTGAGTAGTAAAACTTCAAACTTCTAGTTTAAATCCATCGATTGTGGTTTCTGAAGTTTGTAATAGCTTGACATTGTGAAGATGAAGTTTGTAACAGCTTGACATTGTGAAGGTGAGGTTAGTAATAGCTTGACATTGTGAAGATGAAGTTTGTAATAGCTTGACATTGTGAAGATGAGTCAAGGTATAAGATGAAGTTAGTAATACCTTGACATTGTGAAGATGAGTAAAGGTATAAGATGAAGTTAGTAATAGCTTGACACTGTAAAGATGAGTCAAGGTATAAGATGAAGTTTGTAATAGCTTGATATTGTGAAGATGAGTAAAGGTATAAGATGAAGTTTGTAATAGCTTGACATTGTAAAGATGAGTCAAGGTATAAGATGAAGTTAGTAATACCTTGACATTGTGAAGATGAGTAAAGGTATAAGATGAAGTTAGTAATAGCTTGACATTGTAAAGATGAGTAAAGGTATAAGATGAAGTTAGTAATAGCTTGACATTGTGAAGATGAAGTTAGTAATAGCTTGACATTGTGAAGGTGAGGTTAGTAATAGCTTGACATTGTGAAGATGAAGTTTGTAATAGCTTGACATTGTGAAGATGAGTCAAGGTATAAGATGAAGTTAGTAATACCTTGACATTGTGAAGATGAGTCAAGGTATAAGATGAAGTTAGTAATAGCTTGATATTGCGAAGATGAGTAAAGGTATAAGGTGAAGTTGTTAATAGCTTGACATTGTGAAGATGAGTAAAGGTATAAGATGAAGTTGTTAATAGCTTGACATTGTGAAGATGAGTAAAGGTATAAGATGAAGTTTGTAATAGCTTGACATTGTGAAGATGAGTAAAGGTATAAGATGAAGTTTGTAATAGCTTGACATTGTGAAGATGAGTAAAGGTATAAGATGAAGTTGTTAATAGCTTGGCATTGTGAAGATGAGTAAAGGTATAAGATGAAGTTGTTAATAGCTTGACATTGTGAAGATGAGTCAAGGTATAAGATGAAGTTTGTAATAGCTTGACATTGTGAAGATGAGTAAAGGTATAATATGAAGTTTGTAATAGCTTGACATTGTGAAGATGAGTAAAGGTATAAGATGAAGTTTGTAATAGCTTGACATTGTGAAGATGAGTAAAGGTATAAGATGAAGTTGTTAATAGCTTGACATTGTGAAGATGAGTAAAGGTATAAGATGAAGTTGTTAATAGCTTGGCATTGTGAAGATGAGTAAAGGTATAAGATGAAGTTGTTAATAGCTTGACATTGTGAAGATGAGTAAAGGTATAAGATGGAGTTTGTAATAGTTTGACATTGTGAAGATGAGTAAAGGTATAAGATGAAGTTAGTAATAGCTTGACATTGTGAAGATGAGTAAAGGTATAAGATGAAGTTAGTAATAGCTTGACATTGTAAAGATGAAGTTAGTAATACCTTGACATTGTGAAGATGAAGTTAGTAATACCTTGACATTGTGAAGTTGTAGTTTGTAATAGCTTGACATTGTGAGAGACCATCCTAAAACAAATCAATGTACATTCTTTACAAGTCTTCCCTGTCGATTTCAACATCTATTGTGAGAAAGATGACAGGTAATATCGACATCTTCAGACTTTCTTATAAACTTTCTTGATGTGGGATATTAGAAGAAACTAAAAACTAGTCGATAGGGAGTTTACATATATTTGTTTTAATCGAAAATGAAATTTTTAGTATCATTTTCGGTGAGAATTTGATTTGGAAGTATGGTTGTTAATGTGATTCTCTATTTTTCAGGTTCACGTCTCTAGCTTGGATTCGGGAAAAAAATTATTCTAGAAATTATCAAAAACATTGATCAGGAATTTTGATTATTTTAAATGGCTCGTCAAGAAAAAGACAAAAGAAGCGAAAGCACAAACCGAGGACAGTAAACTGTGAATTCATTATTCCGCGCAAAGAAACAAGACAATAGTCACGACTAAAGAGCAGTTATTCTCAGAGCCAATCAAGATTGTATTCCCTGTTGGATATGCCTCGAAAACACTAACCGAGGACCCTGTTTTAGGCTGACAGTTCTAGCGAGAATTTGTGATCTCGATGCCGGGTTTAACGATCTGTAGGAACACGTTGGAGGTGTCTCAGTGTACACGATGGACCGACTGTCATTTAAATATAAAACTATACTATGTTTCTGTCTAGGTGTGTATCTGGGGTATTGTTTAGTCTACTGGTTATCAGGCGATATTCGTCATCATCAACATATACACCACAGTTTTAAACACCTAGACACTCCCTCAACACAACACCGTCTATCGTCACTTCCGGTCTCACAAAATAACTTCCTGTTAGTGGCTGTCATGACAACCAGAAAGTATCTGAAAACACGTGCTGAGGGTATTTACAGAACATGGGGTCAAATAGTTCCAGGAAGAATTGTGTTTTTTGTTGGTGGAAAGGAACCGTACAACGGGCACCTGCCGGTGATAATATTAGAAAATATAACTGAAAATACTTATCCACCGCAGACAAAATCATTCGCAATGTTAGAATACGTAGCTACTCATTTTGTGAACGACTATGAATGGTTTATGCGTTCCGACGACGATGTTTTCGTGAAAACGGACAAATTAGAAAGATTTCTGCGTTCTGTGAACAGTTCTAAATCTCTGTACATTGGACAACCTGGAACTGGTACACAAGAAGAGACTGGGAAGCTGGGTCTACATAATAGTGCCCCATACTGTATGGGAGGCCCGGGGGTGTTTTTCACCCGAACCACCCTGAAGAAAATCAGGACACATCTAAAAAACTGTTTGTTGAATGCTGTCACCCTACACGAAGATACGGAGTTAGGACGGTGTGTTCAGAGATATGCTGGTATAGCCTGTAGTAACGCTTTCCAGGTAACTTATTTCTTAGATTCACGTTAGAAAAATAAGCCAATTTTCATTTAATTTAGAGGCCTTCCTTTCTCGATTAATCGGGTGTAAAGCTCCCTTGTCATTTCAGCTTTAGAAATCTTTTTTCAGTCTTTTTCTCAGAAAGGACTGTCATAAAGTATTGCTAATTCTACTGACTAGATTGGTACAGTCTTTAAACGTGAATGTCCTTCAAAGGGTTTACTGAACGAGGGAAAACATGACATAGTTTCAGATTACTGCAAACGATTCAGTTTAAAATCATTCGGCCTCTGATAGACTCCAGTTGGCTTTATTCAATAATCTGAATTCTTGTGCTGTTTCATATTTTGTTTAAAATGTATTTTCAGTTTGCTCACCTATTTTATCAGAATTATAAAAATAAATCCGGATCTTTCACCCATCAACTTGGTCGAGCTGAAGAAAGGGCCATAACTCTTCATCCCATCAAACAACATCTGCACATGTTTCGTCTCGATGTGTATTTCTCCGGTTCACGTCTGGAGCGACTGAAATACAAGGTACGGAAACTGTCAATGGCCGTGAAAAATATTAATCAATATATTGAAGAACGAAGGCAGAGAGACGCATTGATTGACAATGGAATAGGAAGTAGATCACGGACAAGTCAATTTGATAGTCCAGTCGTATCGGAGTTGTTAAAGAATTTGGAGGATGATAATTCGTGGGATTTTGTAACTCGGGGGAAATTTTATTCCATTGACACAATGAATCCTGTGTCCGAGTTGGGGCTGAAGGGGAGATCTATTTCTATAAGACTTTCTAGAACTGTTGTATCCAGTGATCCGAGATTCAGAAACTACCAGATCCGTCCTCAATCCTACCAACGACTATCAAACGGACAAGTTTTGGAACACATCGTACTCGTAGATAATCCACGACAAGCTAAGTCACTCTCAGTTAGAACAAAACAATTATTTTCAGAGCTAGAGTTTCACGAAACCGAGATGGCCTTGTCCACCCAGACTATTTGGACGATTCTACCAATTTATAGAAATTCCAAACTATATTCGAATTTTCTCTCGATGCTGGCGAGAGCTCTGGAACGTTTCCGTGGAAAAATTGTCCTCTGTGTGGTCCTGTTTCAAGATTCTTTGAACGATTACAAATTTTCTAAACACCATTCCGACGTATTTTCTGATTTTTCTACAAAATTAGACATCCGTGTGATAGAGAGAATAGGAACTTTTTCAAAAACAAGGGCAATAACTGTTGGACTGAAAATCATTCCAATTGATGGCTTGGTGCTTTTCATGGACGTGAACTTTGCGTTTGATTCGGCATTTTTACATCGGATTATTCAGAATACCGTACCAGGCAAACAGGCATATTACCCTCTGTACTTCAATCGATACAATCCGAAATTTGTGTGTCGAGGATCGAGGTCATGTGATTCGGGTTCCCTGAGTTTTGACAGTAGTTCTGGGACGTTTAACTTCAACAATCATGAAATCCTGTCCGTGTATAAAAGTGATCTTGTGAAAATTCAAGGTATCTGGACAGACACAAGCGGTGAAAGTTCTAGTAGCAGACTATTTGAAAGATGTTTAACAAAGCTGTATATATTTCAAGCTGTGGACCCATTTTTATTCCGTTTTTACCAGCATTGTGATAAAAGGTTGTCTAAAGATCAACTGAAGAGATGTGAAAAATCTCGGTTTCAATTTTATGGTGATGAAATTTCATTGTTGCATCTTATACAGACCAATAAAAGAGTCGTGTGATGTTCAGTTGTTTTAAACGTCTACAAACTGGTAATAGATAAATCGTTCTCCCTTGTGAGGTGTCTCGGATAAGGCCCATGAATCCCAATTTTGTCGTAGTAGATTTTTTACCACAATCCCAATCTTATGATGATATTTGGGGATTATCTTCTGTAATAATCTCTGATACTTTCCTCTAACACTGGGTTGGAACACTGCCCCTGGTGGCAATGGAATAGCTCAGTCGATAGTGAGTTGGATTGTCGTCTGTTTGATTTTCGCTTGAACCCTCTTCAAGGTAAAATGCCTGTACCAGTGATTCCAGGGCAGACATGGTCGTTCGGATGGGACAATAAACCGAGGCCCCGTGTTTTACAGGCTTTCCCTCATTGTACCCTGCATAGCGTTGCCCGTCTTCATTAGCCCACATGGTGCAGAAAAGTAAGACGTAAAACTCCATTTTATTTCATTGTTTGTACCAGTGATTCTGAGAGTCTGCCCGATATTGGCTTTCATCCAGTATTACTCGATATTTTTCAACGTAGCGGGCATATGAGCGCCACATGCACACCGATGACGTAACAACATCTAGACCCAGACGTAGTCTCTTTCAGTCAATAAAAGTGGCTATAGTAGTCCAGATGCACCGATATAACAGACTCTCTCTATCTCTGATTCAATATACAGACTGGTTTAAACGGACAGATGCGCCATTCATAAGTACAAAAATGTACGAAAATCGCAAAATTCCCTCAAAAATATCTCAAACTATGAATTTCTTTTCCTATTTCTACAGATGTCAGTGTTCCCGGAAAAGACGACTCGTCGTCTTTTTAACTTTCAAACGCGGATGATTCTAGACACATGGATTTGAAGCCTGAAATTTCGACGGTGAGCTGTGAACACTGTATAGCTAAAACAAATCCGTTTATATGACTAACGTACGAATGGTAAAAACATGGCGCATCTGTCCCTTTAGAATAGATAACATACATAGATCTAAAATGAAATGAAATGAATGGAGTTTTACGTCCTACTTTTCTGCACCATGTGAGCTAATGAAGACAGGCAGCGCCATGCAGTGTGCCATGAGGGAAATTTTGTCAGGACAGCGGCATTAGCCTGCTCTTTGTCGATTTCCAACTGTCCAGGGATCTTTAACGTGCACAGCCTGTAGCACACGGTTTATTGTCCCATCTGAACGACTAGACGCTTTTTCCATGTCAGCCCCTCTTACCTGCATCACTGACAGGGGAAACCGTGTCGAAAAATCCGAAGGTATTATCTCGAATACAGAGATCTAGATAACAAACTACCTTTCTTTAAATATACTCTCAACTTACTATATATATATATTCTTACTTTTCAACAATAAACTTTCAAACTTTCGTCAAAAGTTCAAAACAGGTATCAACTGCTCCCAAAATAGTTCCACTTTCCTACATTTAATATATTATATGAAACAAAGAACAAACCTATCACCCCTATATATTAATATGGTACGTGCCAAGTTTTGGTAAAGGCAAAAGTTTGGTTCTTTATCTTGTCGATCGGTTATTGAATATAGAAAGTGGAAGGGGAGAAGGATATAGGGTGGACTGACCCCCAGGAATATATATTTTAGCAACAAGGTAAGAGAGATTTTAAGGTGCATGACCTTGATTTGATAATCAACCTTCAATCAATCCAACACAGGTTGACTGAAATCAGATTTTACAGTTTTAATAGTACCATTCTATAAATAGCTTGGCTGAGTTATTTATATTTTCATGTCTGGCGATTCATTTTAAATGTTTAGAAAGAAACCTTGAATTCTTCCGTTGTGAATTTAGGCATGTGTATTCTGTATTACGTTGGCCTCACTGATGCGTTTTGTTTTACCTATACAAGTGTAGGGATAATTTCTTAAGTCATTTGATGAGTTTCAAGTACAAATTCCTAAGTTATGATGACACATAAATCTAACACACGTGTTGAGGTGAGAGATCGGTGCCAATTTTAGAATGAGAGATTAAAATCAGAAAACTTTCAACTGTGACTAAAATAGGAATCCATCTGCAGTTCCTTGGTAAACCAACCTATTGACAAGGTCTGTTGTGTTATGAATTTCTAAGTTGTTGTCTCTAGAATAGACAATATATATATATATATATAAACTGTAAAAGTTTAGGACTATCTTTAGATGATAAGATAAGATATTTTATTGTATCATAATACAATATACATACAATATACATACACTATACATACAATATACATACAATATACATACAATATACATACAATAAACATACAATATACATACAATATA
>NW_008709840.1:2085-3070 GCF_000327385.1 Lottia gigantea | reverse complement strand
AAGTGGTACCAGTCCATTAATGCTTGTAACTTATGACTTATAAATTGGCATAGGTATTTGGTAATTGTAAACTTTTTAACAGAGAATGAAAGCTACTGTTCTCAGTATCGTCGCCAGTGGGGATACAGGGGGTTCATTTGCCATCCTAGAAACATAACAAACCACGCAATCATGACAAAGTAGAGAGCGACACAAAACACGCAATCATGATAAAGTAGAGAGTGATACAAACCACACAATCATGACAAAGTAGAGAGCGACACAAACCACACAATCATGACAAACTACAGAGAGACACAAGCCACACAATCATGACAAACTAGAGAGTGTCACAAACCACACAATCATGACAAACTAGAGAGAGACACAAGCCACGCAATCATGACAAACTAGAGAGAGAGACACAAGCCACACAATCATGACAAACTACAGAGAGACACAAGCCACACAATCATGACAAACTAGAGAGAGACACAAGCCACGCAATCATGACAAACTAGAGAGAGACACAAGCCACGCAATCATGACAAACTAGAGAGAGACACAAGCCACACAATCATGACAAACTACAGAGAGACACAAGCCACACAATCATGACAAACTAGAGAGTGTCACAAACCACACAATCATGACAAACTAGAGAGAGACACAAGCCACGCTATCATGACAAACTAGAGAGAGACACAAGCCACACAATCATGACAAACTACAGAGAGACACAAACCACACAATCATGACAAACTAGAGAGTGTCACAAACCACACAATCATGACAAACTAGAGAGTGACACAACCACACAATCATGACAAACTAGAGAGCGACACAAACCCCACAATCATGACAAACTAGAGAGTGATACAAACCACACAATCATGACAAACTAGAGAGAGACACAAACCACACAATCATGACAAAGTAGAGAGCGACACAAACCCCACAATCATGACAAACTACAGAGAGACACAAACACCACATTCATGACAAA
>NW_008709840.1:0-2035 GCF_000327385.1 Lottia gigantea | reverse complement strand
CGAACCACTACCCATCTAGTCGAACCACTACCCATCTAGTCGAAAAACTACCCATCTAGTCGAACCACTACTTATCTAGTCGAACCACTACCCATCTAGTCGAACCACTACTCATCTAGTCGAACCACTACTCATCTAGTCGAACCACTACTCATCTAGTCGAACCACTACTCATCTAGTCGAACCACTACCCATCTAGTCGAACCACTACCCATCTAGTCGAACCACTACCCTGGGGCATAACTAGGGTTTCTTTCAGTCAATTAAAGATGGGTTCCCTTATTTTGAGATTACAAATCAGGAAACCATCTTTAAGTCTTTCATCGCCACGGTAATCACATTACTATATATTATTCTCTCCTGCATCCTGAGACACGTCGGTAAGTCAACTTAATGTCTGTTTATATCTTTGTTTTAGGAGGCGGGGTCATGTTAGAGGCGGGGCCTGACGAATTGGTTCAACCGGTCCCTATGTTAGTTGGCCTAAATCATACTTCGATTCACTAAATATAAATGATATATAGGTTGAAGATTGATGTTGAAGATCGATTCAGAACGGGTACAAGTCTGTAATGCCGAAATAAATATTATTTAATTGTCTACAAACATAGTGGTACATCCAACATGAGGCGTTTTGATTCCGCGTCTAAATATTTTTGTTAGAAAGTAATATTTTATAAATAGTGCTAGTCAGACATGTACGAAAGCTTTTAAGGTACAACTAAAAAACACATTTTATTCTTATTTCTCTTAATATATTTACAAGTCGAAATTTCTAACAATAGTTTGTTGCTGCAATAATTCTAGAGTTTCTATTCGATTAAGCTCATGTTGGTTGGCCTACGCTTAGACTATGTATATTGAACAAACAAGATTGAAAGTGCAAGATGCTTCGATGACCGTTTTTATTTCAAGTGTGGAAGAGGGGGCATGCAAGGGGAGTCTGTGGGTTATCTGCGGGCATTTTTAAGAATATGAAGCCCTTTCCAGCTATCTGAGACAAAACAATTTTTGATGAAATATCGTGATTAGTCCCCCATCCTCCTGGCTCTACCACTGTTAAGTTTTTGGCTTGTTTTGTTCTCGCCCTTTGTTCGAATGGAGTGGAGAAAAATATCTGTACACGATATTCATCAGAGAGCGTTTTGTCCTAAAACCTGGGAATAGCATTTACAGTCTTCTTATTCTATTAAACATCCCCGGCCCCGAGTGAACTTGTGAAATCAGAAATTTCGTGCAAAATATATTCAGAAAAATAAAAATAGAAATATTTTTTGGTGTGTCTTCGTAGACATGACTGGTAAATACTGGTAACTTACTTCAAAAAATACAAAAATTAAAATACTCAAAAAAAATAACACTTAATTACAAATATTTACAAAAAAATACAAAGTTACAGAAATATATAAATATGAGGAAAGAGGATTGACCAAGAGATAAAAGATTGAATTGTGGAATAAACTTTATTTCAATGATATTTCTCTGATCTGTGTGATATTAACTTGAATCACAAACTGATTGTTAGAATTTAAATAACCATTGTTTTTATCAGTGAGTTTAGACCAGGTGATAGAATCCCACCACCTACACCATCTACCTCTCTCTAATCTCTCGTTACTATATGTTTTAGTTATAGTTTTACTGTCATCATCAATATTCAATAAACTGATTTGATAATCAATAATACAATAGTTTAATCTAGGATTGTCATCTGGTAATAGTTCAATATCAATATATAAATCACCATTATACCTCATTACACCACAACTCCATACCAAGTTACTGTAACTAAACTTGTCTTGACTGTAATACAATCTACCATCCTTCTTATTATCATTTATATTATAATAAAATTGATATGAATTAGACTCGTGTAGTTTGGGTATGTGATATTGTTTTAACACCATGGATCCTAACATGTCGATATTTAAACTGAAATCTTTTTCTTTCCAATCAAGATACTGAACCACTGATGGTGTTTCGACTTTCACATCTTTACACAATTCTTCTAGCTCTTTTATTTTCTCAAGTGAAA
>NW_008709839.1:0-2160 GCF_000327385.1 Lottia gigantea | reverse complement strand
TCTTGGTTGAAGGAGATGCTACTATTACTTATGAATGTGAATATCTGCTATGTACATCTGAATGTAATGGGGTAAGAGTATACTATAACATTTCATTGGCCTATAATTAGTTATACCTATTCACATTGAAACCTTATAATGCCCCGTCATTTACTACACACCAAGTAGATCACTAACGGTAATATAGACATTAGTATCGAATTGGCACTACATTGTCTTCATGGTACGCTTCCTACATCATAACCACTATAAAAAAAAATGTACGTTTATTTTTCAGAGTTCTTGTGATAATACTGTTGTACCTCCTCCAAAATAAAATTGTTAAATTATTCGTTTTTGTGTATTACTCCATTCTGTTTTTGCAACACGTTGGCTGTTTTTATTGTATACGGCTTATGGTCCACTTTTCTGAGGTCCATCTTCTTGGCCTCAATCGAGATTCAAGCTATAACGTAATGTTGTGTTCACAATTTCTTATCCATATTTGAAATCGCACTAACGTAATTATTTTCGGGCAACCTTACTTTTGCACATTAATAAACTAGTGAAATTCCTAGTAAAATATATTTAAAAGGCACTGCTCTTAATAGTTCTTGCAGAATCTGAAACTTGGTGGTTGTATACTAATAACCGATTGCTTTGGCGCGGCATGGATAATTCGGGTTCCATTGTCAATTCCACTACACTTATTTGACAAAACTGAAACCAGTGGAGCTGGCGCACACGAAATTAGTTCACAACTATTTTGCATCTCAGCGTCGAATTTGATAATATTCTCTTCTGGTAACGTAGGCCTATTTTTTTTTTTTTCGCAATGACTGGAAATCCAGTTAAGGGCCCTCACTCAGTCTGGACTTAAAGAACACTTGGACGAAAGACGACGAAACATCTAACCGTGATATGCCAATAACTTGAAAGACACCCAAACAATCCTGTGCCAGATGTGGTTGCTTTCTGACAATTATTTTCTGTGCTTTGCGACGTTTCTGTATCTGTTCAGTATATGACTATCGGGGACAAACTATTATGAAATAAATGAACAAATACCGAAATGATTAGACTGGGCACTGGACTGAATTATAGACAATCAGTGACAAAAAAGGGTTGGCCAAAGATGTCCCAATTTATCAAGGTCGCCAAAAGCTTTTAATAATACTTTAAAATAACGTGCCACAGTAGCACCACCACTCTTATGATTTTAAATGTTAAAATGAATGCGCAGTAATTTGTATCTTGTCATGGACACTGTTATGGCATCGATAAAGGAAAAAATTACTTCAGGCATATAAGGCATTTGTACAATGTTAAATCCGATTCAATTACTATAATCAATATGACGTCACAAAACGAATCTGGACCCAAATATTTCTTAAGCCTGTCTTGCGTAAGAAAAAAATCGAAAATTTGAGTTTCATTAAAATTCTTACGCTAAGAAATTTTGGCGTAGAATTACGACAGCTATACCCTATCGTAGGCTAACTATTTTCTTAATTCAAGATATGCTTCAGAAAAGATGAAACTGGCCAATTTCTATTTTGAGAACTTATTGATATCAAAGCCTTTGATGTTTTTCGCATTTTCCCTGCATAATTTGCCTTATTTTTGCTATTATGACCATTCAATTTTTTGACTTTCAATCGTTAATTAAGATGACGTCGTAAATGTCAAGGTGATGTCATTTCACGCTTCAAAATCTTCCCAATATTTTGCGGAAAAATTTGCAAATTTTCACCACTATCGACTTTTTAAAAGTATTTGGGGGACTTCAGATTTTTATGAAATATATTTAGTTTCTGTAAATTGATATAATAAAGATGTAACAAAACAATGCTGTGGACTGCGTGCGTAAATCCTTCGTACTTAAGATCTTAAGTTTGTTAGTGAAACATGCGTAAGAATTTGCGTAAAATGATCGTAATTGTAATATTTTGTCGTAAACTTACGCACTTTAGTGAAACAGGGCCCAAATTTTTTCTGCAGGCCACGCCAAAACAGTTCAATTTTAAGGGTGTAAGTCTCATAATATATTTCTATCCTAGATAAAGAGTAAACATTTTAGACGCCAATTACTAAAGCAGAAGTTATTAAAGTAACGACACACTTCAAAATAGGTTTGCTCGATTACCGTGTATATCGATTCAATTAACTGCATTGATTGTC
>NW_008709838.1:0-2161 GCF_000327385.1 Lottia gigantea | reverse complement strand
CACGATGAAATGAAATGAATGGAATTTTACGTCCTACTCTTCTGCCACTAAATGGGCTAATAAAAACGGGCAATTCAGTGTGCAGTGAGGAAAATTTGTGCAGAAAAGCAGCATTAGACGGCTCCTTTTCGATTTGCAACTACTGTCGAGACTCGAGGGGTTCCATACTAAACAGTTTTTCCTATATATAAGCATATTTCCTGATCAGATAGACGAGTGGTGAGTATAAGAAACGCAGCATCCTGAGGGTCTGAGATTGTCCGAATTTCTAGCCTAGTTCTGAGATTATTGCCCTTTAAACTTGCTTTCGAGTCTGTGAGTGGGTGGGGGAGGGCTGCCCCCTCTGAACGTCCCCCCCCCCACCCCCTTTGGCTCCGCCACTTCATTTAATGATGTAGGCCTTTTCGAATCTCTCACGTTGTTGATAATATTGACTCTATTACATTTGGTCTGTTGCATTTTGGTTACATAAACTGATTAATATCGACATCAAAACCTCCAAATACACCAAGAATATCAGTAGAGGTTGATTTTGAATAGTTATGTCTGTGAAATGTGACCATTTGTCATCGTGGCGAATCACACTTTACACTGATTCGTGGAACTCGTAAATCTTGAATTGCCAATGTCAGTCTCGTAAATCTTTCAGTGAATTAGGTCAGTGAATCAGTGATTTGAGAATTTTTCAGTACAGATGTCAGCAATGACTATCCTGGCCTATTTCGGTGTACATGTACTTCAATTGATAAATCATTTACCTTGGACTCTAGATAAAAATATGCCACAGAGTACATTATAGATAGGCCCCAATTTCACACGTAGGCATAATCTGAAATTATACACAACATTTAGTAATTCGTTCAGATGATGAAAAGGTGGTTATATTTTCAATGAAGAGCTAATATCTTTAAGGCTAGCCCCTATTCTGGTCTTGTTTGGACGAACCCCTATTGACACCCTGCAAACATCACTTGGTCAAAAACCTGACCGATAAGACCCTGTTAAAGCTTCAAGATTGAGTAGAACTGTTTATTATTAGACCTACTCATTACATAGATGACATATTTAATTGTCTTTTCCGGCAAAGTTACTAAAGATAGTAACAAACGTTTACACTATTACACATTTCATTACGTATACAGAGGTTGTTTTCGATAAATCTTCCACTCCAGTGTTCCGCCTTACGAAATATCTTTGATGTTCCTTCCGTGGACTGAGAGATTACCCAATCTTTTTATTGTGAGAAACATGAACTGAAAATGAAATATTTGTATTAAAAAACCCATGTTTCAATGCCATAATTGAAAGGTTTTACTTCCATTATCTTTTTACACCACATTAAGTACATACGGTAACGGTAACGGTAATCAAGCCATCATAGAGTGCGCAAAGGATCACGGCATCTAGAGCTATAACATTTTTTATTCCGCTATTTCGAGATTCGATAAGTAGCATTATTCCAATACTTAATAAAATTATATTTTAATCATTTTACAATTTTGAACTTTCTATATATAAATGTTTTTCAAATTTCATCTAATTTTGGTCAGGATATGAAAGGAAATGCCTATATATATATTTACAAATATGAATTTATGTGGTTATTTTGAGCACAATCAGAATGTAATAGCACAATCAGAACGATGACGATATAGCTAATCTTAATAGGCCTGATGGCTTCAAGCTACGTTTTATTCTGAGTGCTGGATATTTATTGACAACAAAAGACAATTCCCAATACTACTCTTCCGTTCACGAACAATCAATGGATCTATATACAACATCTCGCTTTCTAATTTAAGAATTGTCCTGGTTATTTATGGAAGCTAGTCACTATTTTAATCCGACTGTTCTATTTACGTACATTGTCACGCTATATTTAGCTCGTGCCAGATAAACAATGGGGGTATCCCCAGTAACAGTGACGTAGTAGTCTTTTATCTAATCGGCTTTTCTCTGACGTAGGATACTCTATCATGTTCCTTCGTTGAATAGAAGATTATAATTGATATATCAGAATGGGGATATTCCTATATTTGTTGTAATACTTATATTTAGAAGAGTACTAGAGTTCTGACGAATATGATTGGTCGAAGGGATATTAATAGACCCGAAATCGACCCGGGGTCATTGATAATAATACTATCTGTATATGTAGAGA
>NW_008709837.1:7604-8663 GCF_000327385.1 Lottia gigantea | reverse complement strand
CTCTGATGAAGACAGAGTGAAATTATACGCAGACAAAAAAGGTAAAAAAAATATTGAAATTATTTATATTTTGTCATTGTGATGAAGATTTTTTATTGTTTGTTATTCAAGATGTCAATGTAGAGCAGTAGAACTAACTGGTTTTATTAACTTTTCGATAAGACTCCCCTAAATTTCTGGAAATGGGTTGCAGATTCTTTTTTTTTTTTTTTCCGCGTAAGAAGTGCGAAAAGCGTCACCGTTTTCCTAAAAGTTCCGGAAATGAATTCAATAGTCACTTACCTCTCTTGCTGTTCACAATCCAAGATATTTATATTGTCCCAGTTGATGTCGGATAACATGAGTACACTAGACTATTGTCAGTTGATGTCGGATAACATGAGTACACTAGACTATTGTCAGTTGATGTCGGATAACATGAGTACACTAGACTATTGTCAGTTGATGTCGGATAACATGAGTACACTAGACTATTGTCACTTGATGTCGGATAACATGAGTACACTAGACTATTGTCAGTTGATGTCGGATAACATGAGTACACTAGACTATTGTCAGTTGATGTCGGGATAACATGAGTACACTAGACTATTGTCAGTTGATGTCGGGATAACATGAGTACACTAGACTATTGTCAGTTGATGTCGGATAACATGAGTACACTAGACTATTGTCAGTTGATGTCGGATAACATGAGTACACTAGACTATTGTCAGTTGATGTCGGATAACATGAGTACACTAGACTATTGTCAGTTGATGTCGGATAACATGAGTACACTAGACTATTGTCAGTTGATGTCGGATAACATGAGTACACTAGACTATTGTCAGTTGATGTCGGATAACATGAGTACACTAGACTATTGTCAGTTGATGTCGGATAACATGAGTACACTAGACTATTGTCAGTTGATGTCGGATAACATGAGTACACTAGACTATTGTCAGTTGATGTCGGATAACATGAGTACACTAGACTATTGTCAGTTGATGTCGGATAACATGAGTACACTAGACTATTGTCAGTTGATGTCGGATAACATGAGTACACTAGACT
>NW_008709837.1:0-1103 GCF_000327385.1 Lottia gigantea | reverse complement strand
TGGGGCAAATCAATACTATCAGTATTCCCGATACACATGAAATTTGAGGATTTGAGATTATTCCTTAAGCGACATTAAGGGAATAAAGGTTGTAACAAAAGCACAGGCACAGGTGGTTGGAGTAGAGATCAT
Organism: Lottia gigantea; assembly: GCF_000327385.1. NCBI lineage: Eukaryota > Metazoa > Mollusca > Gastropoda > Lottiidae > Lottia > Lottia gigantea. The sequence goes on along the minus strand of NW_008709837.1, from coordinate 971 downwards.
ATTAAATGACGTAGCACAATTTTATGGAATGCTATTATATCATTTTTTATTGTATACAACGTTTCTACAATTTACATTGTTTTCATCAATTTATATGGTATACTGCTCCTGAGTTTTATTGTACACAATGTTTCTACAATTTACATTGTCATCATCAGTTTATATGGTATACTACTCCTGAGTTTTATTGTACACAATGTTTCTACAATTTACATCGTCATCATCAGTTTATATAGTATACTGCTCATGGGTTTTATTGTACACAATGTTTCTACAATTTACATTGTCATCATCAGTTTATATAGTATACTACTCCTGAGTTTTATTGTACACAATGTTTCAACAATTTACATTGTCATCATCGGGTGAAAAAAGAAAGATGTGTTCTGTTATTGAATTGAGATAGACGAGAGAAGATCATGGCCATGAACTATTGAATGGATGTGTCTATCATAAATACATGTAATTATTGGTAACTGGCAGGTCGTTATTGATATACACTTTATAATATTCAATGTACTGGGTCGTGACATATCGTCTTACCCTTATTTTCATCCTTATTCAGAGCCCCGTTATCGTTAGAATGGTAATTTTGAGTAAGGAAATATTTTATTTCTGTACAATCTATAGGGTCGGGCCATATCGTCTTACCCTATTTTGATTGTGATTTACGGGCCCGTTTCGGAAAGGGGGTAATATTGAGTCAAATTGCTCACTTGAAGTCAGTTACTCTGATGGTTATTAGTATCGATAGATATACGTGTAGGCAAAAATAATGAAATGAATAAATGAAGTTTTACGTTTTCTGCACCTGATTGGGCTAATGAAAACGGGCAATGTCAAGCTATTACGAACTGTCTTGAATGCCTTGATATAATAGGCTATTTTGTAATTTTTGAAAGTGTGTAAATGCATAGATTTGATTGGATTATATGCTAGAGAATACAGCCAATCATAATTCGCGACATAAA
>NW_008709836.1:0-2164 GCF_000327385.1 Lottia gigantea | reverse complement strand
CTACTTAGAATGGTCGGAAATTGGAATTCAGAGCTACCTTCCTGTGTCATTTTTTGGTTATTATTATTGGTTTATCAACACAACATCCCTTTCAGAGAGGCCACATAGCTAATAATGTTTATATGGTGTTTAGATTGTCAACACAGCATCCCTTTACAGAGAGTCCACATAGCTAATAATGTTTATATGGTATCTAGATTGTCAACACAACATCCCTTTCAGAGAGTCCACATAGCTAATAATGTTTATATGGTATCTAGATTGTCAACACAGCATCCCTTTACAGAGAGTCCACATAGCTAATAATGTTTATATGGTATCTAGATTGTCAACACAGCATCCCTTTACAGAGAGTCCACATAGCTAATAATGTTTATATGGTATCTAGATTGTCAACACAGCATCCCTTTACAGAGAGTCCACATAGCTAATAATGTTAATTTGGTATTTATATTGTCAACACAACATCCCTTTCAGAGTGTCCACATAGCTAATAATGTTTATATGGTGTTTAGATTGTCAACACAACATCCTTTCAGAGAGTCCACATAGCTAATAATGTTTATATGGTATCTAGATTGTCAACACAGCATCCCTTTACAGAGAGTCCACATAGCTAATAATGTTAATTTGGTATTTATATTGTCAACACAACATCCCTTTCAGAGAGTCCACATAGCTAATAATGTTAATATATTTAGATTGTCAACACAACATCCCTTTCAGAGAGTCCACATAGCTAATAATGTTTATATGGTATCTAGATTGTCAACACAGCATCCCTTTACAGAGAGTCCACATAGCTAATAATGTATATATGGTGTTTAGATTGTCAACACAACATCCCATTCAGAGAGGCCACATAGCTAATAATGTTAATATGGTATCTAGATTGTCAACACAGCATCCTTTTACAGAGAGTCCACATAGCTAATAATGTTTATATGGTATCTAGATTGTCAACACAGCATCCCTTTACAGAGAGTCCACATAGCTAATAATGTATATATGGTGTTTAGATTGTCAACACAACATCCCCTTCAGAGAATCCACATAGCTAATAATGTTAATATGGTATTTAGATTGTCAAAACAACATCCCCTTCAGAGAGTCCACATAGCTAATAATGTTTATTTGGTATTTAGATTGTCAAAACAACATCCCCTTCAGAGAGTCCACATAGCTAATAATGTTAATATGGTATTTAGATTTTCAAAACAACATCCCCTTCAGAGAGTCCACATAGCTAATAATGTTTATATGGTGTTTAGATTGTCAACACAACATCCCATTCAGAGAGGCCACATAGCTAATAATGTTTATATGGTGTTTAGATTGTCACCACAACATCGCTTTCAGAGAGTCCACATAGCTAATAATGTTTATATGGTATCTAGATTGTCAACACAGCATCCCTTTACAGAGAGTCCACATAGCTAATAATGTTTATATGGTATCTAGATTGTCAACACAGCATCCCTTTACAGAGAATCCACATAGCTAATAATGTTTATATGGTATCTAGATTGTCAACACAGCATCCCTTTACAGAGAATCCACATAGCTAATAATGTTAATATGGTATCTAGATTGTCAACACAACATCCCTTTACAGAGAGTCCACATAGCTAATAATGTTAATTTGGTATTTATATTGTCAACACAACATCCCTTTACAGAGAATCCACATAGCTAATAATGTTTATATGGTATCTAGATTGTCAACACAGCATCCCTTTCAGAGAGTCCACATAGCTAATAATGTTAATTTGGTATTTATATTGTCAACACAACATCCCTTTCAGAGAGTCCACATAGCTGATAATGTTAATTTGGTATTTATATTGTCAACACAACATCCCTTTCAGAGAGTCCACATAGCTAATAATGTTTATATGGTATCTAGATTGTCAACACAGCATCCCTTTACAGAGAGTCCACATAGCTAATAATGTATATATGGTGTTTAGATTGTCAACACAACATCCCCTTCAGAGAATCCACATAGCTAATAATGTTAATATGGTATTTAGATTGTCAAAACAACATCCCCTTCAGAGAGTCCACATAGCTAATAATGTTAATATTGTATTTAGATTTTCAAAACAACATCCCTTTACAGAGAGTCCACATAGCTAATAATGTTTATATGGTGTTTAGATTG
>NW_008709835.1:0-2163 GCF_000327385.1 Lottia gigantea | reverse complement strand
TTGCCTCTACTCATATTTGAATGTTTTGCATTGTTTATGACATCAATAACATTGTTCCTTTACTTCTCCAAGCATTATGTTGGTTTTATCTGCAATGACCTCCTTGAATAACCTCCCTTTAATATTCTCTACCTGAGAACTATCCTGATTATAAATACTTGTAAACATTCTACCTGAGAACTATTCTGATTATAAATACTTGTAAACATTCTACCTGAGAACATTCTGATTATAAATACTAGTTAACATTCTACCTGAGAACTATCCTGATTATAAATACTTTTAAACATTCTACCTGAGAACTATCCTGATTATAAATACTTGTAAACATGCAACCTGAGAACTATCCTGATTATAAATACTTTTAAACATTCTACCTGAGAACTATCCTGATTATAAATACTTGTAAACATTCAACCTGAGAACTATCCTGATTATAAATACTTTTAAACATTCAACCTGAGAACTATCCTGATTATAAATACTAGTTAACATTCTACCTGAGAACTATCCTGATTATAAATACTAGTTAACATTCTTACTGAGTATTATTCTTATTCTTTTAAACAGTTTCTTTGAAATCTATCTAGATTATTAATACTGATAAATTCCTAATAACACACCTCAATGTTTCTGATTCTTGTAAACATTTATATAACATATCTGCAACGTTACATCTCTCAAAAAATCATGACTGAATTGACAGACAGAATGTAGAAATCTCATTTTTGGACACACAAACTTGTAAATAAAATAATATCTTCAGATAAAAATGTCTTAAAAGCATTCCTTGATTTTTTAGAAAGATATTGCGTTTTCTTCCTAATTCAAGATAACTGTGACAGGCAATCATTTGGATAACAGTAGGTCTGACATTAGCTTACTAGTTTTATCCTTGCTTTATGCTATTGGAATACAGAAGAGATAACTGAAATGTATTCTATGAGGACTAGTAAATGGTATCAAATTGATCAATTAGCCTTTCCTGACCACACATCAGTATTCTATAACACAATCATTATCTTAGATAATGTTAGTTTGTGACAAGTAGAATAACTAACTAGCACTCTTAACATGATATTTCTCTTTGTACTGAATAGAAAATATTTCATATCGAATACCCCAAACTAATTTACATAGCAGATCTCTTAGCCAAATTTGCATAAAATCGAATGCCACACCACTTAATCTTGTAGAACTGTAATATAATACTGCTAAATATGCCATTCCAACATGATACTATATCTTTCTAAAGCATCTCTTATATATATATATATATATTACATAGTGAGGTCATGAAAATAAACTAATGTGTTTTCAGCCACAAAATAATTTTTCCTTCTACAGAATTTTCATTAACTGGGCCTTTGGAAAATTTTCATTTAGAAATTTCATGTATCCCATTTTATTAGTTGGATGTACATTCAATTGTAGTTCATGCAGGATATTATCTAGGTTCTGAGACTGAATTAAACCAAAAAATAATAATATTTGTGGGACTTTGCTACCGCAAAGTCCCAGTTTGTTATCGAAATGTCCATTCTTTTTTTTTTTTTTTTTTTTTTTTTTTCGAAATTTACACACCTTCCTGAGCTTAAACTGCAGTAGTTGCAGCAACCATTCAACTTCTCTAGACCTTCTGTAGTGGCAACGTGTTCCTTAAATATATATTGGAACATTTTTGCAAAACTGGAATTGCCACAGTTCAACATGTGCAAAAAGTCGAAAATCGGCTCTAGAAGGCGTATTTTTGCATCGATTTTCTTCGGGTTTTCATTTTTATAATCTACCTGTAATTTCTGACCTGATAGCACTTGAAAAATTACGAAATTCGAAAATTCGTCGCTCACTTTTTTCGATCAAATTTTTCGATTTTTTTGCAACTTTTTTGCTTTTGCATCGATTGATCTGAAATTTTAAATGCAAAGAGACTTCACTAATGTTAATAATATGATACAGTCAAATTTTGTACGTCATTTCCGATTTTAAACAGGAAAGCGACTGAAGTTCAAATCTACTTCCGGTTGAATAACTTCCGGTGTAATTTATGTAGGTCAACAAAATTTGGCTGATCTTTGGCAAATAAAATTTTATGGCCGATTTTAAAATAAATCCAGACCGAAAGCGATACTTTGGCCGCCATATTGAAAAACACACTTTTGT
>NW_008709834.1:49820-50653 GCF_000327385.1 Lottia gigantea | reverse complement strand
GCTTTAGGAAGCACTTTGTAGTCATCTCCAGAATCTGCTTTTCTGGCCCCGAACGTAAATTTGATATGCCTAACTGCATGCAAAAATTCAGATTTCCAAGACAAGTAGAAATGGGTGTTTGTTCGTAAGAGTTGGACTTAGACATTCAGGAAAATAGACATAGTTCTAACAACCAGGGAAGGTTTTTAGGACAAACATGGTTTTTTGGACACCATTTGCAATAAAAAAAAACTGTTTTTGATTTATTTCTCAGCCCAAAAATCAACTTAGAAATGCGACAATTGCACTCTCACTTGCATTTTAACGAGCCCCGTCATCTAATAACAAGTTTTCTCTGAAATTTGGAAATTTGAGCGATTTGACCTCGATTAAGTTATTGAGTAAATTTGGAGAGTTCTAACACTTTCAAAGCACTAGGGCTGCTAGGAAAAACATAGAAATCTGCTGATTTTTTAGGTGCAGTTGGACATGATGGAAACGAGTTAGCTGTTAAAAATTCATTGGAAAATCTTGAAAAATGACTGAAAAATCAACTTGTCAAGTTTTTTTTTTATGAAACAAAGTTATTTTGGACAAAAAGGTTTTCAGGACATTGTTTGACATATTATATGAAGGTTATAATAAATAATTGTTCAAAAAACCTCCCCCAGTTATTAGAACTATGAGGGTCCAATAAACCTTCCCCAGTCGTTAGAACTACGTGATTTTCTCTACATTTTGACCAAGTCCGAAGAATTGAAATTTGACAGGCAGGTAGCTCTACCATCTGGCTGACCGTCCGTGAAGTTAGACTGAGATTACGCGGAGCTTAGGCAGCATGCTACATTGAATTT
>NW_008709834.1:48473-49490 GCF_000327385.1 Lottia gigantea | reverse complement strand
AGATCGATCAGGCATCGAAAAGTGTATCTGGATGCCAAATTTCAAGTTGATCGGAGCATATGTACTGGGATGTGAATCTGGTCATTAAGACTAAGTACTGGACTTGGTGAAAATTTCTGAAAAAAAGGAAAAAAAGTCAAAGTCAAACGATTTGAATGAAACTTGTTTTGATGTGTGTAGAATGATGAGATGTATTGAGATTTCAAATTTGAGCTGGATTGGGCCATTAGAAGTTGTGAAAAAAAGGAGCTATAAGTCATGCTGTTGACTTGTGCATAGAAGAAAAAATGTGCAAAAATGAGTTTGGAAATTTGAAATTTGGCATGTGAGGTGAGAGCATTGTGACAGACTTGCATGCAAAATTTCAAGTGGATTGGATGAAAACTGTGGAAATGAGGCCAAAAAAGACTGCATTCTATACTGTAGACTGGAAATAAAGGAAAAGAGACATATAAGAAAAAAGGGTAGAAATAATAGGAAAAGAAGTTTGAAATTTGGCATGATAGTGTAAATAATTATTTCGGAGAAATATGAACTGCAGCAATTGGCCTTGATGTAAGGATTGAATTTTCAGATGATGAAAAGAGTTTTTGTTGAAATAAAGAGCATTTGACTGTAATCAGACTGTTTCTTTTCAAAAAAGAGTGAAATAGGTGGAAAGAGAAGCTAAAAATTGCCAATTTTGGGTGACTTTTCAAAACCTGCTATCTAGGAGATAGGAATGATGAAATAAAAGGCATTTTGAGAGTCAAAGATTGAGTTTTGTGACTTTGTTTAGGTTTCGGGGAAGGGAAAAAGGGTGAAAAAAGAGTGAAAAAAGAGTGAGAAGTGAAAAAGGGCGTGTTTAGGCGTGTTGAGTGAGCAATCTTTTTGGCTCTCATTTCTTTGCTAATTGTCCGATGGACTTGAAACTTGGCACGGACCTGCGAAATGACATTGCGATCTCAGGCGTACAAGCACGGTGCCACAGATGGAAGTTGGCATCTTGCAAGTGTCAAAGAGCATCCTGAAAGTGTC
>NW_008709834.1:46251-47182 GCF_000327385.1 Lottia gigantea | reverse complement strand
ATTTCGGCTTTCTGGCATCAATTCTACCAAAGATAGAAATATAAGAAGAGTCTGAACGACTTGATGTGTAGGTAGCCTACTACCTGCATTTTTTGGAGTCTGTAGATTGGTCGATTGCAGGAATCTGGCTGACTTGGTGCCATATAAGAGGGCTTGGAAAACCCTCTCGAATGATGTGCCAGACATTGGCATCGAAGAATTAGAGGGGCCTGAAAATTGGAAAAGAAACTATAAGCGTGTTCTAATACCAGTGAGCAAATCCTGGTTTTCGGGACAAGTGTGCGCAGAGTGATGAGCTGTGGTTCAGGGTGTCAACTTTTTGGCCCCATTGCACACTGCAATTTTCAGACTTGTCGGATTATTAGAAATGGGCTTTTACAGAGGGTGTTTTTCGGGAAAAGTTGAAAACGACAAGGAAGGAATAGACTGCAGACTTGGAGATTCTGACCCTGAGCTAGACTAGGTGGTGCCTAACTGCATGCAAAAATTCAGATTTCCAAGACAAATAGAAATGGGTGTTTGTTCGTAAGAGTTGGACTTAGACATTTAGGAAAATAGACATAGTTCTAACAACCAGGGAAGGTTTTTAGAACAAACATGGTTTTTTGGACACCATTTGCAATAAAAAAAAAACTGTTTTTGATTTATTTCTCAGCCAAAAATCAACTTAGAGATGCGACAATTGCACTCTCACTTGCATTTTAACGAGCCCCATCATCTAATAACAAGTTTCCTCTGGAATTTGGAAATTTGAGCGATTTGACCTCGATTAAGTTATTGAGTAAATTTGGAGAGTTCTAACACTTTCAAAGCACTAGGGCTGCTAGGAAAAACATAGAAACCTGCTGATTTTTTAGGTGCAGTTAGACACCATCGAAACGAGTCAGCTGTTAAAACTTCAGGGAAAAACTGAAAAATGACGAAAAATCAA
>NW_008709834.1:40867-42414 GCF_000327385.1 Lottia gigantea | reverse complement strand
TCCGCATGCGCAATTTGATTCAAATTGGATTTAAATTGAACTCTAGGGCAGGCATGTAGCGAAACATGACTGAAATGAGGTTTTTTGGACATTAATTTGGGCTTAGTGGTTAGGCCTTTTCATTTTCAAAATGCAAAAAGTAGACTTTGAATGGGATATTTGAAATGGCAATGGGCACTTTAGTTCTACAAATTTCGATATGCCACCAATCGGCGGCCATCTTGTTTTAGTAACTAAGTGTGTGCAACAAGTAAAAAAGCGCGGCAACCGGGTAGTTTGAGTGACTTTAGGGATTTGGAACTTTACTGATCGGATAGAGGAGTGAATTGACTTTCCGCATGTACAATCGAAATCGAACTTTAACGGAGATTTAACCGTGGGACAGACTTTAGGTAGACTTGTTTATTTTATTGCGGACTTTTATTTTTTTGGCGCCAGAAAAAGCTTTTTCAGGGGTTTTCAGACACTTTTTCTAGGACAGAATACACTTGGGATTTCAAAAATGCAATAAAAAAATGTCAGTTTTAGGCACCTTTACTTGTCGAAAAAATGTAAACAAATGAGTTACTTCCCGTAAAGTTAGTTAGGACAAAAAAAGAATGATAGATTTTTCACGGCCAAGCGGGGCTCTGGGGAGTCATTTAGGCATTATCATCGTCTTCAGTGCATTTTATTTCATAAATGTGGACCAAATGTCCTTCAAAACTTAATTCACAGACACAGAAACTGTCAATTTCTTGAATGTAGGTCACATGCATATCATTATCATTTATTGCGTCATGACACTGCTTGCCTTCATTCCACTTCACTTGTTGTCAGTTATTCATCGTAGCTGGTCGCATTTTGGCAAGACTTTTATAAAGTACATTTGTTTGGGTTTAGCGGTTTAGTTTGAAAGTTGGAAGTTCACATGGATGTAGCCAGATAGAACAGCTCCATGTCTGTGCACTTCTAGTTTTACGGCTCTGAAATCAACAAAATGAGTAAACTTAAAAGACTGTTGTACCAAGTTGACCAAGCTCCATGTAAGCCGTGTAACTGGGCTAATATTGGAGTCCGGAAGCTGGAAGTTCACAGGCATGCAGCCAGATAGAACAGCTCCATGTCTGTGCACTTCTAGTTTTACGGCTCTGAAATCAACAAAATGAGTAAACTTAAAAGACTGTTGTACCAAGTTGACGAAGCTCCATGTAAGCCCTGTAATTTGGGCTAATATTGGAGTCCGGAAGTTGGAAGTTCACAGGTATGTAGCCAGATAAAACAGCTTCATTCCTGTGAACATCCAACTTTTTGGCTGTAGAATCAACAAAGTGAGTAAACGTTTCGAAATAAATAGTAAGAAGGTAGGTAGGTAGAACAACACTTGACTTTTTTCAGCTACATCTGTAGAGTTCAAAATGCAACTAAGCAGACGAATTATTTAGGCTGTGCTCTTTGAGTGTCTTGATAATCGAGCCGTGTTCTCTTAGTGTCTTATTAATAGAGTCTACCGGAAATGGACAAGCGCACGGGGTACATTATTAGTGAACGCATGGTTGCAAGGTGGG
>NW_008709834.1:23267-24362 GCF_000327385.1 Lottia gigantea | reverse complement strand
GTGATTTTCTCTACATTTTGACCAAGTCCGAAGAATTGAAATTTGACAGGCAGGTAGCTCTACCATCTGGCTGACCGTCCGTGAAGTTAGACTGAGATTACGCGGAGCTTAGGCAGCATGCTACATTGAATTTTCCACTTTCTAAGCTTACATCTCGGCAAATAAAGCTTCGATTGAGATGCGGTTATTTTTGCTATTGACGGGAACCATTTGTCTATCACTCTACCAAGTTTCAATCGGATCGCTTCAGTAGTTTATTCCCCACAAATCATGCACAATTTCGACTTTTACTTTTAGAAAAAAAAAACACACTACATTTCAAACTTTTTATTCATAATTATTTATATAATGATACAACAATAAATGTCTTCTTCTTCTTCACCTTCTCCCACTCTCTCTTTCTCAACTTCGTCAATCCAAGTCTGAATCCTCCTCCTCCTCTCCTCCCTCTTCGCCTCCATTCTTTCCCTCGCCTCCTCCTGCCTCCTCAACCTCTCCTCTCGCTGCACATCTTCTATCCAAGCCCGAATCCTCCTCCTTAACTCCCTCTTCGCCTTCATTCTTTCCCTCGCCTCCTCCTTGCTCAACCACTCCTCTCCCTCCACATCTTCCTCCACACTACCAATAACATTCATACTCCTCGCCCTCTCGGCCCTCCTCTGTCTCCTTCTCTCCTCCCTCCTCTCTTTCTTCCCCTTATCACCTGCTTCCCTTCTCACATCCATGTTTCAAACAAACAAACAAATCTAAAATGGTAGGGTATATGCTTTTTCTTCTCTTTACCTCTAAGAAACTTGATATTTCCCCCGAGCCTGGAGTTTTTAGGGACAATTTACATAGTTCTAATGGTCTGGACAGGTTTTTTTGGACACTGAATTCAGGTGGGCTTAGCGGTTTGGCCTTTTGATTTTCCAAATGCAAAAAGTAGACTTTGAATGGGATATATGAAATGGCAATGGGCACTTTAGTTCCTCAAATTTTGATATGCCACCAATCGGCGGCCATCTTATTTTAGTAACTAAGTCCGTGCAACAAGTAGAAGAGCGCGGCAACCGGGTAGTTTGGTGACTTTAGGGATTTGGAACTTTACTGATC
>NW_008709834.1:14586-15412 GCF_000327385.1 Lottia gigantea | reverse complement strand
AATAAATTAATCCCCCCCCCTTCAAATGTCATTGACATGTCCACAGCCAATCTCATTGGTACACATTTTCGCAAAATTATTGATTCTAATCGCCTAAACGCATTAGGTCGCCCAAACTTATGTATTTGGCTCGACCAAAATTGTAGATATGTTTATCATGTAATAAAAGTATTGTTATTTTAGTGTCTTGATGTTCGCGTTGGTTTGTCATGTGAGTATGTATAAGTATGCTTGTGTATGAGAGTCCGTGCAAAGCCTGATAGTTTATTATATAAGGTTGTATATGACAATATTGGTTACTCTACAATAAGTGCCGTTTGAATGAAAAGATCCTTGGCTAATGATTAAGTGGATATCATTTTCATTCTTGCATGTCAAAATGAAAGCTACATTCATTGGTTCGTCTTTCACCACTCATCTTCATCGTCATTTGAAGTGTAGCAGACGGCATTTTTGACCTGTTTACAAACACAGCTTGTATTATTATGTAGATTAGATGTGTTTACTAGGTTTTACTTCATTCACCAGAGCACTGATTACAATTACTACTAATTGATGGCACTTTACTAACAATGTCTCAGTGTACTTTCTGGCTTCTGGTTGGTCAATTTGAAGGTCCTTGGGGTCAATTTCTGTATCTCTTGGAAACATCCAAACTCTTCCTTGCTTATTCATAATCTAGTTTTCTAGATATCAACAACACTTTAGATTGATCTCTATATCAATCTGTTTCCTTGTTGCTGATTTTTGGAATACCTTTATATTTTTAGTATTTTGCTATTTTCAGCAATTTACAGGTATGTGTGTCTTGGGAGGGTATAATTTG
>NW_008709834.1:8328-14536 GCF_000327385.1 Lottia gigantea | reverse complement strand
AAGAACAGATGTGCTCTCCTATACCACTAGGTGGCCTTAATGCCCCTAGATTTACTTTTTGCCAATCAAATAAAATTTCATGGATAAAAAGATTATTAAGCAAAAACTATCCACAGTTGTGGAAACTATCGATAAAAAATCAACTGAATATAGCATCTGCCATTGACTTAAATATATTTCAGCTCAATTTAAATTCCAAAGACATTAACATCACTTAATCTAAAAGACAATTTTATATCAGACATTTTACAGTACATAAAGACAGCATCATATGGTATAACTCACTTATTAAGATAAAAAAACCAACTAGTTTTTTTCAAATCATGGTTTGAAAATAATATAACCTTCGTCTCAAATTTAGGCTGTTTTTTAATTTTTAAACTTCAATGATTTTTCAAATAAGTACAACATTAAAACCAATTTTATTATATACTATGGACTAATAAACAGTATCAAGAAATATTTTCTAAATGCAACGATTCAATGTGATAATGTTAACAAGCTGCTAACATCTGATAATATATGTAAATATTCATACAACTTATTACATGAACATAAAAATATAGATCTGTCTATGAGTAAATGGCCTCAAAACATGTCGAGTAAACATCTCAAGCCTTTGACGTATATTAGAAAACTGACTAATGATCCGAAACTACGCAATTTTCAATATAAACTGCTTCACAAGGTAGAAATAACACAATGAGAAATAGTCAACCTTGCAGTATCTTACCTAACCTTTCACCCTATACCACTCACAGTCGTCACTACCTGTGGCTCATTTCTGAACGACTCACCTATTGGGCACTTCAATGGGCTGGGATGTGGAAGACCTAAATAATCTAGAGCTGGACAGTGGTGTACTTCAGCCCAGCCGGTAGTTGTTGGACCGTGGCGAGTTGAATCAGCTGGGATGGGGATGACCCTGGATTTGGTCTAAATAATCTAGAGTTGGACAGTGGTGTACCTCAGCCCAGCTGGTAGTCGCTGGACCGTGGCGAGTTGAATGAGTGGGGATGGGGAAGACCCTGGATTTGGTCTAAATATTCTAGAGCTGGACAGTGGAATTATTTGAAATAAATTTTTCAGTTTCATGTTCGTATTGTAATCATAGTCTGGCTACATGCCTAATACTAAGGAACGTGCCTACAAGTGATAGATGATATCCAATCACTACTTGATAATCTTCCTCTGATTATCTTAAATAGGTAATCTCCCTTCTTAAGACACGTTCAATGATAAGTAATCATCGTTCTATAGTATTTCACTGATCACCTCTGATTGAGAGTAACCGAGGTTCTCTATATAGCCAGAAGTAGATAACAGAGGAAAAGACATAAAAGCGCAGCCGTATTGCATTGCATATGTCTGCATGAAGTCCCAGAAACCGAATTGTATCGCTGCACTTGCATAGATCCTAGAGAGTCTTATGTGTACTTCAAATAAGAAGAAATGAGTTGCCGATGATACTAAACAAGAGTACCCCAAAATGGCCAAAGGAAACGTGACTGACCACTCTATCTCGAACTGGATACTCGATTGGCCTGTGCATATAGTCAAGGGCAGTGGACTGCACGCATGGTAGTAGTTTTTAGGCATCTGTGACAAATAGTCCACTTCTCTATAGGCACTCCATGTTACCAAATGAACTAGAGTTGGTCCTGGAACGGCAGATTAAAAGGTGTCGGAGAGTCTGAAATTAAATAGTTTGCTTAAGTTGATACTAGAAAATAAGGAAACTCATCTTTAACTATATAATTATATGTTTATTACATATATTATTCAGAACATACAACAATATATTCAGCTAACTGTTCAATAAAGGAACTTTCAAAGATATGTATTTATTTTATGATGAAAAATGGCACTTATAGAATGTCTTCATTCCAAGTAGAATATGTTATATAATAATGTAGAAAATGGGGGGAACGATATCAAAACTATCAGAATATCAGTTGGTAACTTTAATAAAAACCCTGTAATGATAATATGATACAATTAGATATAGAAAAAAAAACACGTACCTACAAGTGATATATGATAGGGGAAGGTATTGTGGGCTATAAGCAGTATGATTCCCTGATGGACAGATATAAAGAATTTGATTTATTTGAAGCAATGTTGTGTAAATTGTTGACGAAATTGTTAAAATAAACTTATGATTCCTATTGTTATTATCATGACAAGGTAATCCCTTGCTTCAATACAATAAATTAATCCCCCCCCCTTCAAATGTCATTGACATGTCCACAGCCAATCTCATTGGTACACATTTTCGCAAAATTATTGATTCTAATCGCCTAAACGCATTAGGTCGCCCAAACTTATGTATTTGGCTCGACCAAAATTGTAGATATGTTTATCATGTAATAAAAGTATTGTTATTTTAGTGTCTTGATGTTCGCGTTGGTTTGTCATGTGAGTATGTATAAGTATGCTTGTGTATGAGAGTCCGTGCAAAGCCTGATAGTTTATTATATAAGGTTGTATATGACAATATTGGTTACTCTACAATAAGTGCCGTTTGAATGAAAAGATCCTTGGCTAATGATTAAGTGGATATCATTTTCATTCTTGCATGTCAAAATGAAAGCTACATTCATTGGTTCGTCTTTCACCACTCATCTTCATCGTCATTTGAAGTGTAGCAGACGGCATTTTTGACCTGTTTACAAACACAGCTTGTATTATTATGTAGATTAGATGTGTTTACTAGGTTTTACTTCATTCACCAGAGCACTGATTACAATTACTACTAATTGATGGCACTTTACTAACAATGTCTCAGTGTACTTTCTGGCTTCTGGTTGGTCAATTTGAAGGTCCTTGGGGTCAATTTCTGTATCTCTTGGAAACATCCAAACTCTTCCTTGCTTATTCATAATCTAGTTTTCTAGATATCAACAACACTTTAGATTGATCTCTATATCAATCTGTTTCCTTGTTGCTGATTTTTGGAATACCTTTATATTTTTAGTATTTTGCTATTTTCAGCAATTTACAGGTATGTGTGTTTTGGGAGGGTATAATTTGCCTTAGTAGCCATTTATATTGACTCATGTCAGAGTCCGGCTTATTAATCTATTCATCATTTTAGTCTTATTAGTAAGAAAGTTTTGTAATCATCATTTTCAGAATAATATAATTAGATGTTACAATAGAAGTAACTAATTATAATTAGTATCCTTTAAACCCCTCTTAGGGTAGGTTATTATTTTGGTTATTTAGTCTGTAATATATGTGTTTAAATACAGTAATTATTTATAAAGTAATTTGAAATATATCTCCTGCTATATCGTTTTCTGTATATAGCTATAGTTAATGTTCCGCTTAGTTTATACAATTATAAAGACCAGTTATATATAATATTTAATTAAGTAGCTTAGTTTCCAGCACAATGTTCCTTGTTTCTTTTAATTGTATATTAATATTTTGTACATGTGTTCTTTCAGGGTTTTTATTAAAGGTTTAAAAACTACGATTATAGTTATTAATCCAACCCCAGTTCCCCCGTTACACTACTATCCATTGGGTAATATTATCCATTATTGGCGAATATAAATAAAAACAATTGTGTATAGTCTCCTGATAAAACCTCAATGTTCATATGGAATCCAATAAAATCACTATATTAAAATCAGTCTAAAATGTTCATTAGTATCCAAAACAGTTAAAACATAATTTGAAAATGCCTCAAGAAGGGAGATTACCTATTTAAGATAATCACAGGAAGATTATCAAGTAGTGATTGGATATCATCTATCACATGTAGGCACGTGTCTTAGTATTATGCATGTAGCCAGACTTCTTTAATATGTAAACCAATGAGATTGGCTGTGGACATGTTAATCTTTAGTTTGCAGCCAATAACATTTGAGGGGAGGAGGGGGGGGGGATTAATTTATTGTATTGAAGCAAGGGATTACCTTGTCATGATAACAACAATAGGAATCATAAGTTTATTTTAACAATTTCTTCAACAATATTGCTTCAAATGCTAGGATGTGGTCCAGCGACTACCACTGCACGAGCATAGATCCCAGACAGGATCTTATTAAATTTTAAGCCTCCTACTGAACAGATGCCAACTTGACACCTGCCAATCGATATTCTGCTTTCGCCAATCGACAGAATTCTAACGGCCGGTTAAAAAGAGCTAATTTCCCTCTCAATCTTGAATAGTCGTCTGAACATGGCTTGTACAATTTGCCAGGGAGACTGTCTCTGGGTCTTGGCCGTGAATACCGAGGGATTGAGCTGGACTTGGGTATTTTAAAGTTCAAAATCGTATCCACCTAAATCTTTATTTATCGGGCTGGCCTTTACAGGCTTTTAATTACATCAAGGGAGAATACAACCATGCCTTGGATAAATCATGTTCTAGTATGGGAAAACTGGATATATATGGCTCATGACAGCTTTAAACAAGGGAACTACTTTGGGTCGACACCGTCCGAACAAACGTTTCAGCGAGAAAATTGAAATACACACAAAAAACTAATATGCAGCACATCAGCACATGCTTATACATGATATATACAGAAAAACAGCTTATAGAAATGATTCAGAGATTGTATTTACCTCGTTCACCCGATTACCAAAAAATCGGTGTAGCTTTTTCTTACGAACGTAAAACTCCATTCATTTCATGTCATTTTTCTTACGAAAAAGTTGCTCATAAAATGATTGATTTGGATAATTAACGTAGCGCGTAAAATGTGGACTCGAGTAATACATGTAAAGAATAATTTTGGTAACAATAATAAACGAAGCCGTATCACTTGTCAATCGATATTCTGCTTTCGCCAATCTTTTCATTGACAGAATTCTAAAGGCCGGTTCACATGAGCTGGTTTCCCTCTCAATCTTGAACATGGCTTTATACGAAGATTTTGGTATTTCTACTACAATGTTGTTTTGTCAACTTTTTCCATTTAGAAAATCTGAGAATTTCATCTACCTGTCCTCCTGAAATTCCATTAAAGACTAAGTCTAAGCACATTCTTTTGAACATTATCATTTTTCTCTAAATAACACCCCACCCCCCTCCCCCTCCACACACACATATTTCTTTCACCT
This sequence comes from Lottia gigantea, assembly GCF_000327385.1. Classification (NCBI taxonomy): domain Eukaryota; kingdom Metazoa; phylum Mollusca; class Gastropoda; family Lottiidae; genus Lottia; species Lottia gigantea. Next base: position 9,457 of record NW_008709834.1, on the reverse strand, counting down.
CCAATTGGAAATGCCTTTATCCTATTCTATTTAGTACATTTGCTTGGAATAAAAGTTTAAAAGTAAAATGTTCATGAAGCATGTATGAAAATGTACTACCAGCTGAGGTACACCACTGTCCATCTCTAGAATATTTAGACCAAATCCAGGGTCATCCCCAGCTCATTCATCTCGCCACGGTCCAACAACTACCAGCTGGTTTCAGGTAAACAGCTCTAGATCAGCTCTAGATTAATTATACCAAATCCAGGGTCATCCCCATCCCAGCTCATTCATCTAGCCACGGGCCAGCGACAACCAGCTGGTCTGAGGTACACAAATGTCCAGCTCTAAACATTTAAGACCCCATGCCGATGATGTGCATCTGAAGGACGTCGACTAGGAATTATTGTGAGCTACAAGCAGGATGATACTTGATGGACAGAAAATGTCAAAGGAAATAAAGAATTTGATTTGAAGCAATATTTGAAGAAATTGTTAAAATAAACTTATGATTCCTATTGTTGTTATCATGACAAGGTAATCCCTTGCTTCAATACAATAAATTAATCTCCCCTCCCCTCAAATGTCAGTGCAAACTAAAGATTGACATAGCCAAAACGGATTCATACTTCAGTTGGATGAGGAGACATTTTATGTGACTAACTATGTTATTGGTTTCACCAGTGTTAATTACCTAACAAGTATTGTTGTGTATTTATGCTGCTAATCCGTAAGCAATTAATAACAATAAATAAGGACTACTTTTTAATAATATGAAACACGAGGTACGTCATAATACAGTTTGTATTAGTGCGCGGTTAAAGTTCAGATGGTCGAGGTCAGAGTGTATTACAATGATACGGTTATTGCGTATATAACAAGTATGTACGATATATAACATACAGTTAGCAGACAGAATTAATGATATTATTTAACAAATTCAATCTGGTATAGAAAATATTTTCTTTTTTCCATTGAGTTAAAGGAACAATTGCACCATTTTGTGGACCTATCACACCTTAGTCTGAAAAGCAATTTGTAAGTCAGTAATAGTGTACACAACTCTCCATCGAAATTTGAGCATTTCAATCTATATGTGTCCAGAATTATCCGAAAGTTAAAAAGACGAGACGTCTTTTCTTGAGAC
>NW_008709834.1:0-3711 GCF_000327385.1 Lottia gigantea | reverse complement strand
AAACTTTTCAGTTTAATATTCGTATTGTAATCATAGTGTCAGGTAGGTAATAAGAGAGAGCAAACAACTTATAGATATAACCTATGCATGATAATGATTTAATTGTTGTCTGTAGTATTTATTATATAACATATTCTACTTGGAATGAAGACATTCTATTAGTGCCATTTTTCATCATAAAATAAATACATATCTTTGAAAGTTCCTTTATTGAACAGTTAGCTGAATACATTGTTGTATGTTCTGAATAATATATGTAATAAACATATAATTATATAGTTAAAGATGAGTTTCCTTATTTTCTAGTGTCAACTTAAGCAAACTATTTAATTTCAGATTCTCTGACACCTTTTCGTCTGCCGTTCCAGGACCAACTCTAGTTCATTTGGTAACATGGAGTGCCTATAGAGAAGTGGACTATTTGTCACAGATGCCTAAAAACTACTACCATGCGTGCAATCCATTGCCCTTGACTATGTGCAAAGGTCAACCGGGTATCTAGTTCGAGATAGAGTGGCCAGACGCGTTTCCTGTGTCCATTTTGGGGTACTCTTGTTTAGTATCATCGACAACTCATTTCTTTCACTTATTTGAAGTACACACAAGACCTGTGAGACTCTATGATCTATGCTCGTGCAGTGATACAACTCTATTTTTAGGACTTCGTGTAGACGTATCCAATGCAATACGGCTGCGTTTTAATGTATTTTCCCTCTGTTATCTACGTCAAACTCAAGGGTATATAGTGAACCTCATTTACTCTTAATGAGTTGAATGAGCTGGGATGTGGAAGACCCTGGATTTGGTCTAAATATTCTAGAGCTGGACAGTGGTGTACCTTAGCCCAGCTGGTAGTCGCTGGACCGTGGCCATTTAAATGAGCTGGGATGGAGAAGAACCTGGAGTTGGTCTAAATAATCTAGAGCTGGACAGTGGTGTACCTCAGCCCAGCTGGTAGTCGCTGGACCGTGGCGAATGGACTGAGGGATGTGTAAGACCCGAGTCATGTATTCTCGAAACGATCTTAGCTCTAGGATGTCCTATTTTTTATCTTCTAACATTGATTCTAGGACATCCTAGCACTAAGATCGTTTCGAGAATACGTGGCCTGGATTTAGTCTAAATAATCTAGAGCTGGACAGTGGTGTACCTCAGCCCAGCTGGTAGTTGCTGCACCGTGGCGAGTGGAATGAGCCGGGATGTGGAATATTCTAGAGCTGGACAGTGCAATTGTAATCATAGTGTCAGGTAGGAAATAAGAGAGAAAAAACAATAGAAGATACAGGTTTTATCTGATCTCGATGAAACTTGGTATGCATGTATATATTGATCAGATCTTGGTCAAGTTCAAAATTGGTATTAATCGGATGAATGGTCTTAGAGTTATTGCCCTTGACTTGGTAAACACGCGCCAAATTTGGCTTGTATGCACGATACAGCCTAGTTTTTATTCGTTCTTGATCAAACTTGGTATGCATTTATTTATAGATGTGATTTCAGCCGAGTTTGAAATTGGTAACAATAGGATGATTAGTTTGCAGAGTTATTGCCCTTGTGTCTACGTCGTTGAGATGTATTTAAATTTGGTGATAATTTGATGAACTGTTTTGTCTTGACTATTTTAAAGATTATTTGAAAATTCATTATGAAGCCACTAATTGTTTATCATTTCTGACGGTATATCTTTTTCTCATTGTTTTAGTAGTACTACTGTTTTATGAAGAATAAGATCATTTTCTAGGTTTTAAAAGGCAACCTACATGAATTATGAAACTATATCGTTACAACCAAACTCTCATATTATCTGGAGTTTATTTTAGTGTATTAGTGGAATAATAAAAAACTCACCTGGATATAAAGTAATGTAAAAATGTGTTATTTTCAAAGACATCACATGATTCTGAATCAAGTCTCATGGAAGGAAGTATTCACAGTAGGTAGGGTACATTCTAAGCTTTCCAGAATACAGATTGATTATTTATATTTACATACATTACGTAACTATGTTGCATATTTGAAATGGGCCCCGATATAAAACCTTATACAGGGATATTTACATAGTCACCACAATTATAGGGTTATGTATCATATACATGTATATACAAATAATTGAAATCGGACGTTTTATGGGGTCCCGATATAAAACCTTATACAGGATGTAAAGACTCGGAAAATGCATATAAGGTACTGCATGGAAAGAGTAAGCTAGAGAGATGGAGGACACAACTACAGCAAGGTTTAATAAGAGACTGTCGCAGGCTAGGAGAAGGATGAGGAGGGAAAGGGAGAAAAAGCTTAGGAGACACCAGATTGTTGAATTTTTTAAACGGATGGAGGAGATTGAGGTTTTGGCGGAAGGCGTGGTAGAGAAAGAGGAGTGGATTAGAGCTGGTTTCGGACAGGAGAGGGAGGAGGTTCCAGAGAGAGTTAAGTTGAGGAGGGTCAGGATTGGGGGGTTGACAGAGTTCCGGGGAGACTAGGAGGATGGAGAGGTGAAGTTTCGGACGGTGGGAGACGATGAGGATGGAGAGGTGAAGTTTCGGACGGTGGGAGACGAGGAGGAGAAGAAGAGAAGAGGACGTGAAAAGGAAGAAGAGGACGCTTACTGTTGCTGCTATGGCTGTGTAATTTTGTAATTTTGTAATTTTGAAATAAAATGTTTCAAATGAAATGTATTTTCTTTGATTTGTGTGAAAACAAGTGAAATAAAGTGAAAAAAGTTGCAAATTGAGAAAACGCGTTTTTCCGTGAGCAATGTCAATTGTAGGCATGGGGAGGGTCCAATATGAAGTTTAGAGACTCTGTTAGGTTTCGGGGAAGGGAGGGTTTGATTCTCCCAAATGTACAGGCCTAGGGTGGAACAGATACTTTATTTAGAAATTGGAATCAAGGCTCCTGATGCTGGGTTTTCTTCTGTTCTGATTCTGATCTGAAATTAGAAAAAAATAACTGGGTGAGAAGTATAGTAAAAAAATAAAAAATAACTGTGTATGGTGTCTGTTATGTACTGATTCTTTTTAGTTTACTATGAACAATATTATCATTTAAGTTCTTATTTTTTGAATATGCAACTATCATTTTCTGTTTATAGACATGAGGAATTTCTCTTGATTGCTAGATTGCTGGTTGTATTGAACGGGGCAACATTCAACATGCCTACATTATGGTGAATATTTAGTCCTATAGGTATTCAATGTCTCAATCCAATGGACTTCCCTGGATTGACGGGATTTGGTAGTTTCATCTTCGGGAAAGTCAATTTCTATACGCTCAATTGGGATTAGGGTAAGATCGTCTATTGAATGGTCGTCGAGGTTGAAATGATTAGAAACAGGCTTGTCTTTCTTTAATTTGATATCCAACCTGTGACCATTAAAACGATTTCGTAAATTATTCTTAGTTTCTCCTACATATTGTTTGGGGCATTTTTTACATGAAATTAAATATATTAAATTCGAATGTTCACATGTTAGATGTTCCTGGATCGGGTACCATTTATTCGTAGAGTTGCTTACAACATAACGAGTTTCTGATATAAAGGAACATGTTTTGTACTGGACAAACAAAGAGCACTCCTTATACCTGGAGGTATTTCGGCATTGAGCATGTTTTTAGCTGCTATCTGTGCTAAAGTGGAATTTTTTATGTTTCGTAAAAATCGTTTAGAGATTCCACGCTCTTTCAGTTTGAGAAAACAATCGTACAGGCTGG
>NW_008709833.1:0-2163 GCF_000327385.1 Lottia gigantea | reverse complement strand
TCATTATTATTAATATATAATATAGAGACTAGTAAATAGTTTTGAGTTCAGTTGTCCCTGTGTATTTTATTAGACGGTAGATATACCAAAGTCGAAGACAAGGTGCTATATTCTACCTGAGATACTATCCACAATTCTTTTTTATTTTTCATATTTTTATTTTCCCCATTATTATTATTATTATTATTATTACGCCTAAAATTGGAAACAAATTATCTGAAAATAATATGAAAAGAAGTAATAGATAAGATACAATTTACGCTATGAAGTCATTATTTGTATATATGGTAAATGTTTAGCTGTAAAAATTATTGGTGTATTTGAGTAAATGTTTAGCTGTAAAAATTATTGGTGTATTTGAGTAAATGTTTAGCTGTAGAAATTATTGGTGTATTTGAGTAAATGTTTAGCTGTAGAAATTATTGGTGTATTTGAGTAAATGTTTAGCTGTAAAAATTATTGGTGTATAAGAGCAAATGTTTAGCTGTAGAAACCAGAATAAAATCTACTGTTTGAAACTATAACACAATATGATCTAATGAACTTTTATAATAAAATTTTAACTATCAAATATAATAAATAATAACTGAATTAAGAATAGGAATTAAGTTGTATTAGGTTAGATTGAGAATAAAGTAGGCTGAATTAAGAATAGGAATTAAGTTGTATTAAATTAGATTGAGAATAAAGTAAACTGAATTAAGAATAGGAATTACGTTGTATTAGGTTAGATTGAGAATAAAGTAGACTGAATTAAGAATAGGAATTAAGTTGTATTAGGTTAGATTGAGAATAAAGTAGGCTGAATTAAGAATAGGAATTAAGTTGTATTAGGTTAGATTGAGAATAAAGTAGACTGAATTAAGAATAGGAATTAAGTTGTATTAAATTAGATTGAGAATAAAGTAGGCTGAATTAAGAATAGGAATTAAGATGTATTAGGTTAGATTGAGAATAAAGTAAACTGAATTAAGAATAGGAATTAAGTTGTATTAGGTTAGATTGAGAATAAAGTAGACTGAATTAAGAATAAGAATTAAGTTGTATTAAATTAGATTGAGAATAAAGTAAACTGAATTAAGAATAGGAATTAAGATGTATTAGGTTAGATTGAGAATAAAGTAAACTGAATTAAGAATAAGAATTAAGTTGTATTAGGTTAGATTGAGAATAAAGGAGACTGAATTAAGAATAGGAATTACGTTGTATTAGGTTAGATTGAGAATAAAGTAGGCTGAATTAAGAATAAGAATTAAGTTGTATTAGGTTAGATTGAGAATAAAGGAGACTGAATTAAGAATAGGAATTAAGTTGTATTAGGTTAGATCGAGAATAAAGTAGGCTGAATTAAGAATAAGAATTAAGCTGTATTAGGTTAGATTGAGAATAAAGTAGACTGAATTAAGAATAAGAAATAAAGTTGTGTTAGGTTAGATTGAGAATAAAGTAGACTGAATTAAGAATATGAATTAAGTTGTATTAGGTTAGATTGAGAATAAAGTAGACTGAATTAAGAATAGGAATTAAGTTGTATTAGGTTAGATTGAGAATAAAGTAGGTTGAATTAAGAATAGGAATTAAGTTGTATTAGGTTAGATTGAGAATAAATTAGACTGAATTAAGAATAGGAATTAAGTTGTATTAGGTTAGATTGAGAATAAAGTAGACTGAATTAAGAATAGGAATTAAGTTGTATTAGGTTAGATTGAAAGTTGAATTGGTTGAATAAAAATATGGCTGAATTGAAAACAAGACAAGAGAGTGACAACTTGTAAGAAACAGGAGACTATCAGACTAAAACAGTTGTCTGAAAATAGAATTAGATCTCTTTATAAAACAAAAACTATAAAAATACATAAAATAAAGTTAAAATGTTGATTTGATTCACTCATTGGCTGTTTTCACTTCCTGATGAACCAAAGTAAAGTATGAATGTGTTTTAATCTATCTGATACTTTCTCTCTATCCAACTGCTTGAAGAGAAAAAAATGACTTCTTTAGGCTCTGAGGGAAGTCTGGCCAAATTTTCTCTTCCCAATTCAAGTCTTATTCCCCACTGTGGTCTATAATCTGATGAACTGTGTATCATATAAGATGTAAAGAATGAATGTTTAAGGTTCATCAGATTTATAAAGGTTGATTTCATGTGGACAATGTTTTAGT
>NW_008709832.1:33915-35247 GCF_000327385.1 Lottia gigantea | reverse complement strand
CGCACTTACCCAATCCCGACACGGGGAGGTAGTGACGAAAAATAACGTGGCGGGGCCCTTTCGTGGTCGCCGCGGGCGGAATGAGCGCAATTTAAAAGAGTGTGCGAGGAGCTATTGGAGGGCAAGCCTGGTGCCAGCAGCCGCGGTAATTCCAGCTCCAATAGCCTATATCGGAGTTGCTGCGGTTAAAAAGCTCGTCGTTGGATCTCGGAGGCGGCACGGTCGGGCGCGATACGCTGCGGGTCCGACCGGCGATTTCTCGGCCGTCCCTAACCAGCGCGCGGGGCGAGGTGGACTTCGCGGTCCTGCCTCGTTTTTCTCCTTCACGGGAGAGAACCCGCCGCATTTTCTGTCTACCTTGAAAAAATTAGAGTGCTAAAGGCAGGCTAAAACCCCGAGCCTGAATATTTCGTGCATGGAATAAGCGGGGATGCTCTTTTCCGGAGGGCGGTCCGACCGACTGGCGACGTCGCTTTCGCTGTCGGTTTCGCCGGAGAGCTAGGATTCGAGAGGAACGGTGGGGGGCGAGCGTACCGGGCGGGGAGAGGTGAAATTTTGTGATCCGCTCGGGACGACTCGAAGCGAAAGCGCTGGCCCCGGACGTCTTCCTTAATCCAGAACGAAGGTGGGTGGAGCAAAGACGATCAGATACCGTCGTAGTACCGACGGTAAACGCTGCCGACCGGGCCGCGGACGAGGCTCGAGAACAGCGGTTATGGACCCGTCCGTGGCGGCTTCGGGCAACCTGAGAGTTTACGGGTTCCGGGGGTAGTATGGTCGCAAGGCTGANACTTGAAGGAATTGACGGAAGGGCACCACAAGGAGTGGAGCCTGCGGCTTAATTTGACTCAACACGGGGCAACTTACCCGGTCCGGACATCGTCAGGATTGACAGACGCTCGTGCAGTTCTTTCTCGATTCGATGGGTGGTGGTGCATGGCCGTTCGTGGCTGGTGAAGTGAAAAGTCTGGTTTATTCCGCTAACGGGCGAGGCCTCGCCCTTAACTAGTCGGCTCGTGGTTCTCGAATCGTAGTCTCCCTTCGGGGAGCAGGGAGAACATCGGGCGAGTCGCAGCGATCGTCGCTACTTCTTAGGGGGATCCCGAGCAAGCTTAAGCTAGGTGAGAGAGATCAATAACAGGTCAGTGATGCCCTTAGATGTCCGGGGCCGCACGCGCGCTACACTGAAGACGAAAGCGCGAGTGCCTACGGTCTTGGTTTGGTCAGGCCGGGAACCCGCCCCGAGAGGGGAGGTTGGGGCTGTTCCTTCACGGGGGCAGTCTCGCCTACTGCGGGTTAACCGTGCCAATCGTCTTCGTGCTGGGGATCGGG
>NW_008709832.1:0-835 GCF_000327385.1 Lottia gigantea | reverse complement strand
TCGTCGGGGGGAGGCAGATCTGTCGACTCGCGCGGTCAGGGTGCGTTCAAAGAGCTCTTGGCGGAAACGCCAAGCCGCCGGCCACTTCTCCNCACGGTCGTCAAACCTTATTTTTCCACACTATCAAGGACACAAATTTGTTGTTGCGAGCCGTCGTTTGTTTCGGCGGCCGTCTCACTTAAAATGAAACGTTAAACGTACGACCGTAGGCGTTGGATCACTCGGCTCGTGCGTCGATGAAGAGCGCGGCCTGACGCGTTAAGTGATGTGAATTGCAGTGAAGATCATCGACGTCTCGAACGCACATGGCGGCAGCGGGTCCTCCCGCGGCCACGTTCGTCCGAGGGCCGGCAGGAAAAACTCCCCAAGACTGGGAGTCGCGACTGGCGTCTTGACGCTGGGTCCCGTCTCCTTAAAGGTAGACCGTTTTGTACGTTCAGCTCTTTTTTTGGACGAAGCGGCTGGAGGATAGAATCTGCTGAGACAGAGTCGTGGAGGTGACGAAAGGAAAGGAGGCCCGTCACGCGGTCGACTTTTGCTTTCTCTCTCTCTCTCGCGCGGACGTCTTTGCAACTTTCCCCCCCTAAAAGCCGTTCTCGCCTGGTGCTCTGCTAGGCGGTTAAAGAACGACCCAAGGGGATGGAAAAGCTCTGAAGAAGACGTCGGCGGGGGAAGGGAAGGCTGGTCTGGTCGTTTTTTGTCTTTTTTTTCTGATTAATTGCCTCGAAGCTCTCGACGAGCGGCTCTTTGTTTCGGCTTGGTTGTTTCTCCGTCAAGGCCCTTCTAGTCCTGAAAGAGAAAAAGAACGCTTTGCAAGGCAAACTCGAGAAGGTGC
>NW_008709831.1:35662-36739 GCF_000327385.1 Lottia gigantea | reverse complement strand
TTTTAAAAGTTCATTAACAGAAACTTATCATTGTCATTCATTTCCAGGCTCGTTAAGTTGTTTGAAGCCAGAAACATGGATCGATTCCACCAGTTGTTGCTGTGACCGCCACTACAGACCACAGAGTTGGAACGGCACTTGGAACAGTCTCCATCGTAGCACATAACAGTTGCTTGTAGTATTTTCGGTAGCTGTTTTTTCAGTTTGTCCACATCTCCGCAGTAAGTAGAGTACATCTCTTTGATCACAAGGCTACACCTAGATTTTATGTCCTGGCTCAAAGTTTTCTTTTGATTTGTTTTTTCAACTTTTGTTTTGCCTCTGAACATTCCGTCGCTAAAATTAGCCTTAAAACATTGGCGAAACTGAGATGAACTAAGATGGGCTGGGTCAGCTAGTCTTTCAACTTTCCACATAGGATGTAAAGTTCACATTGCCTCTTCAATTCTGGTAGCTGACGTTGAATCTCCGTCTGTTGTGGCAAACTTGATGAGCACCCCTTGAATAGATAAATCTTCACCAATTATTCTACCCATTTCTCTCTCAGATAAAGGTGCATGTCTTGTCAGATTTGCTGTGCATCCCTCGTGTCCTGGACAGTTGACAGTAATGCCTGTGTTTCTTAGCCACGCTCCAGTCCAACAAAGTTTATTTTGCAACACAGCACTTATGATATATTTCTTATCTGTGTTTGTCTCACAAGCAATGCCGATTGATTGGGATGCTCCTTGTCTGGGTTTCTTGCTGTGTCCTATGGTCAGACAATTGTACCGGCCATCCAAAGCCACATTTATCACGTTAGGGTTGGAGGCACCTCTTCGTCTATTGACATTTTTCACCTCTTCCACCTTAGTTCTCATGCTTTCATTGTTCACCTCTTCCACCTTAGTTCTCATGCTTTCATTGTTCACCTCTTCCACCTTAGTTCTCATGCTTTCATTGTTCAAGTCAGTTGTCTTTGAACTCACATAACTGGATAACTTGGACATACCACTTTCAGCTGGTGGGGGAATGTCTAAATCTGCCAGTAGAAGCCTAGTCCTTGAATTGCCTAAAGGCATGTCTAGCAATCCAGCT
>NW_008709831.1:34798-35612 GCF_000327385.1 Lottia gigantea | reverse complement strand
GTAAATAAATACGTTTAAAACCCCCGCAACCGCTGAAGTGCGGAAAATCGCAAGGTTTTTGGGCCTAGTTTTTCTGACTCTCTCCCAGCCATATCCGTCCAAATAGCTATCAGAGGCTTGGGAAAGAGTCAGCAAGTTTCGGACTAGGTAATAATATTAATCTCGTCATTTGACAAGTATAGCAAATTAGGCCCGAGACCTTTTTTCAATGATCAAAATCATAAGACTATTGTTGACAGCCATTTTGCTCAAACTGTCAACATTCATTTCCGTCAAGGGGAATAACTCGCAAAAGTCTGGATTCGACGACAAACAATTATGATAAAATGTGTATTTGGGGATACTATAGGCCTACCCACAGCTCAACATGTTCCGAGAGTCTTTGTACGTACCTTTAAATATTCCACGGTTTTGCCAATACCGGTAACCCTCAATATCAACTACAAGAACTTGTGACAAAACACCAAAACACCACATGTGGTGCTATTTCCGTTAAAGGGGAGGTTACTCGCATGAGCACATTCAAGGGGAATAACTCTTGCTAACACTTGGATGATAGACAAAAGTGTGACTGGATAATCTGGACACTATGGCGCAGTAAATGAAGAAGAATTTTTTTTTTAAAACGAAAATGAAATTAAAAGTAAAATGATTTTAAAAACAAAACGAAAGTGAAAGTAAAATAAAAAGTGAAATGAAAGTAAAAGTAAAATTATTTTAAAAACAAAACGAAAGTGAAATAAAAAGTAAAATGATTTTAAAAACAAAACGAAAGTGAAATAAAAAGTAAAAATGAAATGAAAGTAAAATGAAT
>NW_008709831.1:31930-34748 GCF_000327385.1 Lottia gigantea | reverse complement strand
AATGATTTTTGTTATGATTTGCGGAACTCAGACAGGAAATGAATGGCGAGTTTACGGCGTACATTTCTGCAGCTGCTAATGAAGACGGGCTATATTGCCCACCATGCAGTGTGCAATAGGGGAAATTTGGCCACCACACAGACAGTAGCCTACAAGTTTGTTGGAGATTGAATTGTTGAGGGATCTTTAACACGCGCAGCCTGTAGCACACTGGGCAAAGGTTTTATTGTTCCATTCGAGAGACTGCGCCTGTTGAATTTAGAGCTTTTTCTTGTATGAAAATCTAGAGTCTACTAGGTCATTTGGAAAGGAGACAAAAAGAGGTCTATCAGCTCTGTTCAATTATAGAAAATAATTTTGCTGATAAATGTCTTTTTGTTATCTAAATGAATGTTAAATTCTTTTAAGATGAATTCTTTAATGCGACCAGGTTTGATCATTCTCTGGTGTATTTTACTTTCAGTTTGGATTTGTTTGCAGTAATCTTTTTCGTCATTGCGAGATGCTATCCCAGCTGGTGCTGGGCACTGGACAGATAGGTCATTACTGCAGTTATCTGCCACGGTTCTATTCATTCTGCAAGACCTTCAGTTCCAGTGTCAGTGTGGCTCGAGATAACCATACTTTGATCTCGTTTATAGGGATGCTGTCTCTCAGACTACAATTTTGTAGCTTGGTAAATATGTCATTGCATGGAGAAAGATCAGCGTAGGACAGGAAGGGCTGACTGCAGTTGGTTTTGACATCACATCTCTGTACCAGGTTGGACTGCAGTATAGAGCGGTGAGAACTTCGTCACATTTAGTCCTATTAAAACCTCCCAATGCACTGGCAACTCATACCGAAGCAATAGAGACACACCTCAAAGTATCCCCTCAAAAACCAAGACAAGAAATTGCACAGAATAGACTTTAATTTGCTTATTTTCACAATTTCATGAATGTAAACAAAGAATTTCAAGACTGCGTCCGCCATGTTTGTTGGCAACCGAAAGTAGAGGCTAGTCTCGATTGTCACACTACGAAAGCTCGATAGACGATCAAGTCTCGATTGTCACACAGTGTAACTTTTTGATAGGCCAAACCGCCCCATGTCATTTCGTCCCTGGTGAATGAATTGGTCTTGATACGACTCTAAGACGATCTTTAGACACTTTTTACCAAAGGAAGAGGTAGTTTGAACAACTGAAAATGTGTGCAGTCGTAAATGATTAAAGGATTCGCAAGTTTTATCATTTTTTTCATGAGGCGCTGGGGCGAAGTGGTAAAGGGGGGCGAAGTGACGTTAAAACACCTTTATTGACTCTTAAATCTGAGAGCTGGCGACAGGAAAAGATAACTCAGTCCATACTAAGCCGCCTCCAGACTACAATTAACTAGCTAATTGAATCTATTTTGCTAATTACGTGGAAAACTAACGAATCTACCACAAATTCAAATCTTTTATACATGGAACTAGATTATAGAGGTGTCCAGTGTTAGACTTAAGAGGCATGAAATCTGCCAGAGTCGCTGCCAAAGTGTGGAGTCTTGATTTGTTTAAAAATATGTTTGATATAAGCAACCACCAAGTCCCTGCGACAATTTCATCTCAAACAAAATTGAAGGCAGCTGCAGAAATGTGAGTCTCCATTCATTTCATTTCTGAATTCCGCAAATCATAGCTAAACCGAAAATTTATACAAACGCAAACCAGACAGTGAAAACCACGGCAGTGTCTTCTCTCATTTTCTACACACCACAGAAATGTTGATCAAGACATAAAAAAAAAAGAAAAGAGGCCGAAGAATTATGCTCCTTATATTTAGAAAAAAAATTTGACAAAAACAAAAAATGGCAACAGAATGAATTAAAAAAAAAAAAAAAAATAATTAAGCCTACGTCTTCCTTTAAAAAAGTGCCTCATTCCCTACAAAATGAAACAGTGGTTTAGGGATGTGTGTAATCTTATTTGCCAGTCAGGTTTGACTTAGTTGTTGCTTATGTCAAACATATTTTTAAACACATCAAGACACCACACTTTGACAGTGACTCTGGCACACTTTACGCTTGTTCAGTTGAACAATAGACAGCTCTTCAATCTAGTTTCATGTAAAAAAAAAGATCTCAATTTGTGCAAGATTTATTAGTTTTATTTTTATTTAGCAAAATAGAGTAAAACAAGTCAATTTGTGAGTTATTTGTAGTCTGCAGCCGGCTTAGTATGGACTGAGTTGTCTTTTCCTGTTACTAGCTCTCAGATTTAAGAGTCAATAAAGGTAGTTTCACGTCATTTCGCCCCCTTTACCACTTCGCCACGGGGTCTCATGAACAAATTAATAAAACTTGCGAATCCTTTCATCATTTGCGTTTGCAAACATGGTCGGTTGTTCAAACTACCTCTTCGTATGGTACAAACCGTCTAAATGCCGTCGAGTCGTTTCAAGACAAATGTATTTACCAGGGACGAAATGACATTGGGGCGGTTTGACCTCTTAAAATTTACGTTGTATGACAATCGAGACTTCATCGTGTACTAAACTTTGATAGTGTGACAATCAAGACTAGTGTCTACTTTCGATTGCCAACAAACATGGCGGACACCGTCTTGAAATTCGTTGTTTACATTCATTAAATTGTGAAAATAAGCAAATTAAAGGCTATTCTTTATTATTTTTGGTGTTGACTCTTGAGGGGGTACCTTGAGGTGTGTCTCCATTGCTTCAGTATGAGATGCCAGCGCATTGGGGGGTTTCAATGAGACTAAATGTGAGGAAGTTCTCACCACTCTGTTAGTACTACCCTACAGTCCAACCCACTGCAGAGATGTGATGTCAAAA
>NW_008709831.1:24199-27340 GCF_000327385.1 Lottia gigantea | reverse complement strand
CTGTCGCCTTTCATATTGAGAGTTTTGAATGGAAATGAGTGAATTTCTCATTTTTGCTAAATATATATTATTTTGAGACTTGAGGGAGGTGAAAATATCAGCAGAATGATATATTGAAGACAGAATGAATACACAGAGAAATCATTTATTTCTATTTACTATGTGGACTGATTTTGGTTTCTGGGGTTTAGGGATCATAAACCTTAATGAGTTATGTAATGATTGTAACTTTAACACACTACCTAATGGATATATGGTCTTTTAAGATTCATTCTTGAAAACATTTGGTTCCATGTTATTTCTATTTCTGCAATTGTCATTAATTTAAGAAGTACTGTGGTTTTTGAAGTAGAAACAGGCTGAATTATGTGCGAAGTAAATGTGACGTAATAAATTTGACCCTTATTCTGTGTAATTTTTGTTTTTCAGGCTTGGTTTTGGTCAACGTTCCTTAATCTTTTTACAGAATTGAATTATCTTCATAAATAAAAAAGTTCTGACCAATTCAGAATTGTATGTATACAAGCTTATACAGTGCATATATAGCTTATTATAGGAAAGAGGGGGCAAAAGTAAAAACACTACCACTGGTTTACTTTTAGGTTTATTTGCATAATTTTGGGTCAGGTTGTTTCACAGATTTTATAGAACAAATTAAAGCAAGAAAAAAAAATTAGCTACATATATAGGACTCACTCCACTAAAACATTTTATGCAAATGATTGTATAGGAATGTAGTCCAGACTATTTTTAGAAATCTTCTTTCTCTCTCCCTTTTGGGGTTTTTGCCTGCCTATTTTTGGGTAAAATTTGGTCTAGATTTGGAATTTGATGTCTGAAATTGCATTATCTTTCAGATTTGGTGAGAGACTTAAAGGCGGAAGGCTAATTCTAAAAATAGTCGTTTTGTGAAGTGCCAAACTCTAGTGGATGAATATAACCGGTAGTAGTCTACTTTCAATTTTAGTAGCTCAAAATTTTCATGGTCATCATATAATGAATTTTTTAGGAGACATTGAGAATTGGTCAGGCTTTCATTCGACATGTTGGAAAGCTTTCAACGAGATTTCTGGCAAAAGTTATAGAAGGTTGAATTTCGTGTATTAACATGGGAAGAGATGGCAAATGAATTAGTGGAGTGAGTCCTATCATTCAAGGAGTTGTCTCCCTTAGACAATAAATGACGTAGGTCGTAGACTTGACTGTCCAATAAGCAATAAAGAGTCCTGTTTCTTTAGTCTCGAATATCAAGCAAAACAAATAGAGTAGAAATAACAAAATGGCGGGTTTTTGTCAGAAGTTTCAACTGTACATCAGTTGAAAGAGGATAAGATTAAATCTAACAACTGATTTGGCAATCAGGGGATTGGATCACATTCTTTTAAGTTTCTCTGAAGTCTGCAAACAGATTTTAATCCTTGTCTTGTCTTTTTTTTTGCCTGAACTATGAATTCAAAATCTTGAGGCGGTGCATGTTGTAGGCCTAGTCAAAAGAGCCAAATTCACCACTCAAGTCAATTTCTTTTGTAAAAGTAAAAACATTGTCAGTCGCTTAATGAATATATTTGTTTAAGTTTTGTACAGGATATTCCAGATACATTGCAGTACCAATTGAAACAATTAAAATAATTTTAAGCTTCCATGCAAAAGTAGAAAAAAAAAATATTTCTGCAGTGTTTGATTTGTTAATTTATTAACATTTATTATGCCTATATGTGAACTATGATCTATATTAAGATTTTAATGTTTGAAATTGTAATTTCTTTCAGGGTTTGGGAAGGATGAAGAGACTGTAATCTAAGTTTTTGTGTTTCTCGACAAAGTGATTATTTTGAAGATATCAGTAAAAACAGTTAGTAACAAAGTGTCAACAAATACAACTTTAGTCAGGTAAAAAATTTGGTTGTTCTGCATTTTTTCTGCTTTCCAGGTTCTTGTCAGAATGACAATCTTTAAACTTTGTACAGAACCAGTTTCTATAGAAAAATAAGAAAGTTATAGTTGATTTAGAATTTTACGTGTCATTATATTGTATCCTGAAGTTCTGATGAAATTAGTATAAAAGTAAAATAGCTGTCACTCGCTTATAGATAAATATATTTGTATGATATTTAAACAGGATATTCCAGATACATTGTAATCCAAATTGAAACAATAAAATAATTTGTGATTTCTTTCAGATCTTGGTTTTTACGTTATTTGACCAGATCATTAATTGAGAAGATTTCAGTAAAAACACAAGATGGCAACAAAGTACAACTTTAGTCAGGTAATGAATTTATTTGTTTTGAATTTGTTCTGCTTTCCAGGTTTTTATAAGAATGACAAACTTAAAACTTTTTACAGACATAGTTTTGAAAAAGAAATAAGAAAGTTATAGTTCATTTAGAATTTTGCGCGTTATTATATTTTATCCTGTATAGCCATTTTGAAATAATGAGTGTAATAGTAAAATAGCTCCCACTCGCTTATAAATGAATATATTTGTATAATTTTTGGATGGGATATTCCAGATACATTGCAATGCAAATTGAAACAATAAAATAATTTTAAGGTTGAAAACAAAAGTAGAAAAAAAATTATTTCTGATGTGTTTTATTTGGTACGAATATACCTCAAGCTATTTCTAAATTTTTAATTTATTTGACAATTATTTAAGAAGATTTCAGTAAGAACAGTTAGAAAGAAGATTTCAACAAAGTATAACATTAGTCAGGTGCCAAATTTGTTTATTCTGAATTTTTTCTGTTTTCCAGGTTTTTATTAGAATGACAATCTTTAAACTTCTTACAGAACTAATTTCTATGGAAAAATAAGAAAGTTATAGTTGATTTAGAATTTTACGTGTCATTATATTGTATCCTGAAGTTCTGATGAAAGTAGTATAAAAGAAAAACAGCTCTCACAGGCTTATAAATGAATATATTTGTATAATTTTTGAACAGGATATTCCAGATACATTGCAATACAAATGGAAACAATAAAATATTTTTAAGCTTCCATGCAAAAGTAGAAAAAAAATTATTTCCATAGTGTTTGATTTGGTATGAATGTACCTAAGCTATTTCTATTGATATTTGTTATGCCTATATGTGGACTATGTTTTGATCTAAATTAAGATTTCAATATTTGAAATTGTAT
>NW_008709831.1:22672-24149 GCF_000327385.1 Lottia gigantea | reverse complement strand
TTATTTGTTTAGTTTTGTACAGGATATTCCAGATACATTGCAGTACCAATTGAAACAATTAAAATAATTTTAAGCTTCCATGCAAAAGTAGAAAAAAAATATTTCTGCAGTGTTTGATTTGTTACATTTATTAACATTTATTATGCCTATATGTGAACTATGATCTATATTAAGATTTTAATGTTTGAAATTGTAATTTCTTTCAGGGTTTGGGAAGGATGAAGAGACTGTAATCTAAGTTTTTGTGTTTCTCGACAAAGTGATTATTTTGAAGATATCAGTAAAAACAGTTAGTAACAAAGTGTCAACAAATACAACTTTAGTCAGGTAAAAAATTTGGTTGTTCTGCATTTTTTCTGCTTTCCAGGTTCTTGTCAGAATGACAATCTTTAAACTTTGTACAGAACCAGTTTCTATAGAAAAATAAGAAAGTTATAGTTGATTTAGAATTTTACGTGTCATTATATTGTATCCTGAAGTTCTGATGAAATTAGTATAAAAGTAAAATAGCTGTCACTCGCTTATAGATAAATATATTTGTATAATATTTGGACAGGATATTCCAGATACATTGCAATCCAAATTGAAACAATAAAATAATTTGTGATTTCTTTCAGATCTTGGTTTTTACGTTATTTGACCAGATCATTAATTGAGAAGATTTCAGTAAAAACACAAGATGGCAACAAAGTAGAACTTTAGTCAGGTAACAAATTTATTTGTTTTGAATTTGTTCTGCTTTCCAGGTTTTTATAAGAATAACAAACTTAAGACTTTTTACAGACCTAGTTTTGAAAAAGAAATAAGAAAGTTATAGTTCATTTAGAATTTTGCGCGTTATTATATTTTATCCTGTATAGCCATTTTGAAAAAATGAGTGTAATAGTAAAACAGCTCTCACTCGCTTTTGAATAAATATTTTTAATTTATTTGACAATTATTTAAGAAGATTTCAGTAAAAAGAGTTAGAAAGAAGATGTCAACAAAGTATAACATTAGTCAGGTACCAAATTTGTTTATTCTGAATTTTTTCTGTTTTCCAGGTTTTTATTAGAATGACAATCTTTAAACTTCTTACAGAACTAATTTCTATGGAAAAATAAGAAAGTTATAGTTGATTTAGAATTTTACGTGTCATTATATTGTATCCTGAAGTTCTGATGAAATTAGTATAAAAGAAAAACAGCTCTCACTCGCTTATAAATGAATATGTTTGTATAATATTTGAACAGGATATTCCAGATACATTGCAATCTAAATTGAAACAATAAAATATTTTTAAGCTTCCATGCAAAAGTAGAAAAAAAATTATTTCCATAGTGTTTGATTTGGTATGAATGTACCTAAGCTATTTCTATTGATATTTGTTATGCCTATATGTGGACTATGTTTTGATCTAAATTAGGATTTCAATATTTGAAATTGTATTTTCTTTCAGGGTTTGGGAAATATGAATAGCCTGTAATATCTGTGAGGT
>NW_008709831.1:16515-17787 GCF_000327385.1 Lottia gigantea | reverse complement strand
GGCAGATGTTTCAGTCTGACAACTATCAAACTAGCTATCAGAGGCTGGAATAGAGGCAGATGTTTCAGTCTGACAACTATCAAACTAGCTATCAGAGGCTGGAATAGAGGCAGATGTTTCAGTCTGACAACTATCAAACTAGCTATCAGAGGCTGGAATAGAGGCAGATGTTTCAGTCTGACAACTATCAAACTAGCTATCAGAAGCTGGAGTAGAGGCAGATGTTTCAATCTGACAACTATCAAACTAGCTATCAGAAGCTGGAGTAGAGGCAGATGTTTCAGTCTGACAACTATCAAACTAGCTATCACAAGCTGGAGTAGAGACAGATGTTTCAATCTGACAACTATCAAACTAGCTATCAGAAGCTGGAATAGAGGCAGATGTTTCAGTCTGACAACTATCAAACTAGCTATCAGAGGCTGGAATAGAGGCAGATGTTTCAGTCTGACAACTATCAAACTAGCTATTAGAGGCTGGAGTAGAGGCAGATGTTTCAGTCTGACAACTATCAAACTAGCTATCAGAGGCTGGAATAGAGGCAGATGTTTCAGTCTGACAACTATCAAACTAGCTATTAGAGGCTGGAATAGAGGCAGATGTTTCAGTCTGACAACCATCAAACTAGCTATCAGAGGCTGGAATAGAGGCAGATGTTTCAGTCTGACAACTATCAAACTAGCTATTAGAAGCTGGAGTAGAGGCAGATGTTTCAGTCTGACAACTATCAAACTAGCTATTAGAAGCTGGAGTAGAGGCAGATGTTTCAGTCTGACAACTATCAAACTAGCTATTACAAGCTGGAGTAGAGACAGATGTTTCAATCTGACAACTATCAAACTAGCTATTAGAGGCTGGAATAGAGGCAGATGTTTCAGTCTGACAACTATCAAACTAGCTATCAGAGGCTGGAATAGAGGCAGATGTTTCAGTCTGACAACTATCAAACTAGCTATTAGAGGCTGGAATAGAGGCAGATGTTTCAGTCTGACAACTATCAAACTAGCTATCAGAGGCTGGAATAGAGGCAGATGTTTCAGTCTGACAACTATCAAACTAGCTATCAGAGGCTGGAATAGAGGCAGATGTTTCTGTCTGACAACTGTCAAACTAGCTATCAGAGACTGGAATAGAGGCAGATGTTTCAGTCTGACAACTGTCAAACTAGCTATCAGAGACTGGAATAGAGGCAGATGTTTCAGTCTGACAACTATCAAACTATCTATCAGAGGCAGATGTTTCAATCTGACAACTATCAAATTAGCTATCAGA
>NW_008709831.1:8669-9701 GCF_000327385.1 Lottia gigantea | reverse complement strand
GCTATCAGAGACTGGAATAGACGCAGATGTTTCGGTCTGACAACTATCAAACTAGCTATCAGAGGCTGGAATAGAGGCAGATGTTTCGGTCTGACAACTATCAAACTAGCTATCAGAGACTGGAATAGACGCAGATGTTTCGGTCTGACAACTATCAAACTAGCTATCAGAGACTGGAATAGAGGCAGATGTTTCATCTGATAACTATCAAACTAGCTATCAGAGACTGGAATAGAGGCAGATGTTTCGGTCTGACAACTATCAAACTAGCTATCAGAGACTGGAATAGACGCAGATGTTTCGGTCTGACAACTATCAAACTAGCTATCAGAGACTGGAATAGAGGCAGATGTTTCGGTCTGACAACTATCAAACTAGCTATCAGAGGCTGGAATAGACGCAGATGTTTCAGTCTGACAACTATCAAACTATCTATTAGAGGCTGGAGTAGAGGCAGATGTTTCAGTCTGACAACTATCAAACTAGCTATTAGAGGCTGGAATAGACGCAGATGTTTCATCTGACAACTATCAAATTAGCTATCAGAGACTGGAATAGAGGTAGATGTTTCGGTCTGAATACTGTCAAATTAGCTATCAGAGACTGGAATAGAGGCAGATGTTTCGGTCTGAATACTGTCAAATTAGCTATCAGAGACTGGAATAGAGGCAGATGTTTCGGTCTGAATACTGTCAAATTAGCTATCAGAGACTGGAATAGAGGTAGATGTTTCGGTCTGAATACTGTCAAATTAGCTATCAGAGACTGGAATAGAGGCAGATGTTTCGGTCTGAATACTGTCAAATTAGCTATCAGAGACTGGAATAGAGGCAGATGTTTCGGTCTGAATACTGTCAAATTAGCTATCAGAGACTGGAATAGAGGCAGATGTTTCGGTCTGACTACTGTCAAATTAGCTATCAGAGACTGGAATAGAGGCAGATGTTTCAGTCTGACAACTGTCAAACTAGCTATCAGAGACTGGAATAGAGACAGATGTTTCGGCCTGACAACTGTCAAACTAGCTATCAG
>NW_008709831.1:0-1775 GCF_000327385.1 Lottia gigantea | reverse complement strand
AACAGATGAAGAACAGATGAAGTGGAACAGATGAAGAGAACAGATGAAGGATTGGGGCGATTCCTCCACCTATTTTTGGTAAGTTGATTTTAATTATACATCATTTAGTTTGAGTTTTGGAATCTTGACGTCATTTGCTTTCCATCTAATAAATGATGCTACATGGATTCTAATTTGAATGTCTCAATTTTTCCACCCACTTCGAATAAGTTGATCAACAATTGGCATATAATTCTTATAGATGAAAAAGTAGCCATGATTTCTTAAACTATTTTTAGGAAGATCTGAAGTTTCCAACATTTTGAGAACTGTTCTTTATTTATTTGAGTGTTCAATCTGAACTTCATTGGTTTTCACTCAAACAGATTACTGATGATTATTTGTTGTATTCTTAAAAAAAATACCGATGATCAAGTTGACAAGACTTTCAAGAGTATTGAATTCGTGTAATTCACTTGGATCTATCGCACCACAATTATCGAGATTACTGTTTTCCAACTAGCTATTTGCAGTCTGCACAATGGTGAACAAGAAGTGTTCAAATCCAAATAAATTTTAATCAAATATCTACCATAGATCAGGAAATAAAACTAATAAAAACAAATTAAAATCAGTAAGTTTTAAAACTAGCTATTTGTAGTCTACACAATGGTGAACAAGAAGTGTTCAAATCCAAATAAATTTTAATCAAATATCTACCATAGATCAGGAAATAAAACTAATAAAAACAAATTAAAATCAGTAAGATTTAAAATTAGGTATTTGCAGTCTGCGCAATGGTGCACAAGAAGTGTTCAAATCCAAATAAATTTTTATCAAATATCTGCCATAGATCAGGAAATAAAACTAATAAAAACAAATTAAAATCAATAAGTTTTAAAACTAGCTATTTGCAGTCTGCACAATGGTGAACAAGAAGTGTTCAAATCCAAATAAATTTTAATCAAATATCTGCCATAGATCAGGAAATAAAACTAATAAAAACAAATTAAAATCAGTAAGTTTTAAAATTAGGTATTTGCAGTCTGCGCAATGGTGCACAACAAGTGTTCAAATCCAAATAAATTTTAATCAAATATCTGCCATAGATCAGGAAATAAAACTAATAAAAACAAATTAAAATCAGAAAGTTTTAAAACTAGCTATTTGTAGTCTACACAATGGTGAACAAGAAGTGTTCAAATGCAAATAAATTTTAATCAAATATCTACCATAGATCAGGAAGTAAAACTAATGAAAACAAATTAAAATCAGTAAGTTTTAAAACTAGCTATTTGCAGTCTGCACAATGGTGAACAAGAAGTGCTCAAATCCAAATAAATTTTAATCAAATATCTACCATAGATCAGGAAATAAAACTAATGAAAACAAATTAAAATCAGTAAGTTTAAAACTAGCTATTTGCAGTCTGCACAATGGTGAACAAGAAGTGCTCAAATCCAAATAAATTTTAATCAAATATCTACCATAGATCAGGAAATAAAACTAATGAAAACAAATTAAAATCAGTAAGTTTTCAAACTAGCTATTTGCAGTCTGCACAATGGGGAACAAGAAGAGCTCAAATCCAAATAAATTTTAATCAAATATCTGTCATATATCAGGAAATAAAACTAATGAAAACAAATTAAAATCAGTAAGTTTTCAAACTAGCTATTTGTAGTCTGCACAATGGGGAACAAGAAGTGCTCAAATCCAAATAAATTTTAACCAAATATCTGTCATAGATCAGGAAATAAAACTAATGAAAACAAATTAAAATCAGAAAGTTTAAA
>NW_008709830.1:0-2170 GCF_000327385.1 Lottia gigantea | reverse complement strand
CGCCAAGTCAACCTCGTGAATACACAAATCATGAAAATTTGAGTAATATCAAAAATTCATATTTCTTTATCATAAAACTCGTGATTGTCTCACGTCATTGTATATAGCTTATCTTTTTTTTCCTTAAAACTAAGTTGACTCAACATAGAAAGGTGTTGATTGATTTCGAAATTATGTGTGATATTTAAGAAATAATAAAAGTATTTCGACAAATATTTGATGGAATTTGATAAAACAAAAACAATTCAGGGTTTTAATTTCCATAACTTTAGTAATTCCATCACGATATTTAACTGAACTGAAAGTTTTTTTCCTATTTCTTTCAATATTCATTTATATTTTCAATGTAATAATCTGTCCGCTTTTATAAAAAATATTCTGACATTTTCAAAGCAGTGAGCGAAACAATTTAATTTCGTTCGACGGAATAAAATTATCTCCTTAATTAACGGATTAACAGGCTTATTGTAATTCCGTCACGCAAATTCTTTGACGCATCTTAGGGTACTCAGTTATCAAAGTATGATAAACGTGTTATTTTTGCTCTGGAACATCATCAACTAATCTATTTTGATTTAACATCTTTCTCGGTTGTGACAATTGCATTTATTTCACTGACGTAATGGAATTTCTTGACTTGTAATATCGTCACAAAGCCAGATGGTAAGTCCGTCAGGCAAAGTCACAAGGCGTTTAGGCCCAAAACCCTTTTTGAACTACTGCCCTATTCCACTAGTATTTCGATCAATTGAAGTTCGAATTTACAAAAGAACTACATGCATTTTGAATAAATGATATGCTTGTCTTAGGTTGTTTTTCTGGAACGCCAACTTATACCAATTGTCTTAAAAATATCGAAATAACCAACAAAATGAAATTACTTATACATTTTATAATTATTCCGTGTTAAGAAAAAAACACTTCAATTTTGTGTAAGCAATTCAGGTAAAATTGAGTGCATTTTTAGAGCTGTGTTTAACACCGTCACGATGGAGTCCATGGGCATGACACAAAGCAATATTGAACTCGTTTAATGTGTTTACATTTCAATCTGCGTCAGATCTTCTATACATCATTAATATCGAGATTAACATAGTCTTTTTTTTTTTTTTTTTTTGTTTAAACAATATTTATTGATAATTTACAAAATCATACATATGCTATAGATTAATGTTGGTTTCAGAAACAAGCCGAAGCTTATATAAATCTGTTACCAATACGAATATTTACAGATGATAAAAGTATAACTTACATAATGTAGGAGTTGACAGCAGCGAAATGTACATTGGAAACAAAACAGGAAGTGACAAACATATTTACAAAAGGAAAGGGAATAGGGCCTAACAAATTCATTGGTGAATAAAATGTTATTGATAATGACAAATGAAAATAGTTGAGAGGGGATGATGGTGTTTATTGTTAATCAAAATAAAATAATCTTCGTTTTAAAACAGAGGCCATACTTCGACAGCGTTAGCTAGGTGTCAAAACGTTTTGTAGATGATATAAAGTTATGAACAGTTTGAAAGATATACAGATTTGTTTCTAAAGATAATTTGGGATTGCCGTTAAGAAGTGTTAATATGCAACGTAAATGAATAGGGAGAAGATTAATTGTATTGTTTCGTTGTTTTGAAAAGTTGCGACAGTAGAGAAGAAAGTGTTCAGAATTTTCAAAGGTGTGGCCGCATGAACAGGATGGATTGTCGGATATGTGCATTAAGAATTTGTGAGCGTTTAGTTGACTTTTATCATGACGTAGTTTGGTATGTATTATTTGTGATGGACGGTCGCCAGAGTAGAAATATAATGGTACAGAGGATTTTGAAGTGAATTTTACAAGCAGGGATTTAAGCTGAGAGAGGGAAGAAGAATTACGTATTGAGTCGGGCAGATTGTTCCAGATTTGTACAGTAGATGGGAGAAAAGATGATTTGTAAGCTACAGTGTTCCATGGAATAGTGCGAAAATTGTGCTGCTTCTGATGGGGTAAGGGTTTACAATCGAAATATGAGGTGGTACCAGAATTCTCAGATATTGAGGTGTTAAACCATTAATCATTTTATAAAATAGAGTTACTTTGTGACAAAAGNCGACGATCGGTTAAACTTGAGAAGCCGGACTCTTTGTATAAAACTGAGTGGGAAGTTCCCCGAACAAGACCTGTTAT
>NW_008709829.1:7637-8655 GCF_000327385.1 Lottia gigantea | reverse complement strand
AATACATCAGAATGTTGAAAAGTAGTGGAAAGTAAGTCTACAATATAGCACGAAAATCTTGTACTGAATAGACCATTTGACTGGTTGAATATTTGAATGACCTAGAACATGGGCTATGTGACGAGTTTGTCAGATCATGGATTGCTGGTGAAGTCAGCCACAGAAAACAAAACATCTAAAGCTGAATTTTCATCAGACAGGAAAGGAACTGAGCTGAACAAAGATAATGCCACGTTAGAAACATTAGTTAGCCAACTAGCCATGAAACAATCTAAAGGACAAGATCTAACCTGGTAAATCTACATTTGACAACAAATAATATCTGTATATTATATTTACCATGTTTTGGATACTATTTCTGGAATTATTGTCTCTGGAAGTTCCTGGTACATCATTTCTGGAAATATGGTCTCTGGATGTTCTCGGTTCATCATTTCTGGATGTTCCAATTAACGATTCATCTATTGTGTCATAAATACTGTCTATAAGATAACACAAATTACATCTTTAAAGTGTTGATTGCTTTCACAAATTGCATTGAACTAGAGATAAAATCCAGGACTGAATATTCATCAAAATACAGGACCCTTTGTTGTCTCGCTCAATATCACCAGCAATCGAGCCTGTAAGATAGTTCATACCCACTACGAGAGCCTGTAAGAGAAATTCCACCACACAAGACAAACAAAAGATGTCGCATATTCAAAACACCAGAACTTAAATGACAACCATGTTCATAGCAAACTAAAGCCCACCATTATGTAACAACCTAACCTCTCGCCCTCTCTCATTTAAGATCAAAACAGCGAAAAAAAATATCCAGCAGTTCCAGACATTTTATCCATTTTCTTTATGAAGTATTTGGCTTGCACATTTGGGAGACTTAAACCCTCCCTTCCCCGAAATCAAGACTCCAACTTACCTTCTACTAGACACCGAATATGCTGGTCATTTTTCTTTTTCTTGTCTAAAAAGAACAATCATGTACAGCTAGTAATTGTTGGATTTTGTAGGTAGA
>NW_008709829.1:0-1152 GCF_000327385.1 Lottia gigantea | reverse complement strand
AAGTTACTCTTATTTGTAATTGACTTACTCAGATATTTCTTGTACACAATAACTATAATAACAAATACAATAACAAATACCATAACAATAACAATAGCAGCAATTACAATAACAAAACCAATAACAACCTTCACAGAAATACTCTCTGAAAAAGACACAAGTTAAACATAGTTTATAGTAAGACAGGGGGATTGGTATAGGATCACTTGTATAGGATCACTTGTACAGGATCACTAGTAAAAGATCACTAGTATAAGATCACTAGTATAAGATCACTGGTATAGGATCACTAGTATAAGATCACTGATATAGGATCACTTGTACAGGATCACTAGTATAAGATCACTAGTATAAGATCACTTGTATAGGATCACTTGTACAGGATCACTAGTATAAGATCACTAGTATAAGATCACTGATATAGGATCACTTGTACAGGATCACTAGTATAAGATCACTAGTATAAGATCACTGATATAGGATCACTTGTACAGGATCACTAGTATAAGATCACTATAAGTATAAGATCACAGGTAAAGAATCACTGGTATAGGATCACTGGTATAGGATCACTGGTACTAGATCAGAAATTTTGAATCCTAGAATATTAATACAATATTATAAATATTTTACTGTCTCAAAATTTCGTGTTTCCTATTTATTTCCTATTGCCTGTAATTTTTGTTCATATTACGCTTTTAGGCAGGCTGTAGATCCCAACCCCCAAAGAGGCAGAACCTTTCCACTTATTCCAATGTAACAAAAAGTTAGATATTTCTAACCTCATACCTCTAACACTAAGAGTAAATCCCGTTTTTGCTTCTCCGTGAATGTTGTTGACCAGACAGACGTAAAAACCTTCATAGGAACTGCTGATGTTTACAATTTTCAAATCTTTTCCAAACACAGTCTCAGTTAAGTTAATCAAATCATTTGATCCAAGAACTTGAAAATCTTTTCCCCATGTTACGTCGCACTTTGGGAAACACTTAGCTGAACATCTTACTTTTAAATCCTCATTTTTATCTACAGTTATCTCCCTTTGATCTGGCTCTAGTGTCACATCAATAGGAGCATCTGAAAATAAAGCTGAAAATTTTACTCAAACAGCTTGAGTGAAGATTGGTTGCCAGGCAAGAGAAAATACACAGA
>NW_008709828.1:23919-25038 GCF_000327385.1 Lottia gigantea | reverse complement strand
TGGGATAGCATCTCGCAATGACGAAAAAGATTACTGCAAACAAATCCAAACTGAAAGTAAAATACACCAGAGAATAATCAAACCTGGCCGCATTAAAGAATTCATCTTAAAAGAATTTAACATTCATTTAGATAACAAAAAGACTGTTCAATTATAGAATGAGACTCGCAGAAAATAAAAAAATAATTTCATTTTGCTGATAAATATGTTTTTGTCATTTAAACAAATTTCAAATTGTTTAAAGATGAATTCATTAGTGCGGCCTGGTTTGATTATTCAGTAATGCAGTTTGGATTTGTTTTTAGTCATGTTTTTTTGATGTTGTTGTTGTGATTGTGAGGTGTTCTCTCCGCTGGTGCAGTTCTATTCATTCTGTAAGATCTTCAGTGTGGCTTGAGATAGCTATTTGATCTCGTTTTGAGGGATGTTGTCTTTCAGACTACAAGTTTGGAGCTTGGTGAATATCGAAAGAAAAGTAGCTAAAAATTTATTCATAAAAAAACAAAAATATCATCTTAAAAAATTATTTGGATTACAGAAAAATGTTTATTAAAAACAACATGGCGAACAGAGTCTTGAAATTTATTGATTACAAATAACATAAAAACCTCACAGATATTACAGGCTATTCATATTTCCCAAACCCTGAAAGAAAATACAATTTCAAATATTGAAATCTTAATTTAGATCAAAACATAGTCCACATATAGGCATAACAAATATCAATAGAAATAGCTTAGGTACATTCATACCAAATCAAACACTATGGAAATAATTTTTTTTCTACTTTTGTATGGAAGCTTAAAATCATTTTATTGTTTCAATTTAGATTGCAATGTATCTGGAATATCCTGTTCAAAAATTATACAAACATATTCATTTATAAGCCTGTGAGAGCTGTTTTTCTTATATACTACTTTCATCAGAACTTCAGGATACAATATAATGACACGTAAAATTCTAAATCAACTATAACTTTCTTATTTTTCCATAGAAATTAGTTCTCTAAGAAGTTTAAAGATTGTCATTCTAATAAAAACCTGGAAAACAGAAAAAATTCAGAATAAACAAATTTGGTACCTGACTAATGTTATACTTTGTTGACATCTTCTTTCTAAC
>NW_008709828.1:22926-23869 GCF_000327385.1 Lottia gigantea | reverse complement strand
GAGCTATTTTACTTTTATACTACTTTCATCAGAACTTCAGGATACATTATAATGACACGTAAAATTCTAAATCAACTATAACTTTCTTATTTTTCCATAGAAACTGGTTCTGTATAAAGTTTAAAGATTGTCATTCTGACAAGAACCTGGAAAGCAAAAAAAATGCAGAACAACCAAATTTTTTACCTGACTAAAGTTGTATTTGTTGACACTTTGTTACTAACTGTTTTTACTGATATCTTCAAAATAATCACTTTGTCGAGAAACACAAAAACTTAGATTACAGTCTCTTCATCCTTCCCAAACCCTGAAAGAAATTACAATTTCAAACATTAAAATCTTAATATAGATCATAGTTCACATATAGGCATAATAAATGTTAATAAATGTAACAAATCAAACACTGCAGAAATATTTTTTTTCTACTTTTGCATGGAAGCTTAAAATTATTTTAATTGTTTCAATTGGTACTGCAATGTATCTGGAATATCCTGTCCAAAACTTAAACAAATATATTCATTTATAAGCGACTGACAATGTTTTTACTTTTACAAAAGAAATTGACTTGAGTGGTGAATTTGGCTCTTTTGACTAGGCCTACAACATGCACCGCCTCAAGATTTTGAATTCATAGTTCAGGCTAAAAAAAAGACAAGACAAGGATCAAAATCCGTTTGCAGACTTCAGAGAAACTTAAAAGAATGTGATCCAATCCCCTGATTGCCAAATCAGTTGTTAGATTTAGTCTTATCCTCTCTAAACTGATGTACAGTTGAAACTTCTGACAAAAACTCGCCATTTTGTTATTTCTACTCTATTTGTTTTGATTGATATTCGAGACTAAAGAAACAGGACTCTTTATTGCTTATTGGCAGAGAGTATAGATAGACTATATCTATACTCTCTGATTAAAGTTCGACGCATTAAGCCTGAATTTTGAAGG
>NW_008709828.1:16029-18434 GCF_000327385.1 Lottia gigantea | reverse complement strand
TTTATTTTTTTGAGCAATTTAAGTTTACTATAGATAAAAAATTAAATTCGTTTCTATTTTTTTCCCCCAGTCCAATTCTACAATTGAACAGCTGGTAGACCTGTTTTCCAAACAACCCTACACTCGTAGATTACCTTACAAGACAAATTAATCGAGCTCTAAATTCAACAGGCGCAGTCTTTTGAATGGAACACGAAAACCTTTGCCCAGTGTGCTACAGGCTGTGTACGAAACGTTAAAAGGTCCCTGGACAATTCAATCTAAGATAAAATTTTTAGGCTAATGCCTAAAAAATAGTCGTGGCAAAATTTCCCTTATTGCACACGGCATGGTAGGCTATACACAGCCCGTCTTCATTAGCAGCTGCAGAAATGTGGGACGTAAACTCTCCATTCATTTCATTTCCGAAATTCCGCAAATCACAAGTAAGGATTTATCTAAACACAAACCAGGCATCTAGAAACCAGCGTAGTAGGGCTTTCTCACAATTTCCAACACCAAAGAAAAGTTGATAAAGGCTTGGAATGTTGTTTGCTTGTTTTCTTGTTTTTTTTTGGTTTTTTATTTTGTTGATTTAAAAAAAGAAAAAGGAAAAAGAATGAATTGAAAATATAATACAAAAAAAACCCAAATAAATAGGCCTACTTCTTTCTTAAAACAGGCGCCTCATTCCCAACAAAATGAGACGGTATTTGAGGGATGTGTGCAATCTTATATGCCAGTCATGCTTGACTTTGTTGTTGTTTGTTGCTCATGAAATCAAACATATTTTTAAACAAATCAAGACTCTACACTTTGACAGTAAATTTTATGCTTCTTAAGTTTAACCATGGACAGCCCCTTAATCTAGTTTCATGCAAAAAAGATCCAAATTCGTGGTAGTTTCATTTTTTCGTTTTTTGAAATTTTTTTTCTAAATATAGGAACATAATTCTTAGGCATCTTTTCTTTTTTTATTTTTATGTCTTGATCAACATTTCTGTGGTGTGTAGAAAATGAGAGAAGACACTGCCGTGGTTTTCACTATCTGGTTTGCGTTTGTATAAATTTTCGGTTTAGCTATGATTTGCGGAATTCAGAAGTGAAATGATTGGAGACTTTACGTCTCACATTTCTGCATCTGCCTTCAATTTTGTTTGAGATGGAATTGTCGCAGGGATATTTAACGTGCACAGCCTGCGGCACACTGGGCAAGACTGCGCACCTGTTGAATTTACAGCTTGACTAATTTGTCTGGTAAGGAAATCTAGAGTGTTGGTCAGTTGGAAAACAGGTCTATCAGCTGTTCAATTATAGAATGAGACTCGCAGAAAATATAAAAATAATTTCATTTTGTCATCTAAACAAATTTCAAATTGTTTAAAGATGATTCTTTAGTGCGGCCTGGTTTGATTATTCAGTAATGCATTTTACTTTCAGTTTGGATTTGTTTTTAGTCAGGTTTTTTTGATGTTGTTGTTGTGATTGTGAGGTGTTCACTCCGCTGCTGCAGAGCACTGAACAGATAGGTCTTTAGTACAGATATCTGCCACTGTTCTATTCATTCTGTAAGATCTTCAGTGTGGCTCGATATAGCTATTTGATCTCGTTTTGAGGGATGTTGTCTTTCAGACTACAAGTTTGGAGCTTGGTGAATATTTCATAGCGTGGAGAAACAGCAGCACGGGATGAGAAGGTTGACTGCCGTTGGTTTTGACATCACATCTCTGCAGTGGGCTGGACTGTAGGGTAGTACTAACAGAGTGGTGAGAACTTCCTCACATTTAGTCTCGTTAAAACCTCCCAATGCGCTGGCATCTCATACTGAAGCAATGGAGACACACCTCAAGGTACCCCCTCAAGAGTCAACACCAAAAATAATAAAGAATAGCCTTTAATTTGCTTTTTTTCACAATTTAATGAATGTAAACAACGAATTTCAAGACGGTGTCCGCCATGTTTGTTGGCAATCGAAAGTAGACACTAGTCTTGATTGTCACACTATCAAAGCTTAGTACACGATCAAGTCTCGGTTGTCATACAACGTAAATTTTAAGAGGTCAAACCGCCCCAATGTCATTTCGTCCCTCGTAAATAAATTTGTCTTGAAACGACTCTAAGACGGCATTTAGACGGTCTGTACCATACGAAGAGGTAGTTTGAATAACCGACCATGTTTGTAATCTCAAATGATGAAAGCATTCGCAAGTGTTAATAATTTGTTCATGAGACACCGTGGCGAAGTGGCAAAGGGGGCGAAATGACGTTAAACTACCGTTATTGACTCTTAAATCTGAGAGCTAGTAACAGGAGAAGACAACTCAGTCCATACTAAGCCGGCTGCAGACTACAAATAACTCACAAATTGACTTGTTTTACTCTATTTTGCTAAATAAAGAGAAAACTAATAAATCTTGCACAAATTA
>NW_008709828.1:7692-14438 GCF_000327385.1 Lottia gigantea | reverse complement strand
ATACCTCGTCTAATTATCTTTGACAGTCCACCAGATTCCATACCTCGTCTAATCATCTTTGACAGTCCACCAGATTCCATACCTCGTCTAATCACTTTTGACTGTACACCAGATTCCATACCTCGTCTAATCATCTTTGACAGTCCACCAGATTCCATACCTCGTCTAATCACTTTTGACTGTACACCAGATTCCATACCTCGTCTAATCATCTTTGACAGTCCACCAGATTCCATACCTCGTCTAATCATCTTTGACAGTCCACCAGATTCCATACCTCGTCTAAATATCTTTGACAGTCCACCAGATTCCATACCTCGTCTAATCATTTTTGACAGTTACAATATAACAATTTTCTCTTTAACTGACGCTTTGAAATGTTTGCGTATTAATTTGATGACTTTTACTGCAGGATAATTAATATTGTATAGGTTCCGGCTTACTCAAGTGAAAGATGTTATTTTTTCTATTCTTATCTGTTTTAACATTTTCTTTGTTTATTGTATGCAGTTTTCCCACAGGCATCTGTTTAATGTTAATGGGTATAAACTTTTTTAGCATTTTTATTGGACAATATTTAGGACATTAGTATAGAGAGGAACACCGAGGGAGATATAAAATAGGTCTTGTGTAAAGGGAAAATATTCTATGAAACGATACATATAAGGTTGGGATTATGTTTCATTACTGTAAATGGTAGAAAATCGTCTGAAGTGGAGATGGTCGTGACCAGCGTTAGCCACCTTTTCATATATAATACTATTATAGAGAGAGTCGACTATTGATAAAAACAGATGCCTGTGATTTTTTGCGTGCTCTTTCTGGTCTACAGATATTTACTATTGTTGTGTCGATCACTTTAAGTTTACAAACTTTCCCCTTTCTTGTTGTTATTGTTAATCAATACATGTATGATATACGTCATCCTTAATCTAAAATTATGATTGTTTTGTCTTTATGGAGTCAACTGAACTGTGAAAGATTTTATTAATTCAAATATCTGGCATGTCATACTCTAAATTCAAGCGTTGCATATTGCCATTATTACCCTCCCTACTGTACCCCTTTTCTTCTTGTAATCATTGTGATAGCCCTCACTATGAATCATGGTTAATTTTAGAAAGGAAATGAAATGAAGAGGGTGTTGGGATCTGCTTATTCTGCACCTTATGGGATCAATGTAGACTTCGTCATTCAGTGTGCAACGAGGAAAATTCTCCAGAAGGTCAGTTGTAGTGTCTACAAGCTTTTGGTTTTTTTAAGGAGCTTTATTCCCACTTCTGGCAGATCTGTTTACTTACAGAGAGTCTGTATATTATACGGATAACCAGCTACAGGGCTGACTCCAGCAAAGTACCAGCTGTGGCTTGAATAGTATTTGGTTTGTATTTAGTTATACATAGAAAATCCTTTAGCGATAAATAGGTGGTCTAAAGAGACCTTCACACCATACCGATCATCAGTTGCGTATGGTTTGCAAATAAATTACCGTTCATTAGTTCAAAAGTGCAACAGTGTTGTGAATGGCGTTCTAACCCCTGGCCACTTTCATTATTCCCAAATTTATCGACAAATGTCTCGTATCATTTGTTTAACAAAACCTTTGATAATATACACTCCTACATATATAACTGGGACGTTGACAAACCTAAACACCAAATTGGCTATTTTAACGTAAAGGTTTGTGACAATACTTTCGCTCATTCGTATAAAAATCTATTATTCATATAATGTTAGTAAAATAAACATCTGTACAAGTAAAACAATTCAGTAAATCAAAATATCGTCCAAAGTATGGCAATATCGAGAGTAAAAGTCAATATGATTGCTTTACAAATATCATTGAGATGTACTGAAAGCTAGTATCGATTAGTAGACTAATATTCAAATCGGGTGTGATTTTTGAATGCATTTCTGTGACACCGCATATGATGGTGGTCCACTACAGTCCTATAAGGAAATTGGTAGTTATCATTCAGCCAATATCTTGCATGTTTGATTGAAAGAAGTGCCTCTTTAGCTCTTGACACTTTCGTCCGCCTAAAATATTCCATCAAAAAATTTGATTTTTATTATCATTTGTAAAATATTCCTTCTTTTTGTGTAATAACTCTTTGTTAACATAAACCTACACCAACAATATAATATCAATTACCTCTCAATAATTATAATATACAACTTTTATTAATTTATATTACCTTTAACATAAACCTACATCAACAATATAATATCAATTACCTCTCTATAATTATAATATAAAACTTTTATTAATTTATATTACCTTTAACATAAACCTACATCAACAATATAATACCAATTCCCTCTCAATAATTATAATATACAACTTTTATTAATTTATATTACCTTTAACATAAACCTACATCAACAATATAATATCAATTCTCTCTCAATAATTATAATATACAACTTTTATTAATTTATATTACCTTTAACATAAACCTACATCAACAATATAATGTCCATTCCCTCTCAATAATTATAATATACAACTTTCATTAATTTATATTACCTTTAACATAAACCTACATCAACAATATAATATCAATTCCGTCTCAATAATTATAATATACAACTTTTATTAATTTATATTACCTTTAACATAAACCTACATCAACAATATAATATCAATTCTATCTCAATAATTATAATATACAACTTTTATTAATTTATATTACCTTTAACATAAACCTACATCAACGAATATAATATCAATTCCCTCTCAATAATTATAATATACAACTTTTATTAATTTATATTACCTTTAATATAAACCTACACCAACAATATAATATCAGTTACCTTTCAATAATTATAATATACAACTTTTATTAATTTGTATTACCTTTAACATAAACCTACATCAACAATATAATATCAATTCCCTCTCAATAATTATAATATACAACTTTTATTAATCTATATTACCTTTAACATAAACCTACATCAACAATATAATATCAATTCCCTCTCAATAATTATAATATACAACTTTTATTAATTTATATTACATTTAACATAAGCCTATACTAACAATATAATATCAATTCCCTCTCAATAATTATAATATACAACTTTTATTAATCTATATTACCTTTAACATAAACCTACATCAACAATATAATATCAATTCCCTCTCAATGATTATAATATACAACATTTATTAATTTATATTAACTTTAACATAAACCTACACCAACAATATAATATTAATTCCCTCTCTATAATTATAATATACAACTTTTATTAATTCATATTACCTTTAACATAAACCAACATCAACAATATAATATCAGTTACCTTTCAATAATTATAATATACAACATTTATTAATTTATATTAACTTTAAAATAAACCTACACCAACAATATAATATTAATTACCTTTCAATAATTATAATATACAACTTTTATTAATTCATATTACCTTTAACATAAACCTACACAAACAATATAATATCAGTTACCTTTCAATAATTATAATATACTACTTTTATTAATCTATATTACCTTTAACATAAACCTACATCAACAATATAATATCAATTCTCTCTCAATAATTATAATATACAACTTTTATTAATTTATATTACCTTCAACATAAACCTACACTAACAATATAATATCAATTCCCTAATTATAATATACAACTTTTATTAATTTATATTACCTTTAACATAAACCTACACTAACAATATAATATCAATTCCCTCTCAATAATTATAATATACAACTTTTAATAATATAAGTTAAATGCATCGTTAGCGATGTGCCATTCAATTGGTTATCAACGTCTGACAGTCGATTATATTTCCTATCACGTGTATTACAATTCTAAAATATAAATAAAATATAGAATTAGTTTCAACCTCTATTACGAGACGCTCACCAACTTAGGAGATGACCAGAAATTTGCAATAAGGATATAGAATTAGTTTTGACCTCTAATAAGACAAGCGGTTTTGGAGATCTGGATTTGTTTTGAAGTCAAAATAACAATTTTCCGCAATTCTTCGTTACAGCTTGTGAATTAAGGAAAGGCATTTCATAGGTATTTTTTATTTATATAGTTCATCTAATTAGTCTGTTTCAAAGAGATGTCTGAGATATTCACATTATCTAAATTGATTTTAATAATTACCTTCTGAACTAGTTAGCTGAAATTCTCTTACAATCTCTCTATCATCGTCTGATTTAGATAACCATCGATTACACACAAACTCATAACGTCGACCTTCAGATGGCAAATCAATAGTTACTGTGCCTAAGTACCACCCAGAGCCTGGCCCGGAGTTGTCATGTCCCATCTTAATTTTTTCAATCTAAAATCAGAAAATCAACATACCAATAGTAATAGTAATGTAAATAATGTATGATATTAACAATGAGTGTTTCCTTGTTAACATTCAAAACAACATAAATCAGCAAGAACTAGAAAGGTTATTATAGTAGAAATTTTAAACATGAATTGTATTCTGTCAAAATATTATATGAACAAAATGAAAAAAAAACATTTTCTTAGAAATCCAAAGATTTTTAGGTGTAAAAATTTGTTCACAACTTAGTAACTAAAATAAATTTAAATCATAGCCAAATAGTTACAGACTTGTCGGATTTCAGAGAAACGTTCAAGTGAGAGGCATTTCTGGGTAACAGTCGGTAATGTATTTTTCTAGCATATTTCAGATATCCTGAATCCGAAAAAACTGTTCCAAAACCAAATTCTGGATCCTTTACCTCCTAACTTAGGCTGCTATAAGATTTAGTTTTAATACTTTTTATATTAAACATTATGCTCTGGAAATGTTTTTCGTTTCCAATATTAACTACAATCTGTCAAAATCTCCTATGGAAAGTTTAAATTAGCACCCAAATTTACCAACATTGGGTCAAATATTTACCTTTACGATAAACACACTATACACTAAGAAAGACAAGGTCAAGATAAGATAGAAGAAAAACCCTGCTGCAAATTTTGTAGAACATACTTTATGTTCAGTTTTTATTTCTATGGTTATCTAATTTCCTTACCTGACCAATGACCGGAGCTGTAAGTATGAAAGTATCAGTGTAGTTTCGTTGAAACGGATCAGAATGATCAAGAGATTGGTCTAGTTGTAAAGGGCCTGTGTCTCCACGAGTACCATAAATTATCAGAGTAATATTTGCAGCTGTTTCTGCTGCAGGTTCATCTCCTGTTTTTACTTCTACTTGATACGAGATATCTGAAAAATCAGATATTACATCCTATCTTATACAATGGCCCACTTTTTCTCGTTTTGTGAAAGTAGCAATCTTCTAAGATCATATAAACAGAATCTTTATTCACTTGTTTATATCCTTTATATATTACATCACGACTCCGCTTTGATCTCTGGCCTTTGCACTCACCCAATAGCGACAACAAAAACTGCGTAAACTCTCTGGTTTACATGAAAGAGGTTGCTGCAGACGTGGGACCTGAAAGGACACTTCCTGTCTTATGATGCTTGTAACATTGATCAGCTTTATACATCCTCTGAGCATCAGTCTAATACAATTTAAAAAGTCGTTTGCACTATTATCATTATTAATAAATAAACCAAGTACTAACAATCTGAACCGCAAAACTAAACCCGAAATACGTCGTAAATTATACACGAAAAGATCTCTAAAATTTTATTTGTGCTTCTATGTATCCAGCCTATTTCATCTACCTAATTTAACTTTCAACGTGGTGATTAAAATAGTGACTGTACTTCGCCTATGAACACGAAACAGTTCTAGTTTCAGCACCTCTGTTGAAGATTAGGATACGTGTTCAGTAACAGTGTTCTACTAATGCTAGATGAAGTTATGGAGAAAGGTAGAACGGTGTAAATAGTTTTTAATATCAAACTTTACCTTCGGGTAAAAATGTAACCATACCAACATCTACTATTGGTGAATGTGGAAACTGATCATAGACATAGCATATCTGACGCTCTTTATGATACGCAACACCAAAACATACGTTATCATCATAACAAGATTGTGCACATCGTAACCGTTCGGGTTCAACTCTATTATCATAATATCCTGAAAACAGTTGGTCATTTGAGAAAGAGATATAAGTTTTAGTGATTATCTCAAAAGATTCACCAATTACAAATATAAACATACATCTCAACAATATCGACAACATTTTCCTCGGTTTGACTTGACGATACGAAACAATTGATTCTGAAGATAATGACAAGACTTCAATTTTTATGCGTTTAAAGATGGGTTTCCCTTTTTAGTGTCAAATTAAGCAAACTATTTGATTATTGGTGTTTCTAATGAATAATCATGTATTCTTAATCATATCATTATGTTTTTTAACATATAATTAAGAGTTTTAACCAATCAGAAATGCCCATGCATGTACAGTCTGAATAAACAAAAAAATAATTGTTTGACCTTTTTTGATCGGACATTCATTGGAACCCTGCAGGTAATTCTCATTTAATTTAGCTAAATATGAATTAATTATGGACATTTTTTTACAATTTATTAGAACACCTCTACGTTTTATTCATATAAGTATTAACATTTTCATTTTCAGGGAACCCATCTTTAAAAGAAACACGCCGAGTTTCAATACTGCTCAAATGCTGATTATGCATTAATTATAGAAATATTTCAAAGTAGTCGGTTTTAGATATAAGTACATAATATTGATTGTTGTTTCAACTGACTTCAAGTGTTTGAAAAATGGTAAGAAATATT
>NW_008709828.1:1785-3300 GCF_000327385.1 Lottia gigantea | reverse complement strand
CTGACTTCAACGAAGTACCGGCCGTGGCTTGAATAGTATTTGGTTTGTATTTGGTTATACATAGAAAACCCTTTAGCGATAGATAGGTAATCTAAAGAGACCTTCACAAAATACCGATCATCAGTTGCGTATGGTTTGCAAATAAAATTACAGTTCAAAAGTGCAACAGTGTTGTAAGTTGCGTTCGGAACTCCTGCCCACTTTCATTATTCCCACCTTTATCTCGCATCATTTGTTTAACAAAACCTTTGATAATATACACTCCTACATATATAACTGGTACGTTGACAAACCTAAACACCAAATTGGCTATTTTAACTTAAAGGATTGTGACAATACTTTCGCTCATTCGTATAAAAATCTATTATTCATATAATGTTAGTAAAATAAACATCTGTACAAGTAAAACAATTCAGTAAATCAAAATGTTGTCCAAAGTATGGCGATATCGAGAGTAAAACTCAAAATGAATATTTTACAAATGTCATTTTGGTGTATTGAAAGCTAGTAACGATTAGTAGACACCACATATGATGGTGGTCCACTACATTCCTATAACGAAATTGGTAGTTATCATTCAGCCAATAACTTGTATGTTTGATTGAAAAAAGTGCCTCTGGCTCTAGGCACTATCGTCCCCTAAAAGATTCCATCAAAAAATTTTTTTAGTATTATCATTTGTAAAATATTCCTTCTTTTTCATGTAGTAACCAGCTATATAATTAGTAACCATTGATAGGACAATGGACTTTATCACCCTTTGTTAAGATATATTTTGGATCTTAGATGTTGTGCTGTGACAGGACAATTGAGAGAGCGGAGAATAGAATTAATACTAGAACCGTGAACAGCTCCGAGCGTGGCCTCATCCCATGGATTTCGAAACTTTTAGACTGTTTGCTGTTAACTTTTAAGTCTACAGTTTGTGAACAAATATCATAAATAAAACAATTATATAATTACACTCCAGAAATGAAAACTCAATATTCTCAATTTGCAAAAAAAATAATAGAACTAATCAATACCGCATCACGATAATACCTCTTAATTATTCAATTGACAAAACAACGCGCGTAGATAATCAGATCTTTCACTCTGATAGGAATGTGATCATATGACTTTTGTCGACATCAAACTTTGTCTACGACTTCTGTCTCTCCAATTTACATTGTCTGCTAAATTAGATTTATAAGAGATACTCTCCAGGAGAAACACTAGCATATTTCATAAGTATTAGAAATTATTTTGTAATTTGAGTTCTAGATACAAAAAAAAAATTGCGATTTTATAAATCTTATATGCAAGAATTTTGCACAAAAAAATATAATCAGATTAATTTGTTCTAACAGGAGAGGTGTGAAAAGTCTAAACCAACCAGATCAGTTATCAAAATTGTTTAACATCTGTAATTCAACTTCACACTAGAACCAGAAAATTCAGATTTTTTAGAAATTTATCAAAATTGAATGATTAAAATTTTTAAAGCAAACCACGCATGTCACATATCGTAAAGAG
>NW_008709828.1:0-1735 GCF_000327385.1 Lottia gigantea | reverse complement strand
TTCCTTATGGCGGTTATGGTTGTATATCAGGAGAAAGGTTGGCTGGGAAATTAATCATAAATTAATTTAAATTTATGTAGATCAGAAATAGAAGTGGTCCTAAGACAGAGCCCTGTGGTACGCCAGATTGAACAGTTCTGGCTTCCATGGAGACTTCATGAACGACTACACATTTTTTTTTGTCGTGTAAGTAGTTTTGAAACCAGTCGAGGAGTTCTCCGCGGATTCAAGCTGCTCCCAATTTGTGACATAAACCAGCATGCTAGATTAATGGCTTGATAACAAAGTGTTATGTCAATTAGTTTGTTTGTAAACTTTAACAACAAGTAGAGAGACAGGTCTGTGATTTCCGCAATTTGAGAAGTCACCCTTTTTTCAGATAGCTGTAATATTGGCACTTTTCCAGATATGAGGTACAGTTTTAGATGACATTGAGAGGTTGAATACTTTCAAAAGTTTTCTATTTATTTGATCAGACCCATTTGCTTTACTATTGTCAAGAGATGAAAGAATGTCTTTAACTTCTTGCGGATCTAGTTCAATGTGGTTGAGTGAATGCAGATGTTGATTAAGAATAGGAATAAAAGACAATACCAAAATCATGGCAAAATCAAAAATAAAAATATATGATAGTAGTGGACTCCTCCAAAGAGAAGTACCATTAGGTGTTTCGAAAAGAGTAAGCATGATCTGCTTCGAGCGCGACACCTGCCACTTCTATCTATGTCAACATCATGAGATACAATGTAGGAAGCTGTACGGCGAAGGTGCGATTGCTTTATGATTATGATTGCTTCTTTCAGTAAAGCATGGGACAAGAGGTGATCTTCGGCTGTTTTTTCCTTTTACATGTCAGTTGGCAAGGTGCGACCAATCTTTTGAGCCGAAGTTTTCTGAACTCGTAATTTGATTATCCAATTAATAAAATTTTGATTTATATTTTCTGATTGATTTTAAATACTGGTTTCTGATTGTCCTGAATTTTTTGCCAATCAATTTCAGATTTCGATCTGGCAGCTTTTTTCCAGAACTTTTTTGTTTTCCCTAGCCAAGTTTCTGATTGTGGTATTCATCCAAATTTCATCTCTAGGTCTAAAAGTTACAATAGTGTTCGGAATTTTTCTCAGCTCACCTGTAAAATTCAAAGTAGAAATATCAATATCATTCTCATCAACAAGGGTATCCCAGTCAGTGTTCAAAACGGCTTGTCTCAATTTGTCATAGTTTATCCTGTCAAAATCCCATACTTGTCTATGAAATGAATGAAGTCTCTGACAACTGACAATGTAGAGGACAATGATCACACAGATGAAAATCCGAAGTGAGGGATTAAGCTTGGAGAATTTGTCAATAAGAGTTCCTGAATTCTCTGTATATCGCAATGGTTTATCTATAATTTGGCCGAAGTTGTAAATAAATGAATTCCATTGTGGC
Organism: Lottia gigantea; assembly: GCF_000327385.1. Taxonomy (NCBI): domain Eukaryota; kingdom Metazoa; phylum Mollusca; class Gastropoda; family Lottiidae; genus Lottia; species Lottia gigantea. Next base: position 301 of record NW_008709828.1, on the reverse strand, counting down.
AGATTTGTATGATAGGAATGAATTGATCTGGTTGTATCTCCTGATTTTTACCATTATAGTAGTAGCGGGTGTCGTTCTCGAAACAGACAATTCTTACTCTATCGAAACACCTGGTGGTATTTCTCCTGGTGGAGGATTCAGCTACTATACTTTACTCCCGATTTTTTTCGAATTCTTGAGACGAGATTTTTGATTGACGGAACTGTCATGCTTGTATGGATTTTTATAGTCTCTAAATAGATCAAGAATACAACTAATATATATTGTAAGCTTGGACAAGCACCCTATCTATACAGTCCAG
>NW_008709827.1:0-2170 GCF_000327385.1 Lottia gigantea | reverse complement strand
TATAGAGGGGAGAGGACATTAGGTACTTTCCCGCTTGCAAATGTTAATTGGACAGTCCTTACGGACTTGCCCTCCCGAGGTTTGTAGAGGTATAAACCCTCTACAGCGTGATTGTGGAGCTTAAGATCCTCCAGCAATTCACCCTCTGAGTACTCGGAGGGGACGCCATAAATGACGACCCGTTCCGTCTTGTTGAAGGTGGACATGGCCGAGTCCACCTTCATCCCACACAGTGCGGTTTGGTTGGCAGCATAAACCGCATCTGCCAGGAACTCAAAGTTCAGCCGCACGTTGCCGTTGGCCAGGACTTTGACCTCCGGAAGAGAGCTATACTTCCACTCTTTCCGGATGAAGTCGCCGATGACCTTCGACTTCGTGCTGCCGAAAGTTTTGCCCCCGCTTGGCTTCACTATTACAATGTTGGAGAACTCCGGCCTTGCTACCCTGGGTTGCATGGTAGCAGCTGGCCGACTCGCAACATCGGCATAGCTAACCTTGGTGGATTGTTGGGAGGCCATTTTAGCTGGAATTGAAGGTTTGATTAGTGCAAGTATAAAATATAAAATACAATACAATAAGACAGATAAGAGATAGCTATCAAGAATGCCTTGCAGACTGTGCAAAAATTGATAGTATGAAAAATGAAATTAGTTCGACACTCGTACTGTGAACAACTAATTAGCTCTCTCTCTAGTCTGGATTGGTGAAATTGGATTAGCGGATTACTGTCAAGTATTAATTAAGTATAACTCAATTAACTTTTGACACCTGCGACTAATTTGTGAGTTCGTTCCTTTTTATTCTTTTCTTTTATCTTTTCTTTGGGCGGCCGACAATTTCTTTGGCGGAAGAAATTCAAGCTGTCCTACAAAGCTTTCACTAGGTTTCGTTTTGTTTCGTTGTTCTCTTTTCATACAAAATAACAAGGCATTCAGGATATATAGTGTGGGGCAACAATAACAAGGATTAAAACAATAGGAATACATTAATCAATTATGTAGGGGTAATCACAAGGGTGTGTGATTAGAGAAACCATTAAAGGGATGTAGTAAATTACTTCTTGATTATAATGGTGGGGTGGTGGTGATTATAATCGTACAATGTGATGATAAATAAAACGTAAAAAACTAGTAAGATGCCGGTGACAATCTAAATACAAAATTTGGGGTGGGGTTATTTTATTGAATTAAAGGGTCATAGACATGTGATAAATAAACACCTGTATCTCTGTTGAGTTGCGGTTGGTATCTCCTTATGTGAATGGCTTCGGTCAATTGTCTCGTTTTCTTGTTGGTTTGGTGTTTAGTAAGGGCTTCGATATTGCCAATTTTGTGTCGTCGGTTGTTTTTGATGTGTTCAGAAACTGCGGATGTTTGGGTAGGTGCTAGGGATAGGTGTTCTTGCGTTCTGAGATTGAGAGGGCGTCTTGTTTCTCCAACATATTCTTCATTGCAGGAGCAATGTTTTATCTATCATCACATTGTACGATTATAATCACCACCACCCCACCATTATAATGTAATTTACTACATCCCTTTAATGGTTTCTCTAATCACACACCCTTGTGATTACCCCTACATAATTGATTAATGTATTCCTATTGTTTTAATCCTTGTCATTGTTGCCCCACACTATATATCCTGAATGCCTTGTTATTTTGTATCATTGCTTGATAAAGACGAAAGAATCATCGTCGAAACGTCGCAAGTTATTTATTAAAGTAATTGTTATCCATATAATTGTGTTCGTGTTATCATCATAGATAAAAATAGAATAAGGTTTTAGAAGAGAAACTCTCTTATAGAAGCACTGGCCTAGGTCTCAAGTAGGGAATGTGGATTTCAACATTGGAATAGCCTACATCAATGAAATAATTGAGAGATATACAAGGTACACAAATAATGCAAAGCGATTGTTTCAGGGAGTTCTAATCTACTATGTACAAGAACATTACTCAGATTTTTTTTTTTTTTTTTTTTTTCTATAAATTTTATTGGCAAAACATATACAATACAGATATCTGTAATATTTACAATATAAGTAGCACATTGATATTCATTATAATTTTACAATATCTATAGTTTTATATAGTTGTATAGTCTATGCCATATATTGAACAGAGTTTGTGAGAGATAAAGAAATGGAAACAGAAACAAGTGGACAGTATAGG
>NW_008709826.1:7183-8416 GCF_000327385.1 Lottia gigantea | reverse complement strand
TTATATATCACAGTTTTACGATATATTAACTAAATATTTATTCAATCTGACAAAAAGTTATCATATATATATTGCTTAAATTGAGAAACATACAAGTTGGAATAATTATAAGCTGGATTGCATAATATATAGACTGAATACAGATCAACAAATTGTGTAACCACCAGAGCATATAGAGCATAAGAATGCCTTATAGACAGCATATAAAGCAATATATTACCTATGTAGAGCAGTAGACTGCACAAAGAAGATGAGATCAAATATAGAGCATAAGGCTGCATAATCCTGACCATATAGAGCATAAGGCTGAATAATCCTGACCATATAGAGCATAAGGCTGCATAATCCTGACCATATAGAGCATAAGGCTGAATAATCCTGACCATATAGAGCATAAGGCTGAATAATCCTGACCATATAGAGCATAAGGCTAAATAATCCTGACCATATAGAGCATAAGGCTAAATAATCCTGACCATATAGAGCATAAGGCTAAATAATCCTGACCATATAGAGCATAAGGCTAAATAATCCTGACCATATCGAGCATAAGGCTCAATAATCCTGACCATATAGAGCATAAGGCTAAATAATCCTGACCATATAGAGCATAAGGCTAAATAATCCTGACCATATAGAGCATAAGGCTCAATAATCCTGACCATATAGAGCATAAGGCTCAATAATCTTGACCATATAGAGCATAAGGCTAAATAATCCTGACCATATAGAGCATAAGGCTGAATAATCCTGACCATATAGAGCATAAGGCTCAATAATCCTGACCATATAGAGCATAAGGCTAAATAATCCTGACCATATAGAGCATAAGGCTAAATAATCCTGACCATATCGAGCATAAGGCTCAATAATCCTGACCATATAGAGCATAAGGCTCAATAATCCTGACCATATCGAGCATAAGACTAAATGATCCTGACCATATAGAGCATAAGGCTAAATAATCCTGACCATATCGAGCATAAGGCTCAATAATCCTGACCATATAGAGCATAAGGCTCAATAATCCTGACCATATAGAGCATAAGGCTCAATAATCCTGACCATATAGAGCATAAGGCAGCCTAAAAAGACTGAATATAGAGCAATAGATTGCATAGAGAAACTGCATAGAGCACAAGAAGAGTAATAAGCTTATAGAGTATTTAAAATTTTGTTTATATTTCAGTCTGCTATTCCTAATTCTGCATTCTGAAAAGCGATACAGAGAGT
>NW_008709826.1:0-940 GCF_000327385.1 Lottia gigantea | reverse complement strand
TCTGACATGTCCAGATAGTCCATGTGAATATTGGTGCAAAATTTCAGCATTGTAGCTTTGTAACTTTTCACGCAAAAAATTTATTTGTCTTTGAGCACTTCTTGTGCACCAATATGCAGACTGCATATAGCTAGTTTGAAAACTTACAGATTTGGATTTGATTTCTTGTGTTTTTTGAAGTCCTTGGGGTCTAATTAGTAGGAAAAGATCAAAACTTGAGCCAAAAGTTTGTATTTGAAAAAGTTGTCTATAGGCCCTATTTGCCTCTATGGCCAATATGCATTGAAAATGTAAAAAATTATTTTCTGTTCTATGGCAGATATTTGAGTTCTGTTTTTTCTGACATGTCCAGATAGTCCATGTGAATGTTGGTCCAAAATTTCAGCATTGTAGCTTTGTAACTTTTCACGCAAAAAATTTATTTGTCTTTGAGCACTTCTTGTGCACCAATATGCAGACTGCATATAGCTAGTTTGAAAACTTACAGATTTGGATTTGATTTCTTGTGTTTTTTGAAGTCCTTGGGGTCTAATTAGTAGAAAAAGATCAAAACTTGAGCCAAAAGTTTGTATTTGAAAAAGTTGTCTATAGGCCCTATTTGCCTCTATGGCCAATATGCATTGAAAATGTAAAAAATTATTTTCTCTTCTATGGCAGATATTTGAGTTCTATTTTTTCTGACATGTCCAGATAGTCCATGTGAATATTGGTGCAAAATTTCAGCATTGTAGCTTTGTAACTTTTCAGGCAAAAAATTTATTTGTCTTTGAGCACTTCTTGTGCACCAATATGCAGACTGCATATAGCTAGTTTGAAAACTTACAGATTTGGATTTGATTTCTTGTGTTTTTTGAAGTCCTTGGGGTCTAATTAGTAGGAAAAGATCAAAACTTGAGCCAAAAGTTTGTATTGAAAAAGTTTTTATAGGCCCTATTGCCTC
>NW_008709825.1:27008-28152 GCF_000327385.1 Lottia gigantea | reverse complement strand
ATAGCATCTTAGAGCATAATGTACTTTCAACGACTGCTAGCCATTCGCATGGATTTAACGCTGTCCATTATTAGTTGTCCTGTGTACATAGACGACTGAAAGTCGCAGATATCATCAATTGCTCATATTCTTTCGAGCATTATTGATTATTGTCGTCCATTTGAGCGGTCGGATTTTTTCACCTTCCATTTGATCAATATCAGAATAAAAGCGTTTATAAAATGTCGAATGCAACGGATACGGTGAGATGTTTAAAATCACCAGTATTCCTGATCCCACCCAAGGTCAGAGGAAATGATGAAACAATCCTTAGAATACAGAGAGAATTTAAGGAATTGAGTCAGAGAAAACTTACTTTCAGCACAAGTAGAACCAGTAAAAGGAATATCACAGGCGCATTCACAAGTACCTATGTTCAATGTTCCGCCATTTAGACACTCTTTACCATCACATGCTAGAACCAAAAAATACAAATATCACATGCAATACTTTGCACATAAATTTGGACGACACATCTGTATATGTAACGTATGAGGAAGGTTTATTAAAACGCTTATGGAAACAATTTTTTGTTGAATGGATATTAGATATCATTATCACATCTAATTAAAATTAGACCCAACTTTTACTCTTGAACATTCCTCAAAATAACCTTTAGAACTAATCAGCTGACATTTACTTTAACCAAGCAAATCCCTTAAATTTCTCACAAAACACCAACGATGGAGAGGGCGTAAATTTTATTGGTTAAAGCAGAATGGGGTTAAAAGGTTATTTTGAGGAATGTTTACACTTTAGACCCTACTTTGGAGCGGCTGTGTCTTGAATGACATTTATAAAATGAAATCAGATAAACTGCTGCATTTTGGGATGTCACATGACTAAGCTATGATTGGATATCTGTCTTTTTTTTATTTGTTAACCAAAATAGTTTCTCAGGAAAATAATGACATCTATTGTAAATTGTGATTATGAACAAAAAAATTGTGACTTGTAGAGTCTGTCAAGAATTGTGCCCTGTAGAGTGTTTACGAGCAATTGTGGACGGACGGACGGACCGACGGACCGACGGACATGGGTGACGACAATATACGCCCCCCATTTCATGTGGGCGTATAAAAAGAAACCAAAATTGGGTCTAATT
>NW_008709825.1:24209-26472 GCF_000327385.1 Lottia gigantea | reverse complement strand
TGAAATTAGAAATCGAACGCATCTGATCTAATTTTCATGAATTTTCAACCTTAAGTCGACGTCCCAGATAGCAGAGATGCCAAATATACAGGTTTTGCTAAAAAAAAATCACCAATTACTGAAATGTTCCCTCGAAGAAATGAAATATACCTTAAGCAACGTAAAAACTCTTCTAAAGAGTCATAACCAAACCAATAATCTGATATAATAGGAGCCACAGACACTGACTGCTCCTTTAACCTGTAAGTGTTCTTAATATATACACATAAAAACTCTTTGAGTGGATTTAAAACTTACATTGTATTCCGTGAGTTTAACACTTACCCAGTAGCATAGTTGCAAATATAATACGTTCCGTAAGGGGTATTTGGACAATTAGCTTTACCACAGCCGACTCTTGACGACATATGCTGAACCACCTGAAATAAATATATATAATATATATAAGCCATAATTATCTGCATTGGTTGTGGACACCGATCTGATAAGAGACTGGTTTTTTTTTCCGCCGTTAATATTGGTATCTGTATCTCTATTGGTCAAATGGTCATACTTGACCCCAATAACTCAATTTGTCCATCCAATAAGAAATTAATTATATGTACATGTGTATTATTAACAATTTGTATATTTTAAGCACACGAGGGCCATGTAATTTGCAATCAGGACATTTCTGCCATTAAAGCATCACCTTTTTTGTATTTCTGCCAATTTGCATACAAAACAAGTGGACTCCTCGATGTATGTTCCTAACACGGNAAAATTTCCGTAGATTTCCGCATTCCAGACTTATGTTAATACCTACCTGAGTGTAATGTCCAACGGCATTACCGTTGATAGACCCGACACCAAACTGGTAATCAACGACTTCATCATGCCAACCTTTAATAGCTGCATTAAGATCAGAGTAACCAGCCGCCATATTCTGTCCAACATAGGTATCTTGTAAAGCTATGGAAATTAATAGATTAAAAACTAATAATGGTATGTAAACGTTCACTGTTATATCCTATGGTGGCCCATGAGCGCCATAGCTGTTTTATTATTTTATTTATGAAAACAATATTCTTTTTAATTTGAATTCATTTTTATTTCACTTTCATTTTGGTTTCAAATTCATTTTACTTTCATTTCGTTTCTTATTTTACTTTCATTTTGTTTTTAAATTCGTTTTACTTTCATTTCGTTTTTTTTTAAAATTCATTTTACTTTCATTTCATTTTTACTTTTTATTTCACTTTCGTTTTGTTTTTAAAATCATTTTACTTTTTATTTCACTTTCGTTTTGTTTTTAAAATAATTTTACTTTTACTTTCATTTCACTTTTTATTTTACTTTCACTTTGTTTTGTTTTTAAAATCATTTTACTTTTACTTTCATTTTCGTTTTAAAAAAAAATTCTTCTTCATTTACTGCGCCATAGTGTCCAGATTATCCAGTCACACTTTCTATCATCCAAGCAATGACGTCATTGCATACAAGTGTTAGCAGGAGTTATTTCCCTTGAATGTGCTCTTGCGAGTAACCTCCCCCTTAACGGAAATAGCACCACATGTAGTGTTTTGGTGTTCTGTCACAAGTTCTTTAGTTTGATTTTGAGATAAAATAGTATCTCAATCTCCATAATTAAACTCACAGGTAGGCCTTAAACCCGAGTAAATATGTCTAAACGAAAATGGACAGATTTTAAGACCCAAATTGCCAAACGTAGACAGGGAGGGGGGGGGGGACAAAGCAAAGGGCAAGGGTACTGGTGATGGCGAAACCTTGGAATATCTAACTGTTCAAAGACTCTCAGAACATGTTGAGGGTAAATGTCAAAAATATCGCCGTCTTGGTCCCCTCACAATGGTGGAATTTAACGGGGAGATGTCATTAGATAGCATTAAGGCTGCTTGTCAAAAACATTTTGATATTCCATCTTTTTACAAATGTGACATCATGGCAGGAGATCGAGGGCCATCTTTCTCAAATATTGATCAGATCAAATCATTTAAATTACTTCACATCAGATTCGTTGAATCTTCTCAGACTGACATGAACACAACAAATGAACATAATAGGAATATGCCTTCTTGTAGTGGTATTTCTACTAATAAACCTGTCGGCACAAATATTTTGTCAGTTACACCATCAAGCTACAGGTAGTTTCTCAGTTACCTGTGTTCCAATTTTTAGCAGTTATAGCTTATATTTACTTCAAAGAGACCCATCTATTCTAATCGTTTAATTTTTAATATATTATATTATACCAATATAACAG
>NW_008709825.1:15555-24159 GCF_000327385.1 Lottia gigantea | reverse complement strand
TACGAATGGACAGATTTTAAGGCCCAAAATGCCAAACGTAGACAAGGGGGGGGGGGGGGAAAGCAAAGGGCAAGGGCACTGGTGATGTCGAAACCTTGGAATATCTAACTGTTCAAAGACTCTCAGAACATGTTGGGCACATTCAAGGGGAATAACTCCTGCTAACACTTGGATGATAGACAAAAGTGTGACTGGATAATCTGGACACTATGGCGCAGTAAATGAAGAAGAATTTTTTTTTCAAAAACGAAAATGAAAGTAAAAGTAAAATGATTTTAAAAACAAAACGAAAGTGAAAGTAAAATAAAAAGTGAAATGAAAGTAAAAGTAAAATGACTTTAAAAACAAAACGAAAGTGGAATAATAATTAAAATGATTTTAAAAACAAAACGAAAGTGAAATATAAAGTAAAAACGAAATGAAAGTAAAATGAATTTAAAAGCAAAATGAAAGTAAAATAAAAAACGAAATGAAAGTAAAACGAATTTAAAAACAAAATGAAAGTAAAGCAAATTTAAAAACAAAATGAAAGTAAAATAAAAAACGAAATGAAAGTAAAATGAATTTGAAACCAAAATGAAAGTGAAATAAAAATGAATTCAAATTAAAAAGAAAGGTATTTTCATAAATAAAATAATAAAACAGCTATGGCGCTCATGGGCCACCATATTGAAGACATGCAAAATTATACCTCTAGCGTCAAAATTGGCGATGTTATGGTCTTTTTAGTTCAGGGGTGGGGTCGGCAGCCGCCCTATAGTGTCTTGTTGCACTAGTCGGGGTTAAGACCAAAACTTTGACAGGCTGCCGATCGAAGACTATCAGAGATGGTACTGAAGGTACACACCAATTGGAAGTTGTTATGTTTTGAATTTCATGTCCCTACCGTGAAAACTCTGCCTGTTACAGCATTTTTAGTTTTAAACTTTTCCCAAAACCAAAATGTAAGCCATACCTAGAGGTATAATTTTTGTTGCAAACGAAAGTTGAACATGTCTTCTATCTATTTCAGTCGAAAAACAGAAATTCGGATTTTTTGAAATCTTTCCATCCAAAATTTCATTTCATTCGTTATACTTACCAGTCAGAAATATACTTATGGATAATCTTGATAATCTACAACTCTATCAACTCGCTCAAACTCATCTAGAGATTTAATGGGTTACTCCCCTTCCCTTGATATGTATTGTACCTTAGTTCATCTTCCGGTGTGAAAAACAGTGCACGTGCTTCGTCTCTCTCTCGTTTTGTTTATGTTACATTGTTCTTTAGATATTTTGATTCGTAACTTATTGATTTATTTCTCTGTCATATACTTTGCTATGGCAAACGCTGGGAATAATGAGAAATCTAATTTATCGGCAGATTCAGATTTGGAAGTAAGTGTTTGTTCCGAATCGCCGTCTGTTACGGTTTCGCAATCGAAGAAGAAAACTCGTTCTAAGTCGAAGAGAATGTCATCCACCAAGGTGAACAATCGACTTAACAATTTGGAAGCGAAAGTGGATGATAAATTTGATAAATTAATCCAACTATTTACAGTTTCCCAAACCCATCAGAATACCGGTTGTTTAACTCCCCGGAGATCTGTTCGAGATGAAAATCAGGATATTGGGGATTTAGCCTCGCAGATACCCAAAAACTCCACCGGAGTCCCTAAGTTGTTGATCAATCCAGAATTTTTGGGCTCATTGTCTGATCAGGAGTCGAATTTAGGACCGGATTCTGATGTCGATTTGCCCCATAGCCCTCAAAAGAGACTAAAGTCTTCAGCTGACAACAACAGGCCTTCGTATGTGAAATATTTGCCTGAAACAAGCACTTTACAAAACACAATGAAATAAAAATGTAGAGTGTCAAAGTTCTGATGTTTTGTCCAAGCTATTTGGGAGTTCAGTGAACGACGATGTGCAGAAAGTTGGACTAATTTTAGACAAGTTCCAGTCTGACACCCTATCGAAATCTTGGAGAAGCCAAAATCCGGATGTCTTACCGCAGCTGCTTTCCGGTTCATGAACTTTCAGAGCAGTTTTTGAACGTCCCTAGCTTAGATGACATTTGTGAGCCTATGTTAAGGCGTAAACATGCGACAAAGAGCTTCAAGGGATGGGGATCGACAAGACGTCTTCACTCTCAGCCGTTCAAATCTATTGAGACTTTATAGCTTACCAAGGTCAAGTAGCATCTAAATTTGGTATTATCTCAATTGCATATTTACAACAAGCTCTTGGTACCTTTATGAACAATTTTTACAACGACAAGATGCCCGACGATCAAGCGATTGCCTCAATTAAAGATATGTATGAAATATCAACAAAAGCCATGGGCCAAATGGGGTGATTTGGCGCCTTCCATCATATGATAAGACGTAAAGCTACGGCGGCAGATACTGGTCTCACAGACATAAAGGATTTTCAATCAAAGCTGATATACTTGCCCTTAACTTCGGATGGTGTTTTTGGTTAGAAAATCACAGAAGGAGCAGATCAAGGACTTGCTTCCAGAATTTGCTGATAAAAGTCAAATTTATCAAAATTAAAGAGGAAATCTAACACTTTTCCTGACAAGTCACACGACTTAAAAAAGCCAAGACTGGATCAACATTATCCTAGGAATGAACCCTACTATAATCAGAATTGGGCGAAGTCATCGACCAATCCTAGACCTTACAGAAGTTACGATAAGGGCGAAGCCAAAGCCAGTCAGGGTTTTCGGATCCCTAAAAAAAACAAGAATACCATCGTAAATGACGTAAGTATAATTCAGTCGATGAGTCAAATACCTGTAGGGGTCGTTTAAGATATTTCATAGAATGGGTCAAAATAACAGGCGACCAATGGGTGTTGTCCGTGATACGAGAGGGTTACAAGCTGGAGCTCCTCTCGCCACCCCCGAACACGGGTATTCGACAAACAATAATAGCGCAAAACCATGTAGATATTTTAAACGCAGAAATTGTTTCGTTATTGGAAAAGGACGCTGTAAAATCAGTTCCAGTGGAGGAAATCCATTTAGGTTTTTACAGCACCTTCTTCCTCATTCCAAAAAGGTCGTCCAACAAGCCCAGACCGGTGATCAATTTAAAACCTTTAAATCAATTCCTACTAAAGAAACATTTCAAGATGGATACCATTTCCAAGGTCTTCAATTTAGTACGTCCAGAAGATTGGGCAATAACTCTCAATCTATCGGACGCATATTTCCACATTCCCCTTTTTCCATCACAAAGGAAGTATCTTCGTTTTTGCATCCAAGGAAGGTGTTATCAGTGGAAAGTCACCAAAGTCATGTCCGTCGTCTCTGCATACCTGAGAAAGCACAGTTTAAGGGTAGCAGTATACCTCGACGATTGGTTGCTATTGCATCGAAACAAAGACACACTGAGACAGCATCGATACTTCGTCCTAGATCTCTTGGAATCTCTGGGTCTTCTTGTGAACCGAAAGAAGTCGTCTCTTTGTCCCAGCCAAGAAGTAGTTTATCTGGGAAGCTTATTCAAGACCCATCAGGGTATTGTGTGCCCTACGATAAACAGGATGAAAAAATTAGTAGAATCAGTAAATCATATCCAGAACAAGCGCAGTCAGGCATTAGACTATCTTCGCCTGCTAGGTTTGACGGCCAGCTGTATAGAACTGATCCCAAATGCTCGCTGACACATGAGGCCTATACAACGACATCTACTCTGTTTCTGGAAGCCATCTCTGCATGCAGTAGAAAAGGTTATTCCAATTACTCAACATCTACAATCATATCTTTCATGGTGGTTAGAGCCAGCGAACATTTTACAGGGAAGATCCCTTCTACCTCGTCTATCCACAGTGACATAACGACGGATGCGTCGATGGAAGGGTACGAAGGTTACTTGGATCAGCTTCTTATACAAGGGACCTGGTCAAGGGAGCAAAGACGTTATCACATAAATCTCTGGAGTTGGAAACTGTGCATATCGTAGTATCCAAGTTTATACCTCGCCTTACGGGCATATTAATACGTTACAACAACACCACGGTCGTCCAATAGATCAACAAGCAGGGAGGAACGAAATCCCCGAAACTATGTTACAAGACATGGGATCTTTGGCAGATGGCTCTAGAGAACAATATACTTTTGAGAGCCGCCCATATCGCTGAGAAATTGAATGTTCTAGCAGACCAGTTGAGTCGCAGACGGATCCGACCGACCGAATGGATGCTCAACAGCTCAGTAGTTCACAAGCTATTTCTGCATTGGGGTGCCCTTGATAGACCTTTTTGCATCAATAGAAAATCGCCAAACCAAGATTTTCTGTTCCTGGAGTCCCCACCCACAAGCATTGGCACTGGACGCGCTGACAATTTCATGGTTGAGCATGTACGCTTATGTTTATCCTCCAATATGTCTTATTCCGACTTCTCAGTTACATGAGGAAATTTCATTGTGAAATACTCCTAGTAGCTCCTTATTGGCCACGAAGGACTTGGTTACCGATCTACTTCAATTGCTGATTGCTCCACTCATTCGACTTCCGGATCTCCCAGACCTTCTCCGACAACCGAACACTGAGATATACCATCCAGACCCAAATTGTTTAAAACTAACTGCATGGCTTCTATCAACAGACATTTCCAAGCAAAGGGATTTTCTGGACAAACTAGACAGCTTCTTGCAGCATCCTGGCGTAAGGGGAGACAAAAGGATTATTCATACAAATTTGAACTATTCAGTCGTTGGTGTAGTCCAAGGAAAATTGATCCCCTGGGCATAATTTCAACACTAGAGGTATCATTTTTGTTTCTAAGGAAAGTTTATCGTGTCCTCTATCTTTTTCATTCCAAAACTAGAAATTAGGAATTTTTTCACACTTTTGAGAAAATCGACTTTCAAGTTCCACCCGAATTTTCAAGTCGAAAATCGCATATATTTTGGTTTGGGAAAAATATCGAAAACCAAAAGTGCTGTAACAGGCAGTGTTTTCATGGGTGAGAACATGAAATTTGGAACAAAGCACCTTTCGATGGATGTGTACCTTCAGTGCAAGTTTCAACTTTCTATCCCATATAGCCTTCGAATGGCAGCATGTCAAAGTTTTGGTCTTCTCCCCAAACAGTGCAACTAGAAGGTATAGGGAGATTGCCGACCCCACCACTGAACTAAAAAATTGCCATAACTTCACCAATTTCGACGCTAGAGGTATAATCTTTCTTTCTGGCGAAAGATTATCATGTCCCCTATCTTTTTCAGCCAAAAACATAAAATCGAAATTTTTCAAACTTTCGAGAAAATCGACATTCATGTTCCACCCGAATTTTCAAGTGGAACATCGCATATATTTTGGTTTGGGGAAAAATCTGAAACCAAAAATGCTGCAACAGGCAGGTTTTTAAAATAAGAACATTAAATTTGGAACGTAGCAACTTCCGTTGGATGTGTACCTTCATTGCAAATTTAGACCTGAACTAAAATGGTCATAACTTTGCCAATTTGCACGCAAAGTACAACTTTTGTTTCTAACGAAAGTTTATCATATCCCTATTTAACTTGTGTAAAAGATTAAAGAGGGATTATTCGCCGAGTTTCTTCTCTACACCTCTCTATAAAAGGTAAATGATCTTACATTGACAACGAAATTGATATATATGTAAATCGAATGGAGATATAATTTGTAAATAATTCTTTTAACGTTAAGCTGGTTCATAACACCTTTTCACGAGTATAAAACAAGGAAATGTTTTTTTTGATAAGTTTATTCATATTTTTCCAATAGAACGTTCACCAACATTTTATTTCAATTCCCTTCGAGATATCAGCATCTGAAAATATATAAACGAATCATTCAAATCAGAGATAAAAGAAATACAGTCTACGTCCTACTTATTATGTAGTCCCAAAATAAATAAATAAAAAAAAAAAATAAAAATAAATAAATAAATAAAAAAAAAAAAAAATAATAATAAAATAAAATAAAATAATAAATAAATAAATAAATAAATAAATAAATACAATTTTTATAAATAGATAAATAAATACCTTAAGGACATACACCACACAGGATATTACAATCAGTTGGGAAGTTACCGTATTTTTTACAATCTGCCGCAGTAAAACTAGTACACCACGATTTTTGACCTCCACTACAGTCCTCTGAAAATAAGACAATACTTATGGAGATCGGAATCTTCTGGGACACCTTTCGTATTTATAAGCATTTTATTGTAGTGTTGTAGAAGTAAGAAGTTCGATAAAGATTGACATTGTGAAGATGAGGCTCAGGTCGACCTTACCACATAGACTCTTATAACAACTGCATTTTCAGTTTGCACTATGTGGAATCTGATTAGTCGACCAGTGACCTGTGTAAAAACGGATAGCTTAAAATTCTCAACTGCCGTCTGATGCATTCTACTTTCTCTACTAACATATTTTTAATTGTGTCCATCTGAGAGTTCAGAATCTTGAACAGTTCAGTTTATCGCAGTTGCTATTAGTCGATAATTTTTTAGATCTGAACATTTCGCCCGTGTGTTACAAATTGCAAGTAAAGAGTTTCGCCCAAGAAAACACAACGGAATTCACCATTCATTGCCGAGTCAGATTCAGCTTCCGGAACTGCCGAGAATTGCCGAATGTAATCTCAATAGTATTGTATTAAAATTCCGTCCCAATAATGTAATGTAAAACCCGTTTCTTGATAACATAAGAAATTGTAGGATAGCGAAATTTAAAGAGTCTGTCATATTGTCACAACATTAAAACATCCCCATAGCATAGCAATATCAATGATGATCATACAACAAAATGCCACTATTTTGTCGAGGTGATCACGGCTATTCCGATTTTGTATCAGAAAAAAAACACAAATAGACTTACTGTCGGTACAGGTTGAACCAGTGTAAGGTTTGTTACAAGAACATTGACATGTGTTTTGATCCAAGTTCCACCATTTTCACATTGTTTTCCATCACATGCTGTAAAAGAAAACAACTATACAGTATATAAGATATACAACGACTAAAGATACGATAATGTAGCTTATAATATGCGTAATTCCGATTTCTCTCAAATAAACATTGATTAACATTTAGAAACTATTGGCATTAAGTGCCTTAAATAATAAATACTTACGATAGGGGCAAACACCACACATCATATTACAGTCAATGGGAAAGTTACTGTATGTGGTACAGTTAGCTTTAGTATAACTGGGTTCTACACCAAGACTTTTCTGAGTTTGTACATTGTACTGAAATACATATAAAAATAAAATGCAGTGAAACTTGAAAGGGCTTACACCTTACGTTGCAGTTCATAGTGGGTAACAAGGGGGGAACAATGACCAAGTGTAATTGTCCAGCGGCATATAATTATGATCTTTAAAGAATAATATCACCCAGTAAAAAAATATTATAAAGCATCTGGTATTGATAATAGACCCAATGACTACCTTTACCTTAGAGGAAGCAGAATATCTCAAACAAATCGATCCTATCTGTTTCATAGGAATAATAAATATATTTGTTTCGAGGCAATGGAACAATTAACACGCATATAAATATGAAATAACAACAGAAAAATAAAATCTAAAATATGGAAAATATAATTCACATAGATCTAGAAAATAAAAAAATATAACATAATATATTTTCGATTATAAAAATATGTAGGAAATTTTAAGGTCGTGATGGAAAACTCCTTGATAAATACAAAATGAATTGATCTTTGCAGGTCTCCACTACTATATTACCTTTACTCCCGATTTTTCCATTCTTCGGACGAGATTTTTGATTCACAGCATTGTCTTACCGAATGGATTTTTATATACGTATATATATACGTAGAGTAGGGGTGTAAATAACATCATTTTATACTTTAGGAAAAAATTTGATTTGACCTCTGCTGAAATGATTTAATATTTATAAATACTTATAATATTTAACTTTATAATAATTCATTTAACTATAATAAGATCTTTCCTAGGCTGATTAAAGTCATTATTTCAGATAAAAATATCACTTACGAGTTTGACATTGGTCACCAGAGTAAAGACTTGGACATGAACAAGTACACGTATTGATATCTAAAGTACCACTATTGAAGCACAATTTACCTCCACAATCTATAATTTATATACAATAGATATTGTACATATAGATCTCATAAACATTGGATTTATATTGATAGCTCCTCGTGGAAAATACATGTACAAATTGTGAGCAAGAGTTAGTAACATGGTGTGTTTTGAATATATGAAATAAATTGTACAAAACCTATACAACGATGTATGTTTTAAAAAAAGGTTGTACCAAATTTGATAACGAATTGTCAAAGCCTTTCATACATATAAGCAGTTATTGACAGACGTCTCGAGTAATACACTATATAACCATGTAAAATGATGACCAGTAGATAACTTAATCATTTTTCAAAGGCTTATTAGAAGCATAGGTTGTAGATAAATAAGACAATTCTAGAAGTATCTATCCATAAAATTGTCTTTACAGGAAGTGGGACAATCAGAACAACTGCTGGTGCCATTTTTATAAGGGAGTTTATACGTGTATTGTCTGAAATTTAAACAAGAAATCAAACACCAAGCAACCGGTCTTCTGATATTTCTAAGCATTT
>NW_008709825.1:8506-10608 GCF_000327385.1 Lottia gigantea | reverse complement strand
ATTGGCTATAAGAATTGTTGTTATCACAATGTCAAGCTATTACGAACTTTTATCATTTGATTTCAGCTATATTTAGTTTTGAGGTTGGGATAGTTAGTACTCGGTTTATTTATTTATCATAGTCTACACAAAGAGTATTCGGTGAGGTTCTGAGGTTCTAAGATTTGAAAGACATTTATATAATATCTATATAAATGATGGTTTGTTCAGAAGACCGATATAATGTTCCACTTAGTGGGCCACTATGAAACAAAAACAAAAAATTCGGTTATTTCGACTCTATACATTCACTTAAATCAATTTGGCTGAATCTTAAACTATGTTGTTGGCATATTCGCATACAAAATCTTCATCAGAACATCTGGTTTTTTAAATGGAGTCTAACCACGGGACCACAAAGATTTTTGAGATTTCATTAAAATTTGAAGCAGCTATTCATGTGTATAACTGATTGTATTAAAGCATAATTATATCAATCTTTTCCTTAAGACTCAATGTTTCTGTCATTATCACATTTGTTTTCAAATAATAATAAATAATAATAACTTTATTAGAAACCCAGTTGCACAAGGCAATCTTCCCTGGGATCTTTCTACATAAAACTACAATAACATATTTACAAAATGATAAACAAAAAATAAGAATGAAAATAAATGACACATAAAATAAATTGAATTAATTGAGGTAATATTTTCCTTTGGTTATCAAAGATGAAGTGAAAATATAGTACTATTAGACACACAATTACATATTAATGATCGTAATTCCCTTTTCAGTCCTGGTCTTAAAACCCTCTTCATCATTAGATTGTTTAAGTATCCCTTTTCAGTCCTGGTCTTAAAACCCTCTTCATCATTAGATTGTTTAAGTACTTGAGGTAATGAATTCCAGAGAAAACTATAGCCTTGTATTTGAATGTTCTTTTCATGGCCTCAATCCGGCACTTGGGAAGATGTAATGAGTTTTTTGTTTCCGAGCGTAGACAGAGAGTTGTTGTAGAAATTGAAGATTGTAACCGAAAATAATTTTGAAAGTAGTGAGGACATTTTCCATTCATAATTTTGTAAGTCAGTATCCCAGTGTTATATTTAATTCGTTGTTCAAGAGTAAGCCAATTTAATTGAGAAAACAAGTCTGTCGATCTTGTGTCATAGTTCGCGTCAAGGATACTGCGCGCTGCCCGTTTTTGTAGAATAAATAGGAAGTCAAGTTTATTCCGGAAAGCATTACCCCACACAATATTACAATAGTCTAAATGAGGCAATATATAGGCATTATAAAATAATATTCGTGTTTCTAATGGTAGATTTATTTTACCCCACCCTCTTGACCACAACGATCCTTTCTTTCATTAGCATAATTTTCAACAAGCAGATCATCTTTTATAAGTTCATGTAAAAAAGTTTCAGTAAAACCCATAATACTTATATCATTTTCTGGTTGAAATACAACTTTACGCATTTCATCAAGTTTGTTTTCGTTTTTGGTAATCAAACGATTGACATTTAAATGACCGATGATCTAATCCGATTTACCTTCACCTAATTTAAAAGGTTGGGTTATAGCTGATGTATCTAAATCAGGTGGTGTTATTACATCAGAAAGGTCATTCAGGGACAATCTTGATGAGATGTGAGAGTCTGATGAAGAAGGTCTGGTAGAATTATCATTTTCACCTGAAAGACAGACATCTCCCACCCAAATATAGACTTGTGTTTGGAGCTCTAGTTTTGAATGTTGCACAAATACATTTCAAGTCATCATATATCTGATCGGAATGGCGCCTTTCAGCCAAGTCATTTCCAACAGCTTGTAATATCACCTCAGAGTAATTCTCAATATTGATTGCGTTCAACATACTTCGAATTTTTGAGAGTTTAGCTCCCCGTAAAGGTCTGATTTCTACACTCTTCTTTAAGCCTCTAGTTTTGATGCGTTGGGTAATCGATGATCCCATAATCAATGTTTTCTATGGTGACATATTTGTTGATTTAAAAGAGGTGCAGTTTTATGGTGACTGATGAAGGTATTCACTGCGTCTTGAGGTTGAGATATTTTAGCTTCCAGTCCACCGACTTTACACAGTAAATAGTCTTCATAAT
>NW_008709825.1:4122-5443 GCF_000327385.1 Lottia gigantea | reverse complement strand
TGACGTCACTATCGAATCATATCAATAGTTTTAAGACACATAGGATTAATTTTTCATAATATGTGATAATTACAGGAACAGACACCTAACTGAAAATTGGAATGGTACAATGGTACAATCAGTTTTCCGATACACATACCTTTTTTAAGAAAACTTCTTTAAGTTATTGATATTATGCTGCAGATGATGTTTATAAACGATACCCATTAATTCAGTATATATATAGCAATATATTTTTATGAACGGTGCTAATTTATCTGTGATTTTCTGTGTTATATTTACAAATGATATATTCATTTTGTATTAAAATTGTATGCCGTCTTTATTTGTTACATTTTTGTTTGTTATCCTTTTGTAGGTCAGTAATTTGAATGTATACAATTTGTATATATATCTTCCATTTCTATGCACTATATTTGTGTGGCTCAGGTTTATATTATATATATACAATTGGATGTGAATTAATTTATAAGAGTGATGCTTTATGTATGTATTCAATTAGTGCATATTCAGTTCCTTTATCATATTAAATAGCGGTTTCTGTGTGTTATGGGTGGCGGGAGAAGAACTATCCTATCTGTGTGCTGTATAGTCCAAACAGGAAGTGACGCATGCCCCTAAATTAGACCGTTAAATCTCTATACAATAACTATATGTTCGTAATATGTCATCATCGAAATGTTCCAAAATCTTTTTCTAGTTATCCATTAGGATATTTCCTTTTGTACATTTTGGCTATTTTTCTACCACGTGACGTTACGTCATGAACCAAAATGTCAGTGTTCAGAATTTTGATTAAGCAATGTTAATTTGATTTTCAAGGCGAAATTTTATATACACAATAAATTAAACCAACCGGGACTGAGTTGGTATTAATAATATATTAATTGATTTAATATTTTTACTTAATATATTTAAATATAATTATATCAATTGAATATTGAGCTCAAATATTCAAAGGATACAATTTTATTTCTCCTTTAAATGGCAAGCGTCATTTCCGGATGAATTTTCTTCTGTATGTAATGGTTAAAGATGATTTTGTTTGTAATTGGAATAACCATCACAAACTTTTGCGTGCAATTGAATGTTCCAATATTAAAATTGTGTTTTTGAATAGAATTTGTGATTTATCTATGGACAATAAATAGAATAATATAGAATACAGGCTCTTGCGTCTTTCAATTCATTTCGGGAAAATTCTTTTAAATATATCTCCACGTCACACCAATTGATGCAACTATTTATAATCTTAAAGAGATTGGTTTTCTTTACATTTTTATGTGTTATCGGGGACACTGATAGCATCAATTTGTAGTGT
>NW_008709825.1:1401-3433 GCF_000327385.1 Lottia gigantea | reverse complement strand
TCACCCCCATAAGGCATACTAGTATAAATCAAGAAAAAGTCGTTTNTGATATGTTTATTTATTTTGTTCCAATGGGATATTTTTTAACGACTTTTTCCAATTCCGTTAAAAATATCTGCATATCTGAAAATATATGAGCCAACAATGATGAAAGAAATATGGAACGAAATGGAATAAAACAGAGTTACGTCCTACTTCTATTCGTCAATTAGGCTTATCTAACGACCATCTTATTCGGTGTCTAGTAACTTTTCCATCCACAAATATATATCAGATGAAATTATTTCTCTTCCAAATTAAATTAATCTAAATAAATAAATAAGTACCTTAGGGACATACACCACACAGAATATTACAATCAGATGGGAAGTTACTAAATTTGATACAATCTGCCTGATTTTGACTAGCACACCACGGTTCTTGACCAACACTACAGTCCTCTGAAAATAAGACAAAGCTAATAAAATGTATGAAACATCTCGTTAAATACAGATATTCAAGGACGACAGTGGAAACACCTTTTATAAAAATGTAAACGTTGATTGATTTGCCTATAATATTCAATTCGTTGTTCGAATTAGTAGTGAGCACCCATGATTTACAGATGTATCTAGCTTTGATATCGGTTGGTTCATATGAAAAATAAGCAGCAAATCTTGGTTGAAACTCATCTTAATATCCTTGAGAATAAGAAAGAGAGGAATGGCCAGCACTAATGGATTCTAATAGTTTCAAGAACTATGACAGTCCAAAACATTTGAAATTGATGTTTAAAATCACCAGTATTCCTGATCTCACCCAAGGTCAGAGGAAATGATGAAACAATCCTTAGAATACAGAGAGAATTTAAGGAATTGAGTCAGAGAAAACTTACTTTCAGCACAAGTAGAACCAGTAAAAGGAATATCACAGGCGCATTCACAAGTACCTATGTTCAATGTTCCGCCATTTAGACACTCTTTACCATCACATGCTAGAACCAAAAAATACAAATATCACATGCAATACTTTGCACATAAATTTGGACGACACATCTGTATATGTAACGTATGAGGAAGGTTTATTATGGAAACAATTTTTTGTTGAATGGATATTAGATATCATTATCACATCTAATTAAAATTAGACCCAACTTTTACTCTTGAACATTCCTCAAAATAACCTTTAGAACTAATCAGCTGACATTTACTTTAACCAAGCAAATCCCTTAAATTTCTCACAAAACACCAACGATGGAGAGGGCGTAAATTTTATTGGTTAAAGCAGAATGGGGTTAAAAGGTTATTTTGAGGAATGTTTAAACGTCCGGTCTTTAGACCCTACTTTGGAGCGGCTGCGCTAAAAATAAAATCTAATAAAAAAAAAAACGAAACGAAAGTTGGGTCTAATTTTAATTGGACTGTCATTTTCAGTGAGTGACTCACAAAATAATATAATATTTCAGTGAGTAGTTCAGTGAGTATTATATCTTAAAAAGAAAATTACAAATATATTTCAGTGAGCAAATTCACAAAAATAATATTTTAGTGAGTAATTCACAAATGTGTAATTTCAATGATTTATTTACCAATATATTTTAGTAAGTAATTCTGAAATATAATATATCAACGAGAAATTCAGAAATATGAAGAGTTATTCATAATATCATATTTAAGTAAAAAATGGCACATGTTAGTGAGTAATTCACATATTATATCGAGGATTATACTCTACTTACGTGGTGGACAGACACCGCACATGATGTTACAATCAGTGGGGAAGTTGGAATATTTAGGACAGTCGGCAGCAGTGTAGTATTTTTTACACCACCATTCTTCTTCTCCAGGACAGTCTTCTGCAAAAACAATGTATTGATTTTAATTGAGATTCACATAAAATAATCTTCCTTATCTTCAACCTTTTATCTTCAGAATGGGTCATTTTTATCA
The DNA here is from genome assembly GCF_000327385.1 of Lottia gigantea. Classification (NCBI taxonomy): domain Eukaryota; kingdom Metazoa; phylum Mollusca; class Gastropoda; family Lottiidae; genus Lottia; species Lottia gigantea. Next base: position 1,505 of record NW_008709825.1, on the reverse strand, counting down.
TATTAGCTGACAAAATTTAATCATATGAGTTGGGGATATCAATATAAACCTCGATGCATGATATAGATAGTTGACAATTACTGTTCGTGATAACCAGAAAGGAG
>NW_008709825.1:0-1351 GCF_000327385.1 Lottia gigantea | reverse complement strand
ATTGGCGCATGAATAGACTTCGCTTCCGGAATGTATACTTTTCAATTTAAATGATGACAGTGAAATATCATGTTATTATTAAATAATCAAACTCACTGACCATATCACCCTAAACTCAAGCCTGTCTGTTTGTGTGTAGGACTGTTAAGGTGTGAATAGACGAAAAAGCATTATTGTTAATGGTTCGTAAATTGGACCTCAAGATTGCTGAACAAGAGCTTGACCAATTGACTATTTCCTGTAAAATACATTCTCTAGCTCTAGATAACAGGAGATAATGGGTATAATTATGAAATGAAATGGTTAGTCGATGACATCAGAAACCATCCCGGGGCAATACTGATGACTAAAAAGTTCCCTGTAGTGGTAAGCTCGGACGACCCCGCTGTATGGGGAGCAAAACCCTTATCACATGATTTTTACATGGCTTTTATGGGTATGTGTGGTGCCGATGAAGGAATCGCCATATTAAAACAGTTAGCATACAACTCCATACAGTAAGTATTGCGGTTATGTTCCTATTATCTGAAAATATGTTACAAAACGTGTTCCTTAAAAGCAATCTGGAGAGGTTGATTGTATTTGTTACAGGGACACGGTTGTCAAAACATTTGCTTTATCATCTGATAGATCAGACCAAGAATCTCATGAAATGTCTATGGGTGATGCCATTTTGAATAAACTGCGGTGTTATGATTAACCGTTGGTAAAATGTCAGTGAAATGTCCTACTTGTCTACACCTGTTTTAGCTATCAAGCTAATCTATCTAATTGACACTTGATCGATATGAGGACCAGTGTTTATGAAATACAATAATGCGGAAATATGAAATCCACATTCCAATGGTAAATTCGAAAATGCAGTCGCCGACAAAATCTCAACTCAAAAGTAAAATTTATAAAAAAAAATCATTTTATTCACGTTGAAACTCGTTACAGTGGGATAGCTAAACATTTGCTGTCAAATGACATACGATAGATGTTGAAAAATGATTTATTAATTGTTTCGTTTCTTCGGGTGTGCTTTTCAATTCAAGAATATCAAGTCTAAAATGTTTTGTCGGAGTGTCGGAGGAACCATGGCACCGCTTATTTTATCACTACGTGAGCGCGATCTTATCTCAAATACAGGCCACATGGAAGTCATACGAGAAAAAATCGTCTGTACAGGAAACGACTATTTAGACGCTTATACTTCCGCATCTAAATATCATCATAATTCCCAAAAATTGACAGAGCTGAGGATTGTGTCCCTTTGCCCAATTTTTTCCCGAACGACATGGACCAACTCCATTAATTCAAATAGGATCTCTTTCTAAATTAATTCAGAAATCTCGTTGGAAACTTTCTA
>NW_008709824.1:29935-30768 GCF_000327385.1 Lottia gigantea | reverse complement strand
GAAACCAGAAACTTTAGTTATGAAAATAATAGAAGCTATGGAAACGAATTCACCGACTCTAATAACTTACAACGGTAAAAAAGTGCATATAACCCAAAAGATTATCGATAAATACAAACATTGCAAAGTCAGAGACGATATAGACTTGGAAAGAATTGATGAGAATTTAACTAAAAAAGGTGGATTTTTACCTTTCTTACCTTTAATCTTTGCTGGTTTAGCTGCAGCTGGTGCAACTGCTGGTGGAGCTGCTGGGATAGCCAAAGCTGTCAACGATAAGAAAGCTGAAGCCGCTGCAAACGCCGAAGCACGTAGACACAATTTGGCAATGGAAAGAGAAGCACGAGGAGGTTCGGGAGTCGGAGATATATTAGGGACGGTTAAAGAATTCGGACAAAGATTTGGCGAAGAAACCAAGAAAACCGTTAAAGAGGGATTAAGCAAATTAATAGATAAAATCGACACCGGAGAAATGAAGGTCAAACACAAGGGCAACGCCATATTTTTTAAAAACATACGTTTGGGCGAGGGAATCTTCCTTTCAAAGTATAAAGGCAACGGGGTGATTTTTGGTACGAAAATGTAATAAATAAAAATGGGCAAAAAATTTAATCATTCAGAAATATTTCCTAATAACCCAATGCTCATGTGTATATGCGGTAGTTCAGGTTCTGGGAAAACTCATCTCACTTTTAACATGTTGACAACACCAAACCTTTTAGATTTCGATTCTCTGTATATCTACACAACAACACCAGAGCAATCGTATTATCAATTCCTATTTACCAAAGAAAGACGTTCAAGACATATTTCAATATTACGAGGAAAACGAA
>NW_008709824.1:28794-29885 GCF_000327385.1 Lottia gigantea | reverse complement strand
AAACAATCAACTAAAAATATCGACGGATAACGGAGTTACGTTCGAAACCATAAGCTTGCTACCGGGGAGCTACGAATACGTAGCCATCAACGAATACCTATCCGAATACGCAGGAAGCGTGAACGGCAAAAACAATATCGAATTCGGAGGTAATTTGAATCTGAACAAAATAAAACTGATCTTGAGAAATAACAGTCAAGTCGATTTCAACGTAGAAAATTTGTTGAATGCGTTACTAGGGTTCGATAAACGAATATACGGGCAATCGACATTGGCGCCGCACAAGGCCAACATCGAGAACGACATCGACGTGATCAACATTCACTGTAATTTGATCAACGGTGGATTTTTCAACAAGCACAAACGCCAAATCATATACAGCATACCGACTTTTACGGTGCCGATTGGATATAGAATTATAGAGAAACTGTTTCAAACGACCTATTTACCAGTCAATTCTTTCATGATCAAAGATATCAATCTGGAAATCAAAGACGGTAAAAACAGGTTCATAGACTTTAGCAACGAAGAAATTGTCATTCAACTTCATTTAAAACAATCTTCATTCTCTTCTTGAATAGTAAGATAATCGAAATCATCAAATTCATAGTTTTCGTCAAAATTATACTCATCTTTGTCGTTGTAAGGATACATAATTCCTTCACTGTTTGGTGGTTTTCTTTTAACATTATTCAAATAACTTCTAAAAACTTTAGTTTGTTTATCATTTGGAATAACTACTCCATTGGTGAAACTTTTTTCCCATGGTTTATTAAATTCGTTCGACACATCATGTCCGCTTGCTAACTGAACGTAATCTTCTACACTTATCTTATCATTAGAATAACCTTTAAACGTTTTCTTTTCTTTTAAAACACCATCAGAAGTCAAAACGATGTTGTATTTGACTTTTGGTGCTAAATATAAACCAAATATAATTCCACCGTCACCGTAATCGTTTTTACCTTTGCAATAGTCTTTTTCGGAGACCAAACCAGCTCTGTTTAGTTTTTTCCAATTTTTGGATGAAATGTACAAACTATCGGTGTCGGTATAGTATATTTCGGGTTTATAAAATCCATTTATGACGT
>NW_008709824.1:22609-23156 GCF_000327385.1 Lottia gigantea | reverse complement strand
AAAATTCTTTGTGAATCTCGTCTGCTATGCCCATACCCAATTTCAATTTTGCCCTCAAGAGTTCTATAAGAGCCCTTTGTAATTTCTCTTTGAAAGTGGGATTTGGAATATTTTCGAGTTCGTCTATCATTTGTTTGTCTGCTTGGTGTCTGAATGTTACGTCTTTGTTTCTGTACAGTATGTCGTGTTTGAGCGCTGCTGCGTCAACTCTATTAACGGGTTCTTCCCCTGGTTTGGGATTATCATTTTCGTCTAAACGCAGATCTAACCTAGTGCCTGGACCTGTATAATTGTGGCCTGGGAGATGTTTTTCTCCGGGATATTTTGACCATGGGAATCCAGGAAGAGAACCCAATGACTTTTGAATGTCTCCCGCACCGAAATACGTTTTAGGAGGATGGACATTTATTAAAGACATATTTGTTCAACATATATTTTTAATACGAAAGATTTAATACAAGGAGGAAATTTGTTGTTTGAGACAAAATTGGCCACTTTGGGGATGAGAGATGTTAGCGCAGAGAAGAAACCGTCTCCTTCGAATTTT
>NW_008709824.1:21402-22559 GCF_000327385.1 Lottia gigantea | reverse complement strand
CAGATTTTAATATTTCGTCTGATGAATTTTTTCACGTCAGTTATTCTATTTTCAACATGGTTCTTATCTATTTGAATTGCGTTTATTTGATCTAGTAAATATTTCTTGTTCACGGCATCGTTATCGTTATCGTTTCCTGGAAACTTTAAATTAGTTATTTTGAAATTGTTCATATCGATATCCCCTTGTAGGGTGTCTCCGATTTAATCCACGAAAAAAGGTTTCGCTTTGTTTATAAACGCCGTAGAACTCATGGGATTTTTAGATTCTAGAGGTAAAGACCCTAATCCAAACTTGTTTGCCATTTTTATTGAGTTAAATTTATTATAATTTCTTCAAACTTTTCTCCCAAACTCAACCGATATAAAACCCAAAGCGACAGCTGTCCACACAGCTTTTGTCCTGGCATTTGAATTTGAAACGTAGAACATTTGATTGGTTTGCTAATTAATTTCGTTATTTCTTCTGTCGGTTCTAGACCGAAAGAATCAAAGAAATAAAAGTTATTCGAAGAATCTTTGTGTAAAGCAGAGTGATGAACTCCTTTTTGATCCGACGTGTGAATGTTTGTGAGGGCGTAAAATTTACCTTTCTTGTATTTCAGTTCATCAATTTCATCTCGCATGCAATAATAAAACGGCGAGACGTTCAACTCCTTGGCCCATTTTACAAGGTGAAAATTTGTGGTCGTGTCTTTTCCGTATTTATCGAGAAACGCATTCATTTTTTAAGTTGATTTTTTTGAGGTGTTTTTCGAAGTAGGCGGTAAGTATTGCTGAAGACCCAATTGACGAAATATATACGTAGTTTGTGTTCGAAAAAACTTGTATAACATTCAATAATATTTTGAAGATAAATTTACATTTAAATTTAAAAAATCTTAATTTAAGAGAGCGTAAATGCTTGTCGACATCTAAATTTCTTAACCTTTCATCTAAATCTTCATTTTCGAGATTCATTTTTAAAAGTCGGTTTTTTGAAGTTCATTTTGATAAAACCTTCCTATGATTTGTTCTTTGTCTTGATCGATCAATTCATACGTGGGAGGTGATGTGTTGTTTACTTTATCAACGATGAATATCTCGTTAGTCCAATAGCCGACGTAACCTTTCTGAAACAATGATTTATATTTAAAAATACGAACTCGATCTCCAACT
>NW_008709824.1:13983-18243 GCF_000327385.1 Lottia gigantea | reverse complement strand
AAGGTGATAGTTGTGTTACGGTATTAACATCTTTACATGTTTTCCATACCTGTTCATAATTATCTTCTATTTCTTTAATACCTAAACTTTTTCATTTCTTCGTATGAGACAGAAATGTGAGTTATGTAAATATAAAACCCAATCTAATTCCCTGTTTACATCTCTGGGGCGTAAATTTCTATTTTTTAGAGTATAAATTTGAAATGAAGCATCACATTTCTTATTGAATTCATTAATTCTAGCAGTTGTCATTATTCTTTGAAACAATAATTATAATATATTTATTTCGTACAAAATATAGTACACAAATGAACAAATAAAAAAGAAATATACATGTATATTAAATTAATTTATACATAAGTAATTGATAATTTCAATAACGTCTTGTTTGATGCAGTTGTGTATTTCTGCGTCTCTGAATTGTATCATGTCACGGATAATACCAGTTGTAATGGAAGATGTGACACCCCTGGCCATTGCGCAAAGTATGGAAGTTACAATATGATTGATTTAGATGAGGGAACTGTTGCTGATATTCAATTAGTTCAGGTATATATTTACATTTGTTTGCTTTGAAATTAGTCCTAAAAAATTCATACTGAAAATCAAATTAATATCTTTAAGCATTATGAAAAAAGTGTTGAAAACTGATTAGTCGGACTGACAGATGAAATGAAATGAAATGAAATGCATTAAGGAGCATCAGCACCAAACGGGCTATGTAGCTCCAGACTACGTTAAAATAATGAAAAAACTAAAACAATAAAACACCTATCAATATCACAGAAAGGTCACATAGTACACATTGTACAAGCTGGATGTTATAAATAGCTTGTAATGATTTTATCTTGATAGCGTACTGCAATGAAAGCCTGTCACGTCTGTCGTACAATGAGGGCTCATTAGCCTCGACGTACAGACTTTCAACTGGAGTAGTGCGAAACGCACCTAAACTGATTCTAAGTCCTTGATGGTGTATGGTATCAAGCTCTTTGATATAGGATGGACGAGCTGATCCATACACCTGACACCCATAGTCGAGCTTGGAACGAACCAAAGCTCGATACAATCGGAGGAGGACCTTTCGGTCGGCTCCCCAGTCAGTATTGGATAAGACTCGCAGTATGTTGAGAGCTTTCAGACATTTGTTCTTGAGGATTTTAATATGGGGACGAAAAGAAAGCTTGCTGTCAAAAGTGAGTCCCAAAAATTGAAATTCCCGCACAACAGGAATGACAGCACCATCCAACTTTAATTCTGGATCTAGGTGCAATCCTCTTCGTTTACAGAAATGCATACAGACGGTCTTGGATTTCGAAAACCTAAATCCATTGTCAGTTGCCCATTGCTGTAAGTTGTTTAAGCAAAGCTGCAACTGACGCTCAATCGTCTGCATGTTTGTAGAGCCATAACACATCTGAAAGTCATCAACATACAGAGAGCCATCAACCCCCCGTCTAAGGCACGACCTGATGGAATTAATTTTAATAGAGAACAGGGTAACGGATAATATGCTACCCTGTGGAACTCCATTATCCCGAGGAAAAGGATCTGAAAAATGGAGCCAAGTCGAACCTTAAACGTCCTATCATGTAGGACATTGGAGATGAATAATGGCAATCTTCCTTGAGACCGAAGTCAAAGAGATCACGAAGAATGCCATATCTCCAAGTGGTGTAATACGCCTTCTCCAAATCAAAGAATATGGCTACAAGATGTTTATTTTGGATGAATGCATCCCTGACAAACGATTCAAATCTAACGAGATGATCAAGAGTGTTCCTTTGGGACCGAAATCCACATTGGAGGTTGGTAAGAAGATTGTTTGACTCAATGTGCCAAACGAGCCTTCGATTTATCATTCGTTCCATGGTTTTACAAATGCAGCTTGTTAATGCAATAGGGCGGTAATTAGTAGATTCGTAGGATCTTTACCAGGTTTAGGTACAATGGTAGCGATCCTCCAAGATGGAGGAAATACACCGTCATCCTAAGTCTGGTTGAATATACATAAAAGTTTTTCTAATGTTGTGTAAGGGAGATGCTTTAGTATCTGGTAATGGATATCATCAGCCCCAGTAGCTGTATCATGAGCCTGTTTCAAAGAAAACTTTAATTCGGAGATCTTAAATTTATCATTATAATATTCCTCGTTTTTTGATGTAAATTAACTTTTTTCCTCTCTTCCCGGAGTTTTACTCTCCGAAAAGCATCCGAGGAAAAGTTAGAGGAAGAATTATACGAAAAGGTGTGGCCCAAGGAATTAGCAATATCTGGAAGAGTGGTGAGAGTTGAACCATCTATTTGTAGATGGTTCACAGATATTGTATCCGCTTTACCCTTGATCCTACGAATCCTATCCCAGACTGATTTACAAGACGTACGACTGTTGATCCTTGAAACGTACTCCTGCCATGACGACCTCTTTGCTTGGCGGATAGTCCTTCTGGCTTTCGCCCGTGCAATGCGAAAAGAGGCTACATTGTTATCAGTAGGAGAACGTTCAAGGAGTCGTAGAGCACGATTACGTTCTTCAAACCATGGTTTATTGAATCGTTTTGGAGTTGCCAAGGTTTTACGAATCGCCTGACCCGATACATCTTGTAAGATGGTGGTAAATAATTCCATCTGGTCTTCTGCCTCGTCTAGATCATCTTGAGGAAAAGAAGAAATGCAAAGAGCCTCAAAGAGAGGCCAATTAGCTTTGGAGAGTTTCCATCTTTGTGGCCTGTCTACAGGTGAAGGACCATTATTTCGTAGAATTACCGGATAATGATCACTGTGGCAGAGATCGTCGTGGACACTCCAAGAAAAATCTTGGAACAAAGATGGAGAGCTAATTGTCAGATCTAGATGAGAAAAAGATTTGTTTTTTGAGCAGAAATGCGTAGGCGATTCGTCATTAGAGATGCAAAGATCATTGTCATAAATGAAGTCAGCTATTAATTTTCCTCTGCTATTATCATCGAAGCTACCCCAGAAAGAATGGTGACCATTGAAATCTCCTAACAAAATGTAAGGAGAAGGAAGCTGGGCAACAAGGTTATCCAATTCTCTTGGGTTCAATGATAAGCTAGGTGGTAAGTAGATGGAGCAAATGGTAATAGGCAAGTGTAACTCGCACGGCTATTACCTGCAGAGGAGAATATAGTGTGATTTCGGACTGGGCGACATTCCTATTGCCAATAATAGAAGCACGACCCGAGACCTTATTATCACCAGTGCCATAATGGTGGTAGGAAACAAAATGTTTAAATGGCACTAAACGCAAATCCGTTGGCTTGAGGAAAGTCTCTTGGAGACAAATAGCCAATGGATTGTATTGTTGCATTAATAGCTGAACTTCATTAAGATTATGACTTAATCCTCGACAATTCCATTGTATTATATTATTTTTTTTGATGCATTGTCAGGGTGGTTTGCGGTAAGGGGGGTTGAGAACTTCCGCATCAACCTCGGAAGCCTCCATATCTATACTATCAGATATAGCAGACTTCAAAAGATCTCTTCCTCCCTTTTTGGAGGAGGATCCATTTTTTTTTTTTTGCCGGACTTGTCATTTTTAGAAAGACTTTCGCTATGCCTTCGTCAGGACTGCTTATCAGTCCCTTTTGGCTGAACGTCTTTAGTTGGTAGACTTAAACAACTATCATCAGCTACTGACTTCTCAGTCTGAGAAGCCTGGGTAGCGGATGATGTAGATGGTATTGCCTTAGAAGTAGATGGTAATAAGGCCGGAGACGCTACTGGTAACCGTGTCAGCCAAGTGATGTCAGTTTGGCATTCCGCCGATTTGGTAGAAGCCTTAAAGACATTGGCAAAAGTCTTTCCGGAAGGAGTAGATGGAGTTGCGCCTTCTACAACCTTCCTCGCTTCGGGATACGATAATTTATTTTCTATTTTTACTTTATTAATTTTTTTTTCTGTTTGCCACTTTGGACAGTCTTTGGAAAATGCAACATACTTTCCATTGCAATTGCAACAACAAGGAGCTTCGGTGCAATCCTTGTTGTCATGCCCAGACTGACCACAACGCGCACACCGAATCGAACTCTTACAAGTTCGAGTTCCATGCCCGAAGCGTTGACAGTTATAACATCTGAGAGGATTTGGTATATATGGTGAAACTTTAATGTTCAGATAGCCTACTTATATTTCGGATGTTAAATTAGGTCGGTTAAATAATGAATGAATGTGTTGGTTGGAATTAATTAGCCGTCACGACGGATGGATATTCTATCAACGTTCGTGACTCCAATA
>NW_008709824.1:6420-9191 GCF_000327385.1 Lottia gigantea | reverse complement strand
ATGGAGACAGATCCAATACTTGTCAGATATATTTTGGAAACGTTGGAGTGAAGAGTATATATCTATGCTTCAAGAGAGACAGAAGTGGTTTATGCAGAAACATAACTTAGAGAAAGATGATATTGTATTATTAGTGGACAATACAGTTTCCAGAAATTCCTGGTGTTTAGGAAAAGTAATAGAAGTAAAAACTGACAAACGTGGTTTAGTGAGAATTGTTAAAGTGAAATCTAAGAACAGTGAATTTGATCGACCTATCGATAAACTAGTTTTACTTTTAGAGGCAGACACAAAGTTATAGATTGTAATGTTTAATGGCATCATGACTTAATCCATAATTGTATTTTGTATGTTATTATGGCCATTTTGAAATAGTATTAGTAATTGTGATTTATATACAATTAGGAGGCCGGAATGTTATGGCCATTTTATTATTATTTTCTTCGTTTCTAAATAGTGCATTTGAGATATGGCATCAGTATTGTTTCGTTTTGTGGTCGTCTTTGAGTGCATAATATTAGGCTGATCTTAGACACTGACATACTAGAATTTTCCATGGCATGCTTTCCTTGGCAGTAAAAGCATTTTAAGCTTTTTGTCAGCTAATTAATTGACATCACAATGTAAACTTGTTCAGGAGAGATTTGTCTAATAACACTATATTTAATATTTCTATATATTTCATATTTTGTCAGTTGTCATTGTAAATTTGTGCATGTAAAATATGAGAGTGTGGGACCGTCATTTCTGGCATTAAAAGGACCACAATTAATTTCCCCATGTAGAGCACAATGAGTTATCTCCCATCATATGGTTTTGTTTACATTTGTTATTGTGACATCTATTGTAAAAACCTTTGTCATATTATTAGCAGTAGCATATTATTAGCATATTATAAGTAGTAGGCTAGATTACTGTGTATTGTCATCTTACTATCTTGTCATCTATTAATTGATTTATGCTTGTACTTTGACAGAAATTTGTATTTGTATATTTCAGTTAATCGCACGTACACACATGTACAGCAAGTTTGATGTTTTCTATGGCAGTATACTTACCTGTTTGTTATTCTAATCATTCTATTCAATGATTTGTAATTTCAATAAACTTTATAAACTAAACAGAATTGTGCGCATTAACATTCTTAGAACCCTGAACTGGCAGTTACATTCTATTAACGTGTTATACTTTTGACATTCAAAAGGTGAAGTGAAGCATAGTATGGATAATATGGATGGAGCTATGTTTCAAAGAAAATCAACCAGGAAAAAACACTTCAAATAGTGAATGATGATTACAATTATAATATTGGAGACGCCAGTGTAGTGAATCAGAACATTAGTCAAGACTTTGGGTCACCCTGGTTTTTATCATCTAAGAATAATTTTCCTGATGTAAACCCTCAAGATAGTTCAGCTATTGACAATAAATCTAGAAAAGAAGTTGCAGAACTTAAAGCCAAAATGCACCTGTTAAAAGAAAAACAGGAGATTGAGCAAGCTAAATTTGACATTAGGAAACGAGAAGAGATGTTGGAACTTAAAATGGAATTAGCGATGGCTTCTGCTAAAATTGACATTGACTTTGAAGTTGAAATTAGAGTTTCCTGTGAAGTTGAAACGTCAAATGGTCGCCCCTCAACACCACCAGCTCACAGCTCTTTAGTAACACCTGTTAAGACGGAAGAAAATCCCAATCCAGTTGATGTTAATGGTAGTAGCAACTTAAATTCATCTACTTCTTCTGAAACGACAACTGAAAATATTGTTTTGTCAGTAGTGCGAGAAATGAAAAAACCTAAAACTGATATTAAGAAATTTAGTGGAGCTGATATGACATAGTATAGAAAATTTATGAGACAATTTAATTACTTTACGAGTACTGTTGACAGAGTTGATGAAAAAATGAACTTGTTAGATTACTATACAACTTGAGAGGCTAATCGAATAATCACTGGTTATGGTCATATGGATTCCAGTGTAGGCTTTCCAGCAGCACTTAAGGAAATGGAAGAACGCTATGGAGATCCAGAAGCGCCCGCAGCAACATACGCTGAAAGAGCATTGGATTGGACCAAGATTGCAGCAGATGATCCAAAAGTTTAAGATAATTTTGGAATATTTCTCAGTGAATGCGAAGCAGCAGTTCAAAACTTTGAAGATGTTAAAGTTTTAGAAAATAAAAAAAATATGCAGATCTTAATTAAGAAACTACCTTATTTGTTCCATGAAAAGTGGAGAACTTTGTATCAGACGTCAAAACATAAAAATGAGAAAGTTACATTTCATCATTTTGTTAAATTTGTGAAGAATGAAGCAAAGAAAGCAACAGATCCGACTTATGGCAGAGAAGCTTTAAGTGATGATAGGAATAAACATTTTAAGAGTCACAAAAAGGTTAAGGTTTTAACAACATCTGTTAGTAGGCCTAAAGACAATAGTAAAACTGCAGCGGAATGTTTATTTTGTAAAAGACAAAATCATTGCTTACCAGATTGTTATCAAATTTTGAAAAAAACCTATCAAGAAAGAATTGACTTTTTGAAAGGTGTTAGACTTTGTTTTGGTTGCCTGAAAGAAGGACATTCAATCAAATACTGTAAGACTAAATTAAAATGTGACACATGTTCAAGGTGGCATCCCACAATTTTACATGATCAAGAATTTCATGAAAGACATTCAAGCAATTCAGAAGCCACTGCTTGTAGTGAATCTACGGAGGCCGGAGAAGGTGTATGTACTATGAATATAATGTCTGTTCTAATTCGACTT
>NW_008709824.1:0-991 GCF_000327385.1 Lottia gigantea | reverse complement strand
GGTCAAAAATTGAAAATTTTCAATTTCCAAAACCTGTTCCTTTTTTTGAACTAAGAAGCGGAAACAACCGAAATTCTAAGACAAAGTGGCTCACAATATGAGGTAATTGTATGCAAAGTTCCATTTTGAACAAATGTATACTTTGCGAGTTATCCCCCTGGCCAAAAATGTCAATAATGAGTAATCAAACCCGGAAGTGCCACGCCCAACTCAATTTTTTTTGAATAAGTTAATCAATATTCAAAATGTTACGTTATGTTCCAAATGTCAAGTTCCTACATAATAGAGGTCAAAAGATATAGGTCAACGAAAGTCAACAAAGGTCAAAATCGAAAAATGAAAATATCCAAATGTTAAAACCCGTTCCTTTTTTGAAACTATAAAGCTGAAACAACTGAGCTGTTAATACATACTGGCCAAAAGGATGAGGTAATTGTGTGCAAAGTCTCTTTTTGAACAAACGCATCCTATGCGAGTTATGCCCCAGCCCCAAAATGTAAACAATTAGTAATTCAACCCGGATGTGCCACGCCCACATAAGTTTTTTTGTCATAGGTGAATTCATATTCAAAGTGTCTAGTTATATTCCAAATATCAAGGTTCTACATCAAATAGATCATAACATATACATGCACTAAGCTCAAAAAGTCGCAAATATTGTAAAAAAAAAAATCAAATTTGAAAAAATCACGAATTTCAATTTTGCTTTAAAAAAACGATTGTTATATATCTATTTAAAGTACACGAGAAGCACATTAGGAAACCGAAAAAATTTACTCTCTAGGTTAATTAGGTCACGTGCTAGAGCAGTCCAAAGTTGCGAATTTGGATGTTTTTGGACAGCTATAAAAGCGAAAGTAGACGTCAGAGGTCAAATATGAAAGCATAAACTAATAGACAACGTCAATGACCTTTGACCCAATAAAGGTCAAGGTCATCAAAGGTCAAGGTCAAAATTTGAAAATTTTGAATTTCCAAAACCTGTTCCTTT
>NW_008709823.1:0-2177 GCF_000327385.1 Lottia gigantea | reverse complement strand
CTTTTTCATAAAAATTGGTCTTAATTGGGCTTATTATAGACTGAGATAGTTTGAAGTATTAATACATTCTATAGTTAACTATGTTTCTTTACATATTTCATCTTAATAAGTTGTTGTGTGATATCTTGGTGTCTCTTTACAATGTCTGTACAGTTTACTTATAGAGGTTTAAATCATATACTACTACCTGGTTTAGCTAATTTGCATATAATTATGTTAATTCTATGTAAATATTTTAAACATTTTTAAAAATTTTATACTCCTGTTGTTATATTTACTGATATTTATTGATGTTGTTGATCTTGTTGAATTGATAATATAAGATAATTTTAACCATATCACTTGTTTTCATCAACAAATTCTTAAAATGGTTGTATCTGAAGATAAAATCCAGTCAAAGTGGTCTGCCTATGTTTTCTCCCACCTCAAGTTTTCTAGAATTACAGTTACAAAAAATATGGGCATAGGTATATTTCAGGCTTTTGATTCCTTTTAAGCATATGTACACTTTACAACTCAATACAGAACAGAAGTGTCATCCCTTTATAGGGACAGGTAGGCCATTATTTTGACCAATCATACTTGAAATTTGAGCCTTCAAATCCACGTATGTCCAGAATTATCTGCGTTTGAATGTTAGAATGACGACTCATCAATTTAAGATATTCTGTGATATATAGAAAAGATATATATAGAAATAGTGAGTAAAATTCCTAGTTTGAAGTATTTTAAAGGAATTATGTGATTTTTATACATTTCTAGTACTTCTGAAAACTATTAACATATATTCAAGACTTAAATCAACCTGTCCCTTTAACAGATAAAATACCACTTTGGCCTCATGCTATGACCGGTGTAATACTCAATCTTCTGTTATGGAGGATGTTTTAATTAGCAAAGAACAGGTATATTTATGTTGGTAAATTTTAATACTATTAACTTAAAGTTGGAATTTTGTATTGTATTAAATGGGAGACAACTCTAATGAAGGAGGGCAAGAAAAAAATCATGCAGTAGAACTTTTCATATCTTTAAATATTTTGCATTTTGAGCTTTTTAAGATGGAAGCTTTCAGCCTCGAAAATAGTTTAAAATAGTAAAAACATATCTGGTATTAGCTTTCTTGTGCAATAGAGGGCACATTAAAAGCTTACGACTGCTTCCATAGATCTTCCACTGTAGACATTATGCCCATCTTATCCACTGTGTTAATAATAGTTAAACCTTTTCCTTTGATTTATATTTCAGTTATCCATTTTTATTTTCAGCTTTCTATTGTTGATTTTTGCTTGATGTTTACTAAATCATAACCAATGAAACAATTTTTTAATATTTTACATTTAGAAAATTAAAGTTAAAAAATATTTTTGTCTTCAGAAGTAATTATTTAAAAAAATAGTTTTTCAAACCTCGATATTAGCTAAATGTAACAATTAATCTTTCGCAATTGTTCACCTCAAAAAATTTGAATGCTAAAACTTAGACTTTTGCTTACAGACTGACAAGAAGGCTGAAGAACCAGCACCAACAGAAGCTGAAGATGAAGTAGATATTGACCTCAATGATCCAGAAGTAGAGAAGGCAGCAGTCAAAATCCAAGCTGGATTCAAGGGTTTCAAGGCCAGGAAAGAAGTCAAAGACACAAAAACTAAGGTGATTGATCAAATTTCATGTCCAGTTTATGTAAGCTACCTTCACATGCATTGTGTCCAAATATGAATATAAAGACCTTAGCCATTTTGCTTGAATCATATATATCCATTGCGTGTTGCAACTCTCCCATAAAATTTAAAGATTCTTCACTTGCAAGGATGTAAATCTTAATCTGGAAGATAATCAAGATACATATAGTGACTGATGGTATTCCTAAATGTTGATGCCCAAAATACCTTCAAACGTACAGTATTGCAGTGTTCCATTTGTGTTCATCCTATATTTATGGTTCAATGAAAAGTGTATTTCTTATTATATCAGGGTACTGAAGAAGAAAAACCAGCTGAAGAAGTACCAGCTCCACAAAAGCCAGCTGAAGAAGAGGAAGAGATTGACATAGATTTGGATGCTCCTGAAACTGAGAAGGCAGCACTGGCTATCCAAGCTAACTTTCGAGGATTCAAGGCTAGAAAAGATCTGAAATCTTCTAAAGCAGCTGAAGAGAAACCTGTCACTCCTCCAGA
>NW_008709822.1:0-2178 GCF_000327385.1 Lottia gigantea | reverse complement strand
TTTCTTATCTGTTATTTTTATATAATAAATTCTCTTGTCTTTTAAATTCAGGTCGTTATATTAATTTAGCACGTCATTGATTGACTATAGCTCATTCCATGCTTCCATCTGATTGACTACAGCACATTTCATGCTACCATCTTTATTTTACAGTTGTTATTTATCTCATCTGAGAATTTACAGTAGTTATTTATCCCATCTGAGAATTTACAGTCGTTATTTACCCCTTCTGAGAATTTACAGTTGTTATTTATCTCATATGAGAATTTACAGTCGTTATTTATCCCATCTGAGAATTTACAGTTGTTATTTATCCCATCTGCGAATTAACAGTCGTTATTTATCCCATCTGATAATTTACAGTCGTTATTTATCCCATCTGAGAATTTACAGTTGTTATTTATCTCATCTGCGAATTAACAGTTGTTATTTATCTCATCTGAGAATTTACAGTCGTTATTTACCCCATTTGAGAATTTACAGTCGTTATTTACCCCATCTGAGAATTTACAGTCGTTATTTATCTCATATGAGAATTTACAGTCGTTATTTATCCCATCTGAGAATTTGCAGTTGTTATTTATCTCATCTGCGAATTAACAGTCGTTATTTATCCCATCTGAGAATTTACAGTCGTTATTTATCCCATCTGAGAATTTACAGTTGTTATTTATCTCATCTGCTAATTAACACTTGTTATTTATCCCATCTGAAAATTTACAGTTGTTATTTATCTCATCTGAGAATTTACAGTCGTTATTTATCCCATCTGAGAATTTACAGTTGTTATTTATCTCATCAGAGAATTTACAGTTGTTATAAATCCCATCAGAGAATTTACAGTTGTTATTTATCCTATCTGAGAATTAACAGTCGTTGTTTATCTCATCTGAGAATTTACAGTCGTTATTTATCTCATCTGAGAATTTACAGTTGTTATTTATCCCATCTGAGAATTAACAGTCGTTATTTATCCTATTTGAGAATTTACAGTTGTTATTTATCTCATCTGAGAATTAACAGTTGTTATTTATCCCATCAGAGAATTTACAGTTGTTATTTATCTCATCTGATAATTTACAGTTGTTATTTATCTCATCTGAGAATTTACAGTCGTTATTTATCCCATCAGAGAATTTACAGTTGTTATTTATCCCATCTGAGAATTTACAGTTGTTATTTATCTTATCTGAGAATTTACAGTCGTTATTTATCCTATCTGATAATTTACAGTCGTTATTTATCTCATCTGAGAATTTACAGTTGTTATTTATCCCATCTGAGAATTAACAGTCGTTATTTATCCTATTTGAGAATTTACAGTTGTTATTTATCTCATCTGAGAATTAACAGTTGTTATTTATCCCATCAGAGAATTTACAGTTGTTATTTATCCCATCTGAGAATTTACAGTTGTTATTTATCCTATCTGAGAATTTACAGTTGTTATTTATCCTATCTGAGAATTTACAGTCGTTATTTATCCAATCTGAGAATTAACAGTCGTTATTTATCCCATCTGAGAATTTACAGTCGTTATTTATCCTATCTGATAATTTACAGTCGTTATTTATCCCATATGAGAATTAACAGTCCTTATTTATCCAATCTGAGAATTTACAGTCGTTATTTATCCAATCTGAGAATTAACAGTCCTTATTTATCCAATCTGAGAATTTACAGTCGTTATTTATCCTATCTGATAATTTACAGTTGTTATTTATTCTATCTGAGAATTAACAGTTGTTATTTATCTCATCTGAGAATTAACAGTCCTTATTTATCCAATCTGAGAATTTACAGTCGTTATTTATCCTATCTGATAATTTACAGTTGTTATTTATCCAATCTGAGAATTTATAGTCGTTATTTATCCCATCTGAGAATTAACAGTCCTTATTTATCCAATCTGAGAATTTACAGTCGTTATTTATCCTATCTGATAATTTACAGTTGTTATTTATTCTATCAGAGAATTTACAGTTGTTATTTATTCTATCTGAGAATTAACAGTTGTTATTTATCCCATCTGAGAATTTACAGTTGTTATTTATTCTATCTGAGAATTAACAGTTGTTATTTATCCCATCTGAGAATTTACAGTTGTTATTTATCCCATCTGAGAATTTACAGTTGTTATTTATCCCATCTGAGAATTTACCCGGTTATGTTACTGGG
>NW_008709821.1:7639-8960 GCF_000327385.1 Lottia gigantea | reverse complement strand
CCACTCGTTTTGGCATTACAAAATATTCATAAACATGAAAGCCAATCTATGCACATACATGGTCTTTCTTCTATGACTGATGGGACATTGAATAGATATTACNCCATACTTCCCATTTGATGACAAAAATTAAGCCNCCTGCCATATCCTGCAAGAGGAATTTATAGCCAAAAAAGATGAATTTTGCAGCCTGGCACTAATGCATGTGTTAAAGGCATCCATTTTGTGTGAAAACATGTGAAGAAAAAAAAATAATTACAATTTTGATACATTGCTGCAAAGTTGACAGGTCGAAATTTGGCTGAAATGGCGTTTTTCAATAAAAGTGGCCAAAATTCAAATTTTGGACAAAAAAATATGCAAATGAAGCCATAAAAAGTAATTTAGTCTTTATTCTACCTATTCTGAAAATTTCATACAAAATCATTCACAACTTTTTGAAAAATATCAATTTTAAAAAATAAATGACCTTACCAGACAGGACTCACTCCACTAATTCATTTGCCATCTCTTCCCATGTTAAAACACGAAATTCAACCTTCTATAACTTTTTCCAGAAATCTCGTTGAAAGCTTTCCAATATGTCGAATGAAAGCCTGACCAATTCTCAATGTCTCCTAAAAAATTCATTATATGATGACCATGAAAATTTTGAGCTACTAAAATTGAAAGTAGACTACTACCGGTTATACTCATCCGCTAGAGTTTGGCACTTCACAAAACGACTATTTTTAGAATTAGCCTTCCGCCTTTAAGTCTCTCATCATCTCACCAAATCTGAAAGATAATGCAATTTCAGACATCAAATTCCAAATCTAGACCAAATTTTACCCAAAAATAGGCAGGCAAAAACCCCAAAAGGGAGAGAGAAAGAAGATTTCTAAAAATAGCCTGGACTACATTCCTATACAATCATTTGCATAAAATGTTTTAGTGGAGTGAGTCCTATATATGTAGCTAATTTTTTTTTCTTGCTTTAATTTGTTCTATAACATCTGTGGAACAACCTGACCCAAAATTATGCAAATAAACCTAAAAGTAAACCAGTGGTAGTGTTTTTACTTTTGCCCCCTCTTTCCTATAATAAGCTATATATGCACTGTATAAGCTTGTATACGTACAATTCTGAATTGGTCAGAACTTTTTTATTTATGAAGATAATTCAATTCTGTAAAAAGATTAAGGAACGTTGACCAAAACCAAGCCTGANAAACAAAAATTACACAGAATAAGGGTCAAATTTATTACGTCACATTTACTTCGCACATAATTCAGCCTGTTTCTACTTCAAAAACCACAGTACTTCTTAAATTAATGACAA
>NW_008709821.1:0-859 GCF_000327385.1 Lottia gigantea | reverse complement strand
ACTCGTTTTGGCATTACAAAATATTCATAAACATGAAAGCCAATCTATGCACATTCATGGTCTTTCTTCTATGACTGATGGGACATTGAATAGATATTACCCCATACTTCNCATTTGATGACAAAAATTAAGCCCCCTGCCATATCCTGCAAGAGGAATTTATAGCCAAAAAAGATGAATTTTGCAGCCTGGCACTAATGCATGTGTTAAAGGCATCCATTTTGTGTGAAAACATGTGAAGAAAAAAAAATAATTACAATTTTGATACATTGCTGCAAAGTTGACAGGTCGAAATTTGGCTGAAATGGCGTTTTTCAATAAAAGTGGCCAAAATTCAAATTTTGGACAAAAAAATATGCAAATGAAGCCATAAAAAGTAATTTAGTCTTTATTCTACCTATTCTGAAAATTTCATACAAAATCATTCACAACTTTTTGAAAAATATCAATTTTAAAAAATAAATGACCTTACCAGACAGGACTCACTCCACTAATTCATTTGCCATCTCTTCCCATGTTAAAACACGAAATTCAACCTTCTATAACTTTTTCCAGAAATCTCGTTGAAAGCTTTCCAATATGTCGAATGAAAGCCTGACCAATTCTCAATGTCTCCTAAAAAATTCATTATATGATGACCATGAAAATTTTGAGCTACTAAAATTGAAAGTAGACTACTACCGGTTATACTCATCCGCTAGAGTTTGGCACTTCACAAAACGACTATTTTTAGAATTAGCCTTCCGCCTTTAAGTCTCTCATCATCTCACCAAATCTGAAAGATAATGCAATTTCAGACATCAAATTCCAAATCTAGACCAAATTTTACCCAAAAATAGGCAGGCAAAAACCCCAAAAG
>NW_008709820.1:53152-53996 GCF_000327385.1 Lottia gigantea | reverse complement strand
ATCTTCGAGTTCCCTCTAATGCTATTTTAATTTCTATCGACGTTTCTTCTATGTATACCAATATCGATAACACTACTGGTTTAACGGCAGTTCGTAAAGCTTTTAATAGAAACCCAGATCCAAACAGACCCGACGATGCAATTCTACAGCTTTTAGAGATTTGTCTTAGTCGAAACGATTTCACATTTAATGGTAAAACATATTTACAAACTTCAGGGACAGCAATGGGCAAACGATTCGCCCCTTCGTACGCAAACCTTTTCATGGCAGAGTGGGAACGTGAGGTGTTGCCCCTCTGTCCACTTGACCCACTTTTTTACGGACGCTTTTTGGATGACATTTTTATGGTTTGGACTTATTCGAACAGTTTTGGGAATTCTTTGAAATTCTCAACAACCACCATCCTTCTATCAAACTAACCGCAAACGTGAGTGACAAAAGCATAGACTTTCTCGATACCACAGTCTTTAAGGGAGATTCCATAGCAGAAACAAATAAACTGGATATTAAAATGTATTTCAAAGAAACTGATACTCATCAACTCTTGCACAAGAGCTCCTTTCACCCAAAACATACCTTTTCTGGTATAATTAAGTCACAAGTTTTACGATTTCATCGAATTTGTACAAGATCTTCTGATTTCAACCAAGCCTGTACGATTGTTTTCTCAAAACCGAAAGAGCGTGGGTACTCTAAACGATTTTTACGAAACATAAAAAATTCCACCTTAGCACAGATAGCAGCTAAAAACAGACTTTATGCCGAAGTACCTCCAGGTTTAAGAAGTGCTCCATGTTTGTCCAGTAGATGCAAAACATGTCGCTTTATATCAGAAACTCATTAT
>NW_008709820.1:43343-44297 GCF_000327385.1 Lottia gigantea | reverse complement strand
AAAAAGGGAAATAAGGACATAGAAAAAGATCTTCTCTGTGAACAGCGTTCGTTCATTCTTTCTTTCTTTCTTTTGCACTCAGGCTACGCAAATGCCAGTGCAGCCCATTTCGATACATTTAGCAGAGCATTACGTTCTATTAATATTCTGGTTTGCACAAGCAGTGTGAGACGTAGGGCAAACGTCGATTTTCAGCCGAGCTGCGAGGCACACGCCAATTTCCCACTTCTGGAAGGTGTACGGCATATGCTAGTAGCAAGCTGGCATGGTAGTAAGGGGGAATTTCTTTTCATTTGTATTATGAGGGTGGGCCACGCCTGGAAGTACTGCAATACCAGGGCAACCCGTGATGAGGGCGGAGCAAGCTCCGGGCACCTCATCTAGGTCCAAAAATCAGTTTAATATCGAAGTACCCCGATGGGGTACGTATCAGATATTAAGCTGATAAGAACAGATACTTTTTTTCTTTTGAAATAAGTTTATTCAACAATAAACAACAATAAAAAGCATAAAAATTACAATATAAACTTGATCTGTATCACAGCACCTGAAAAAAATAAAAAACATAATACAAACATACAATAAAATTTTGAATTTAGGTAGCAAACTACTTACCGCGCAACCGGCTGCGCTTCCAATTCCGAGACCCGACACTTTGGTCCATTTACAGGTCTACTCGAAGGAATTGAAAGCGCAAGCGGGTGCACAGTTTCATTTGCTAGAAACCAAAGAAGTTAAAATCAAATTTAAAAATTACAGTAAATATTGAATATAATTAAAAATTAAATAGGTAAGTAAGAAATGTAAGTTAGTCAGCCAGAAGGGTAAGAAATTCAAAGGTAAGTGAGTTAGGAAGGTAAGTCAAATAGGTAAGAAGGTCAAAAGGATAGATAGTGGAGTAAGCAAGTATTCCATAAAAAAAAAACTGGCAAGTGTAAAGGGTCAGTAAAGAAA
>NW_008709820.1:39147-39985 GCF_000327385.1 Lottia gigantea | reverse complement strand
TATGTCAGGAGAGATATAGGACGCCAATTCTTGACGCTCTCGGGATGCTCAAAGTTCTTGCAGAGCAAAGTTATGCAGGATAACTTCTGAGAAGATGTTAACGACTCTGCATCAAAAACAAGATGGTAAAGCTGAACTAGAACATCGCCAAGAACGTCAAAATTGGCAAGATAAAATTCCTTCGTAAGTCCATCTGGACCAGGAGACTTCTCGTTCTTCATGTTTGTCAAAGCATTGAGGATTTCCTCCTTGGATATCGGATCCTCCAGAGAGTCTCTGGAAAGATCATCCAAGGAAGGCAAATCCTCGAGGAAACTATGGGCTTCTTGTAAGTCAATATCTTCCCTAGAAAACAAAGATGAATAAAAGTTACTAAAAGAAGATATGATATCCTTATTGGTGGTATGATAATTATTCCCGTCTATTATTTTAGTTATATGTTTTTTTACAGCACGATCCTTTTCTTTTTTCAGGAAAAAGCGAGAAGGGTTTTCATGATTTTCTAAATACTCGGCCTTCGATCGAATACGGGCCCCTTCAAGTTTTAGGTCTTCTAAACATCTGAGCTGATGCTTTAATTCCGAGATTCGGACAGAGCCACTACCCGGAGCAACATTCTCATGGCGAATTAAAGCCCTATACTCAGATGTTAGGTCCAAAACCTCCTTCTCTTTACGTAATCGAATTTTCTTATTAAATTCTTTGCAAAATTGTGCTGTAAGATCCTTAAACGCATCCCATGTCTCAAGCGAGAGATCATCAATCAGGTATTTATATATTTTAAAGAAGTGATTAAAATCCTGCTTAAACTCGATGTTGTTACCAGAGGAGCTATTAC
>NW_008709820.1:30948-36848 GCF_000327385.1 Lottia gigantea | reverse complement strand
ATATTCAAAATTTCTACATGCGATCAGAAAGTCAGGACCCGAAGCAAGAAGATTGAAAGAAGTTGATTTTTATATAACAAGAGTTATTGAGGAAGAGAAATCAGACGATTATGCAGAAGATTATCCACCAATCATACAAGAAATAGACGAATTCGATGATATGGTGAGATCTGGTCAAGGCATAACGTTTTTATCCGACGACAATAAAGAATTGCTTAATAGATTAGAAATAATATTAGCGGCCATGAAGGAAGGTCATCGATCGGACAGACAATACAACGAAGTCAATGCCATATTAAAACGGCTTTTGGAGAAAGAAATCATCACTATAAAAGACTATATAAACGTCATTAAAAATGTCCAATAAAGAACAATTGTTCGTTATCACCTCGAATAAACCAGACATTAAATTGTCTCTAGACTACGAGTATGAACTCGATCGCAATAAACAGTACGAACTGGGATTAAAGTATTTCTCCGTTTACAATTCCATTAGAAACATCAACGAAAAAAACAATCAACTAAAAATATCGACGGATAACGGAGTTACGTTCCAAACCATAAGCTTACTACCGGGGAGCTACGAATACGTAGCCATCAACGATTACCTATCCGAATACGCAGGAAGCGTGAACGGCAAAAACAATATTGAATTCGAAGGTAATTTGAATCTGAACAAAATAAAACTGATCTTGAGAAATAACAGTCAAGTCGATTTCAAAATAGAAAATTCGTTGAATGCGTTACTAGGCTTCGATAAACGAATATACGCGCAATCGACATTGGCCCCGCACAAGGCCAACATCGAGAACGATATCGACGTGATCAACATTCACTGTAATTTGATCAACGGTGGATTTTTCAACAAGCACAAACGCCAAATCATATACAGCATACCGACGGTGCCGATCGGATACAGAATTATAGAGAAACCGTTTCAAACGACCTATTTACCAGTCAATTCTTTCATGATCAAAGATATAAATCTGGAAATAAAAGACGGTAAAAACAGGTTCATAGACTTTGGCAACGAAGAAATTGTCATTCAACTTCATTTAAAACAATCTTCATTCTCTTTTTGATTAGAAAGATAATCGAAATCATCAAATTCATAGTTTTCGTCAAAACTATACTCGTCTTTGTCGTTGTAAGGATACATAATTCGTTCACTGTTTGGTGGTTTTCTTTTAACATTATTCAAATAACTTCTAAAAACTTTAGTTTGTTTATCATTTGGAATAACTACTCCATTGGTGAAACTTTTTTCCCATGGTTTATTAAATTCGTTCGACACATCATGTCCGCTTGCTAACTGAACGTAATCTTCTACACTTATCTTATCATTAGAATAACCTTTAAACGTTTTCTTTTCTTTTAAGACACCATCAGAAGTCAAAACGATGTTGTATTTGACTTTTGGTGCTAAATATAAACCAAATATAATTCCACCGTCACCGTAATCGTTTTTTACCTTTGCAATAGTCTTTTTCGGAGACCAAACCAGCTCTGTTTAGTTTTTTCCAATTTTTGGATGAAATGTACAAACTATCGGTGTCGGTATAGTATATTTAGGGTTTATAAAATCCATTTATGACGTGAATGAAATTGTTCATTATTTTTTTACTGTGAGATAAAACGAATGATCCCAAATGACTAGGTGTTAGTCGTGTAGATTTACTATCTTCGGTAGTAATCTCTTTTTCTTCAATTTCCGTTTCAACAATATATTGAGTATCATTAATTTTCTCATAGGTTTTAACCCGTGAATCAAAGTTGGCCTGTAAAGTTGCTTCATTCTATAAATGTCTAGTTGTGAATATGTCTTTCTGAATTGATTTACCATACAAGGAATTACCTAATAATTTCATGCAGTTACTACCCACGATATTACCTTCTCGTTTATATTTATTTCTTAAATCTCTCAAAATTAAAATATAATCTCTATAGGGTGGAGTTTTAAAATTTTCTTCGTAAACTATACCATCTAATATTCTAATAATTCGTCCACCGGCTTTCACTATTTCTTGAATATCGACCGATGTTAAAACGTCGTGACAGAAACCATTTCTGAACCTGATTTTGTTACCAGTTTCCTTTTTACCTTCTTTATTCGTGAAAGTGATTTTATCTTTAGCTGGTATCGGTTGGAAGAACATGTTTTTGGGATAGTCAAACCACACTGTTAAAATAGCTGTTCTAGGTCTGAATTTTTGTTTATTGAACAGCATCACAAATTCTTTTTCTTCTTCTGGTAGAAACGGTCTTCCACTTTCCGCTCTCGGATATTCACTGTCTAAATCCGACATGGCGGAAGCGTATAAACCGTTAGCATCAAATGCCATTAGTTTAGTACATTCTATTTTTTTAAGTCTTGAATGAACCTCCGTTTTGTCTTTTGTGCTTGCGCTGTATTCTTTGAATAAATCAATTATGTTATTACTTTCACTTTGTGAAATATATTCCTTTAATACGTTACAAATTTCATCCATTTTGTTCGTTTCAAATGATTTTCTATTTGCCGAAACTCTTCCTCCTTTAATAGATCGTCTGATAAAATTTCTTATAAAAGGATTTGTGTGCGAATAAACTTTTTCTATATTTTCTTTTTCGGTATGTTTCGCAACCATTCTAGTAGTTTCATACCATTCTTCTTCCACCATTTCTTTATCGTAATGATATAAATAATACCAACCCTTTAAAGATAAAGATGGAGCCGTTAGATTATTGGACATATTCTGGTTTACAACTTCTTTCGTGACTTGGTTGTATTTTATCAAACAAGCTCCCAAACAGAGAGTGTCTCTCTTGGCGTAAGGTTCCCATTCGTGTCTCAATTCCTCCCAGTTGTCTCGCGTGTATTTAGCGATATCTACGTCGGCAATCTTTCTCAAATTCGCGGGAAGATTGGAAGAATTTCCCCATGCAGCCAAACTAGAGGATTCGTGTTGATAGGAACACGTGAAATTAATATGTTGTAAATAATTACCCTTTATTTCTTTCTGTCTTTTCCATTTTTTCTGTAAATCTTCATCCGTGTATGGATTAGATAAAGGAAA
This sequence comes from Lottia gigantea, assembly GCF_000327385.1. Lineage (NCBI taxonomy): Eukaryota > Metazoa > Mollusca > Gastropoda > Lottiidae > Lottia > Lottia gigantea. Next base: position 33,792 of record NW_008709820.1, on the reverse strand, counting down.
AGATAGAATTCCTCTGGGTGTTTTTAAAGGGCAATGCGTTAGTTTTTTTTTGCATTTTTAAGCACGATCCAGTTGTCGAATCCACTGCCGTTATGAGAAATTAATATTAATCTCTTTCTATCATATTGACCTAAATATTTCAACATTTGATCGATGCAATCCGTACCTACAAATATTTCTACTACATTCATTAGTTTATCATAAAATTCTTCTGGAATGGGATCTGACGGCTTTAAATCTGGAAAGAGATTATTTATTCTGTTTAACATTTTTCCTTAGTTTTTCTAAATTAATTAAAGTGCAACAATATGGAATTGCTCTTCGCGTGTCTTTTTCTGAATACGTTTCGCAATCCCAAGCGAATAACGCATCATCACTCATACTCGAAAGCACGTTTAGTTTGAGGGGTGAAACCTGTGTTACTGCATTATCGTCTCTACACGTTTACCACACCTGTTCGTAATTGTCTTCTATTTCTTGAATTCCCAAACTTTTTTGGCTTCTTCTAATCAAACGGAAATGCGAGTTGTGTAAGTACAAAACCCAATCTAATTCATCGTGAACGTCTTTGGGGTGAAAATGTCTGTTTTTGGGATTATAAATTTGAAACGAAGTGTTAAATTTCTTGTTGAATTCATTCATTCTAGCACAAGTCATCACTCCTTTTCTATTTGCTTTTGAAAACCCGTTGATGTATTCTTGAAATTTACACGTTAAATCTTTGTTCAAAACACGATTGACGCATTTGATAAAACAGTGACCATCTGTAGGTATGTAACAATTTTCGCCTTCGTATTCATTTATCTTTTTAAGCAGATCAGTTCCTCCTCTGCCAACTCTCGATCTTTTTATTTCTTGGAAATTGTCTTTCATTAAAATTATTTTTCCTGTAAAATACCAATCGGAAGCATCGGATTTTTTGTCCATATTTGAAAAGATATTGTGAAAGGTTTTGGCATTGAAACCGAGGAGTGACATGTATTGTCTGTGATTCCCTTCCTCGACTATCTCTCCATCTATTTTAATTTGTCCTTTGAATGTTTTAAATTTATCAGAGATAGCCTTGATAACATCGGAAAATAGGGCGTTTTCTATCAATGTTTCATCAAGTTCGATTTTAATCATATTTTTTTAAGTGTATATTTTTGATTATTTCTTTATTTTGACCGCTGATATTTCTGTATGGAATTTGTCCAAAATTTCATTGAATTCTTGTAATTCTTCAACTGTTATGTTCTTGTCTTCTCTCGATCTTTCGAAAAAGATGTATAATTGATTAAGATACATATTCAAGATATCCGTTTTCTTTTTATAATGAGCTTTCATTTTACTCGTGAAACCTATAGCAATCAAGCCACAAGATGAAGTTTGAATAGCAGTAATTGTGGCTAATACAGTTGGGACAAGTACAGGAACCGTTAATCCACCAGTCACGGCCGTTGCAAGTCTTGTTCCTATCGTTAGAACTACACTCGCTGTTTTGAAAACAGAATCGATTCTACTCCATGTTTTCCTGCATGAATTGTACTGTCTTAACTTTATTTTTAACTCTTCTTGTTTGTCTATCATGTATTGTTGTCTGCTTTCGAGTTCCATTTTTTAAGTCGTTAAATTAAGTGAATTTCCGATAAATAGAACCACGGAATATCATATAGAGCGTGCTTGTTTGGCATAGCATTATTATATTTGCGGGTATTAAAAGTAAAAACATTTACGCGTACTAACGACATTTCTTTTTTCGTATGGTCCTCTTTAAGATGATAGGAATATTTTATTTTTTCTTTTTCGATGTTTATCTTGGCTCTAAAAATAAAACCACCACCTTCAAGGATGGAGTCTTCGGCAAACGATAAATGCACTATAAATTTTTTCTTGTTGACTTTTATGAACATCGATCGAAGTGTATTTTTCACCTAAAGCGAAATATAGTTTTACGTATTCAAAGTCTGTTGTTCGTAAAAACTCGTGACTGGTTGATTCTATTTTTTCGTGTACGTGTAAGCGTCGTGGAATTTTGGCAATGTTGGTTGATGGTGGATTTTCCGTCTCCAATATCATATCTAAATCTTTGATTCCAATGACATCCTTATCATTTTCTACTTCCATTTTAAAGGTGTCTACATATTTACCATTTTTCGTTTCAATTTCCTGATCCCTTTTATCAATCAAACGTATATTTTCCTCCAAATTACCATCATTGAATAATGAAATATGTTTGACGGCCTTACCGGTTTGTTTGAAGACTACTTTATTGACTTTAACCTTCATGGGAAACTCTATTTGAATCAGACAATTACCTCGAAAAGAAAACTCTTGCGTTTCGCCGATATCGAATACGTTTTTAGGTTCTCCGTATGCGAGAGAACCCACTTTTATTTCTGCTTTGAATCCGTATTTGTTTGATTTATAAATTTGGTCTTTTCTATCGAAGACGTGTCACTTTCGAACGGAAGATTGAAATAATACGATTTGTCCGTGACAATAGCTTCTAATTTGCTCAACTTTCTCTCTTGTCTCAAAAAATCGTCATGAATTCTAGATACCAAAAGATTGACCTGTTCTTTAATATAATTTTTCATATCATCTCGAAATTTATTTTGAAGAAAGTTTTTAATCACACCCACTTCTTTTTCTAATTCGTCCGTGATTTTAGTATCCAAAGCAGTCAATTGTTGTTTCAACGTATCTTTGTCAATGGGAAGTGTGTTAATTATATCTTGAACATCTGATTTTTGCTTAGCGATCTTTTCGTTTAAATTGGTTATCGAATTTTGTAACTCGGTTTTGTCCGCGGTCTTGTCTAGTTCTGCTAGCATTTCGTCAAGTTTTCTTTCCAAAGCGGTT
>NW_008709820.1:23142-30474 GCF_000327385.1 Lottia gigantea | reverse complement strand
TCAACGATGAATATCTCGTTAGTCCAATAGCCGACGTAACCCTTTCTGAAACAATGATTTATATTTAAAAATACGAACTCGATCTCCAACTTTGAATTTGGGTTTAATATTCAAATTGCTAATCTCGTTTTCAAAGTTGTTTCGAGTGTTGACGGACTTTATGATATTCGGGTTATTAGAGGCTTGGGATGGCGTCACACCTATAGACGATTGTATTTTGTTATTGTATTCGTCGACAACAACCGGTAATATTTTAAGCCATTTTTGAGATTTCAATTCCGTGAATTTCTTGAATAATTTGCTTTTAAGAGTCCTGTTGAATCTTTCTATCACTACGGCTTTACCTTCGTTATGCGTGCTGTAAATTTCAAACCCCAGAGATTTCACATTTCTGTTGTAGAATTCGCTTCCTTTATCAACCCACAACTTTAGGGGTCGTCTGTCGGATTGTTTCATTATGGTTTCGAATGCTTGTTTGACAGTCAGACCCGGTTTGTTTTTCAAGGGAAAGACCCAAGCGTATCTCGTGTATATGTCGATCACCGTCAAACAATACTTGTACCCTCTCTCGACAGGCATGTTGATTAAATCGGCTGACCAAATTTCATCTTTATCAAAAACTTTGACTTTGAGGTAATGTTTGTTTTTTCGAAATTCTTTGTGAATCTCGTCTGCTATGCCCATACCCAATTTCAATTTTGCCTTCAAGAGTTTTATGATAAGAGCCCTCTGTAATTTCTCTTTGAAAGTGGGATTGGGAATATTTTCGAGTTCGTCTATCATATGTTTGTCTGCTTGGTGTCTGAATGTTACGTCTTTATTTCTGTACAGTATGTCGTGTTTGAGCGCTGCTGCGTCAACTCTATTAACGGGTTCTTCCCCTGGTTTGGGAATATCATTTTCGTCTAAACGCAGATCTAACCTAGTGCCTGGACCTGTATAATTGTGCCCTGGGAGATGTTTTTCTCCGGGATATTTTGCCCATGGGAATCCAGGAAGAGAACCCAATGACTTTTGAATGTCTCCCGCACCGAAATACGTTTTAGGAGGATGGACATTTATTAAAGACATATATTTTTAATACGAAAGATTTAATACATTGTTGTTTGAGACAAAATTGGCCACTTTGGGGATGAGAGATGTTAGCGCAGAGAAGAAACCGTCTCCTTCGAATTTTTTTTGTTCGTGTTTTAAAATTAAAGACATTTTTAATGCGGTTATTTTTTACTGTATTATTTTTTAGTGATCTGTGGTTTGGGTAATTTAAATGGAGTCTGTTATAATACAGTTTGGAGGAGTCTGTTATAATACAGTTTGGGGAGTCTGATATAATACATTTTAACAGTTGTGTCTTTTCGGATATGACACATTGAAAAAGCTGCGCATGCGCAGAAGTGAAATGCGTCATACCCGAAAAGACATATACTACTAAATTCGATTACGTAAAGAGGAGGTTTTGGACCTATTATCTGAGTATAGGGCTTTAATTCGCCATGAGAATGTTGCTCCAGGTAGTGGCTCTGTCCGAATCTCGGAATTAAAGCACCAGCTCAGATATTTAGAAGACCTAAAACTTGAAGGGGCCCGTATTCGATCGAAGGCCGAGTATTTAGAAAATCATGAAAACCCTTCTCGCTTTTTCCTGAAAAAAGAAAAGGATCGTGCTGTAAAAAAAACATATAACTAAAATAATAGATGGGAATAATTATCATACCACCAATAAGGATATCATATCTTCTTTTAGTAACTTTTATTCATCTTTGTTTTCTAGGGAAGATATTGACTTACAAGGAGCCTATAGTTTCCTTGAGGATTTGCCTTCTTTGGATGATCTTTCCAGAGACTCTCTGGTTCCAGGAAGATCAATTCTCGACAATGGTCATCTGTTGCGTTCAGTTGTGGACTATGTTCAGGAGAGAAACTTACCTTTAGCGTTCGTCTGTCTGGACCAGGAGAAGGCTTTTGATAGGGTCAGCCATGATTTTTTATTTTTAACTTTAAAACATTTTAATTTTGGGGCTAATTTCCAAAAGTGGGTACGAATTTTACACTGTAATATTTCCTCGGCTGTGATCGTCAACCAGCATATTTCTCGGCCATTTCAGGTTACACGCTCTGTTCGTCAGGGTTGTAGGCTGTCACCACTGCTTTACATCCTGGTATTGGAACCCTTTTTGCTTCGTGTCCGTAAGGATCCGAAGATCGTTGGTCTTGCTATTCCGGACTCTCCACCGGTTATTGCCAAGCTATCCGTTTATGCCGATGATACCACGTTTGTCAGCTCTATGGTAGAGCATCTGGTGCTAAACTTAATTTGTCTAAATCTAAAGGATTATTCTTTGGTAAATGGGCGAACCGTGCTGACCATCCCTTCGGCATAAGCTGGATAGATGGTACTAAGCTGGTGGGTGTTCCTTTCGGTGACGTCACTCGTTTTTGGAGGGAGCTTTTGGATAAGATTCGTAGTTCTTTGAATCTGTTCAAATCTAGACACTTTTCGGCAGGTCTACAATTTGTAACATGATAGCTTTGTCAAAGGTGTGGTATGTAGGCTCAGTCCTCATCCCACCTAAGAGTTTCGTTGATAGAGTTCAAAGACTATGTTTCGAGTTCATCTGGCCCTCCAGGAACGAGCCTGTAAGAAGAGATGTAATGTATTCCAGTAAACTTCTTGGGGGCTCTGGGATCATTCACATCTCTTCTAAGTTGAAGGCCTTCCGCATTATGCATATAGTGCGAGGCTTTCTGGGTTCCAGTACCAAGTGGTGTTCTGGGCTGAAATTCTGGCTGGGGTTACAGCTGAGGAAATATAACCCCACTCTTTGGAGCAACAGCCAGCCCCATGGATTCTTTTTACCTGTATTTTATAAATATGCATATTCCAATTTTTTAGAATTTTTATCCATTGCAGGAAAAAAAAATATCGATATTAATTTTAATAAACTCACCACGAAATCCATATATGATGTTCTCCTTTTAGACGTCGTTTCTGTGCCAACTGTAGTTGGGGATAATTTTAGGACAGTCTTTAAACATCTTCATCACAAGGATGTGGACCCCGTGACGAAGGATGTTTCTTTCAAATTGATACATAATGCCCTTCCTTTGGCAGATCGCCTTTATGCCAGGCATCTGTCCAAATATAAAAATTGTGTTTTGTGCAATGCGGGCATAGAGAATATTGAACATTTATTTTTAACTGTATAGAAGTAAAACCATTATTGAATAAAATCAATGAATGGATAAATATACTTACCCACGGGGTTATTAAAAATCTTACCTTCGATCACATTCTTTTTATGGTTTTACCCAAAATACCAGCTACAGTTCTTTCTTTAGTGTTGATCCTGATGACGGAATTTAAGTACGCTATTTGGATCAACAGGAATTTAAAAAAATTCGAGCACAAACCAATTAATCAATCGCATATATTTAATTTATTTATTTCACGTCTAAAATTTCGTGTTAGAGTTGACAAACACCGCTTGTCTGAAACTTCTTTCAGAGGGAAGTGGTGCTCAAGTGATGTCTTTTGTAGCCTTGTGGCGAGTGACATAATTTTTAACTTTTAATTTTTATAGAATTTTACACTTACTTATTTGCAATATTTATCTGTGATACTTACTTATCTGTGATTCACTTGATACTTACCTGATATTTTAATTTTTTAAATTTAGTTCTGACTGACTAACTTACATTTCTTACTTACCTATTTAATTTTTAATTATATTCAATATTTACTGTAATTTTTAAATTTGATTTTGACTTCTTTGGTTTCTAGCAAATGAAACTGTGCACCCGCTTGCGCTTTCAATTCCTTCGAGTAGACCTGTAAATGGACCAAAGTGTTTGGTCTCGAAATTGGAAGCGCGACCGGCTGCGCAGTAAGTAGTTTGCTATCTAAATTCAAACTTTTTTGACTGTATACCGATTTAACTGCCTACCTTTTGATTTTTTTATATATTCAGTATTTACTGTAATTATTCATTTGGCTTCAGTATTTACTGAATTTATTGATTTGATTTTGCTTCTTTTTGGGGTTCTGGCAAATGAAACTGCGCACCCGCCTGCGCTTTCAATTACCTTGAGTAGACCTGTAAATGGACCAAAGTGTCGGGTCTCGGAATTGGAAGCGCAGCCGGTTGCGCGGTAAGTAGTTTGCTATCTAAATTCAAAATTTTTTTGTATGTTTGTATTATGTTTTTTATTTTTTCAGGTGCTGTGATATAGATCAAGTTTATATTGTAATTTTTATGCTTTTTATTGTTGTATATTGTTGAATAAACTTATTAAAGAGAAAAAAGCATCTGTTCTTATCAGCTTTATATCTGATACGTACCCCATCGGGGTACTTCGATATTAAACTGATTTTTGGACCTAGATGAGGTGCCCGGAGCTTGCTCCGCCCTCATCACGGGTTGCCCTGGTATTGCAGTACTTCCAGGCGTGGCCCACCCTCATAATACAAATGAAAAGAATTCCCCCTTACTACCATGCCAGCTTACTACTAGCAAATGCCGTACACCTTCCAGAAGTGGGAAATTGGCGTGTGCCTCACAGCTCGGCTGAAAATCGACGTTTGACCTACGTCTCACACTGCTTGTGCAAACCAGAATATTAATAGAACGTAATGCTCTGCTAAATGTATCGAAATGGGTTGCACTGGCATTTGCGTAGTCTGAGTGCAAAAGAAAGAAAGAAAGAACGAACGAACGAACGCTGTTCACAGAGAAGATCTTTCTTATTTTCCTTTTTTTTTTCTTTTTTTTTTAAAGACCGACTGTGTCGAGACCATCGCGGAAAGGTACAAATTTATATGAGGTCCCAAACTGACTCTAAGCGGGCTTGGCTTCTCGGCCTTTTGGCTAAGATCAAAGTGTAGTATCTGTTCTTACGCTAGGGTTTTAGTCAAGTAATGAGGATTAGTATCCGGCATAAATGCGTAGCGAGAACGCCTCATTACAGCCACATAGAGAAACGACTTTTGAGTAGGTTTCGTTCGCTGTTCCGGTGGTAAGGGTCGGGCACTTGTGCTCCGACGGCCCGCTAAAGGCCTGCTAAGGGTTACAGAGCTCTTGTAGTTCTGTTTTTCTGTTAGGTTCTTCCAGTTACAGAGATAAGCTTTTCTGGTTACGGAATTTTTCTGTTTGTTCTCACTATGGATATCAAGTCTAGTATCCAAGGTAGAACTATTCAATTTTCACAGACCTCAGGGAATCAGTTTGTCTACGGACATGACTTTGTTAAGATCTTGGAAGAAAGTTATGTTGATCCCCAGAGGATTGTTTCTATGGGTTCTGGACGATCCAACAGAATATTTCAAGTTACTGTAGATGATGAAAAAGTATCAGAACGTTTTATAGATAGTCATCATACTGTGTCAATTAGGAAAAATGTTTATTCTGTTTCTGCTTGCAACAAATCGCGATTGATTGTTAGGTTGTTCTGGCTTCCTGAATATATATCGGATATTGATATATCTTCTTTTTTCAAATCCTTTGGGTTAAGTGTCGCCTCTATACAGAGAGAGTTCCATCTAGCGGACGGGTTAAAGCATATAAGAACGTTAACTCGTCGTGTTTTGGTAGAAGGTCGTTCTTCGTCCTTCGACACTTTACCACATACATCATCAATATGTGGGAAAGAAACATTATTTTGCAAGGAAGGCCACCAGTTTGTCTTAAATGTTATAAGGCGGGACACTTCAGGAAGGAATGTCCGTTGGGTAAACAACCTTCTTATGCCAATGCTCTTTTTTCGGCTGGTGCTAGTGTTAGTGCTGGTGCTCGTAAAGGTGCTTTTAGTGGTGCTGATTCGATTAAAGGAAGACCAGGCTTCGTACAAGCCTCAACCATTGTGTCTAAGCCTTCTAGACTGCCTCGTCCTGCTGTTTCTCCTCCTCCTCCCCCTACTCACGTCACGTTGTATATAGATAGACTGGGTGGTGATGGGTTTTATACACCCAAGAATAATGCCAAAAAGCGGACTTCTTCAGAGTCAAATTTAGTGTCTGTTAATGTTGCGAACTCTTCTCATGAGGAAATTGTTTCCACAAAGAAATTTGCTTTTCAACCTCTTACACCACCAAATAAAAAAGATACAAATCTTCAATCGGCCAAATTTGTTTGTTCGGCAGCTGGGGCTAATAGTGTTCGTCTGAAATCTAATGTGCCGTCTGCGTCCAAATCTTCTGTAGGACGTGGCACTGATGATAGTAGTTCATCTGCTATTAATATTATTGCAGCTGATGTCATTTTAACGCGTTCGTCTGGCGATATGCCGGTGGAGGATACCATCGTTGAAAAGTCTGATTCTGCTGGAATTTCCGATTTTGAATCGGAAATGGATCAGTCTGGGAGTCTGCATATGTTGTAAAACTCAAAAGGGAATTATCTGGATGTCAATCCAGGTCAGGGCAATCATCTAATGATGAGGTTGATGTCAGTGAAGAATCCTCTGAGGAGGATCTTCCTATGTAATTTTTTGTACCTTTAAAATCAAAATACAAAATCATGTTCAGAATCGGCAGCTTAAATTGTAATGGGCTTTTGAGCCAAACTGTTTCTTTATTTCAGCTTTTTGCGCAACCTTCTCTTTATGAGAAGGTTGTGGCTTTTTTAATACAAGCAGGTCTTTGTTTTAAATTTTAAATATTTTGATGGTTTTTAATACCACCATGTGGTGCCTTACCTGTGATATTGTTTTTAGTGTTTTTTTGTAGTCATTAAATGACTTTTTCTGTGATATGGTTTTTATCGTCTTTTTTGTTGTCACTATGTGACCTTTATGTGATATTGATAGGTGTTTTATTGTTTTAGTTTTTTTATTATTTTAACGTATTCTGGAGCTATATAGCCCGTTTGGTGCTGATGCTCCTTAATACATTTCATTTCATTTCATTTTTGAGCCAAAATAAAGTGCGACTTCTTTCCTCCTTTATTGAATCCATAGATACTGTAATGGATGATATTAACCCGGTTGACATGGTCAGTGATGTTATGGATAATTTAGCTGACACTGAAAAGCTAAATGATATCCTAAGTAGCATGACTCCTGGTCGGTTTACCGATGGGGAGGGTTTCGGATCGGGTGAAGAGTCTTCTGAAGACTCTCCGATTAAATTTCTTATTTACTGGTTTTTGATAATGTACCTATATATACTTACCTTGTGCTTCTTTCTGCTAATATTTATCAAGATGACACTCAATGTTTCATCCATTAACACAAATGGTTTGTTAGGATTTAATAAAATCCATTATTTATATAACTTTTTAGCCCTTGAACGTTTCGATGTTGTTTTCCTACAAGAAACACACGTTTTAATTAAAAATG
>NW_008709820.1:19703-22030 GCF_000327385.1 Lottia gigantea | reverse complement strand
TCTAAGTCCAAAGGTTTATTTTTTGGTAGATGGGCCAGTCGATCAGACCATCCTTTCGGCATAAGCTGGATAGATGGCAGTAAGTTGCTGGGGATCCCTTTTGGAAAAAGTGAGGTTTATTGGAGATCTTTATATACAAAAATTGCTACTTCCTTAAATTTATTTAGTAATAGGCCCTTATCTGTGTTTGGTAGATCTATCGTCTGTAATGTTATAGCTTTATCTAAACTCTGGTACGTTGGCTCTGTTTTAGTTCCTCCTCGTTATTGTATTATTAAAGTGCAGCGTCTCTGTTTTAACTTTATATGGCCTTCCAAAAATGAACCTGTAATTAGAAATATTATGTACTCCAGTGTATCACAGGGTGGGACTGGTATCATACACATTTCATCTAAACTAAAATCCTTACGTGTTATGCATATCATTAATGGTATTTCAAACCGTAATGCTAAATGGGTCTTGTGGTTCTGGCTTGGTCTGCAGCTAAGAGAATTTAATCCTTCCTTTAAATCCAATTTACAAATTCATGGGTTTCATTTACCTCCTTTTTATAAGTCATGTTATTCTGATTTTCTGGAGTTTTTAGATATTGCCAAAAGGAATGGAATTAATATTGATTTTAAAAAACTCACTGTGAAAAACATTTATCAAACCTTTCTACTGGATATACTTACCGTTCCATCTGTTGTTACTGATTTTCTCACCATTAACTTCACTGATTCTTTTAACAATGTTCACCATAAAGGTATTGATCCTGTCACTAAAACGGTATCCTATAGACTAATTCTTAATGCTCTCCCACTGGCAAACCGTTTATATGACAGATATCTTTCTAAATATAAAACCTGTATTTTATGTGGCACTGCAATAGAAAACATTCAACATTTATTTTATGACTGTTCCTTACTTATTCCTATACTTACCTTAATTTCTGGCTGGATAAAAACTGTATCTGATAATGCTGTTCCATCTTTAAGTTTTGACACAATCCGTTTTATGAACTTACCTAAACTTCCTTCAACAGCTAAATCTATTATACTTCTAATTTTTTCCGAATATAAATATGTTATCTGGTATTATAGGAACCTGAAAAAATTTGAACCCAAACGAGTAGACAAGACCTTCGAGATAATCTTATAATCCATGTTCAGGTGAGAGATAGGTCGCCAATTCTTGACACTCTCGGGTTGAGAAGGGTTTTTACAAAGAAGAGTAATAAAAGACAAACTTTGGGAAGATGATAACGATTCCGAAGAAAATATAAGTTGATACAGACGGAAAAGTACATCACCGAGAATGTCAAAATTGGCAAGGTAAAATTCCTTAGTCAGTCCATCTGGACCAGGAGACTTCTCACTTTTCATGTTCTTTAGAGCAGAATGGATCTCCTCTTTGGATATATCTCCCTCAAGAGAATCTCTTATGGGGGTACTCAAAGAGGGCAGATCTGATAAAAAATCATCAAGGAGAAAATCTGCATCTTCCTTCTTAAAAAGTGACGAATAAAAGGATGTAAAAGCCTGCATGATCGTGCTGTTGGTAGTACACTGCCGATCACCATCCTGAATGAAAGTTATTGTCTTTTTGGCAGCACGAACATGCTCTTTTCTAAGGAAAAAACGGGATGGGTTTTCTCTGTTTTCAATGTCATCGGACCTTGATCGAATACGAGCACCGTTAATCCTCTCGTCCTCCACACTCCGAAGGTGGTTTCGAAGTTCAGACAGACGAGATGAACAACTACCGGGAGCAGCAAGCTCACGCTCAGCCAAGGCCTTATAGTGCGATTTTAAGATAGATAATTCCTTTTGTTTCTTACTTCTTTCCCTTAATTGGAATTCCTTACAAAATATAGAAATATAAAATTTAAAAAGGTCCCAGTTTGACAAGGACAGACCAACATCAGTTTGGCACCATCGATCCAGCTGATCCCAAAAGTGCCATGGTGGCTCATTTGCCAAAAAACATACCTTTGGTTTTTGACATATTCAATTTCGCACCCGATGCCCTGCCATAAAGATGACAGACATCCAAGACTCTCTTGATGGATGAGTCTGTAGTGCAGATCAGTGTAGTGTCATCTGCATAAACAGAAGATTTAGCAACAACTGTAGACCCGGGTATACCGACCCCAACTACTTGTGGGTCCTTACGTATTTTAATAATAAAAGGCTCTAAAACCAAAATATAAAGTAAAGGTGAAAGGCTGCAGCCCTGACGGACTGAGCGAGTTACGGGGAATGGTGGTGAAATATGCTGATTTACTATGACTGAAGATGATATGTGAGAATATAAAATTTGAATCCATTTAGTGAAGTTATTACCAA
>NW_008709820.1:13075-13893 GCF_000327385.1 Lottia gigantea | reverse complement strand
AAAATCTTTCCAGACACTTAATAAAAACATTTCTATCCGAAGGTGTATTCGGACAATATACGTTTATTAAGCTTATAGGACATTCATTAATTTCAATGTCTAAAACAACCTGGCGCCCCTCTAGATCAAAGTGAAACTTGTCTATTGTATAACTGAAATTATGTTTAAGGAGTATTGCTGTACCAGAGCTGTTATTAGTATCAAAGGACCAAAAACATTTATAGTTAAGAACACATTCAAAACGCTTAGCTACGGAAAGACTTGAGACATGCGTCTCCTGCAAAAATACAATATGGAATTGTTCAAGGGACAAAAGGTTTTGTAAATAAAGTATTTTGTTGGGCCCTAACAACCCATTGCAGTTAATGGTCGCGATGGTTAACGCCATTGCTGTAAGGTAATGTAAGTATAAAAAAAAATAAAGAAAACGCCAGGTAAGTACAGGTAAGCAAGTTAATCAGGTCAGGGAGTCCTCATCGGAGAACTCCCCCTCTGACACCATACCCTCCCCATTGGACGAACCACCGGGAGTTAAACTGCCGAGCACTGAGTTTAGTCTCTCAGTGTCATGGACTTTACCAAACTGGATGCAGGTACAAAATTCCTAGAAGGCGGAGCCTTACTTAAAGCACTAACATACGAGGAAACTGAAGCTACACTAGAAGTCTTAGAAAAAGGGCATTCCTTCCGCATATGCCCCGGTTGAAAGCATTTGAGGCATATTGGGGCCCTACCCTGCAATATTATCAGGACATCCTTCCCACCGACTGAGGAGGTGTGCGGGAGCGAATCAAACCCGCCAGGTTCCCCTCAAGCAA
>NW_008709820.1:0-1645 GCF_000327385.1 Lottia gigantea | reverse complement strand
TCCAGAGATTTTTTGACGTTTGTCAGCTCTACGGTAGAGCATCTGGTGCTAAACTTAATTTGTCTAAATCTAAAGGATTATTCTTTGGTAAATGGGCGAACCGTGCTGACCATCCCTTCGGCATAAGCTGGATAGAGGGTACTAAGCTGGTGGGTGTTCCTTTCGGTGACGCCACTCGTTTTTGGAGGGAGCTTTTGGATAAGATTCGTAGTTCTTTGAATCTGTTCAAATCTAGACACCTATCACTTTTCGGCAGGTCTACAATTTGTAACATGATAGCTTTGTCAAAGGTGTGGTATGTAGGCTCAGTCCTCATCCTACCTAAGAGTTTCGTTGATAGAGTTCAAAGACTATGTTTCGAGTTCATTTGGCCCTCCAGGAACGAGCCTGTAAGAAGAGATGTAATCTATTCCAGTAAACTTCTTGGGGGCTCTGGGATCATTCACATCTCTTCTAAGTTGAAGGCCATCCGCATTATGCATATAGTGCGAGGCTTTCTGGGTTCCAGTACCAAGTGGTGTTCTTGGCTGAAATTCTGGCTGGGGTTACAGCTGAGGAAATATAACCCCACTCTTTGGAGCAACAGCCAGCCCCATGGATTCTTTTTACCTGTATTTTATGAATATGCTTATTCCAATTTTTTAGAATTTTTAACCATTGCCGAAAAAAATAATATCGATATTAATTTTAATAAACTCACCACGAAATCCATATATGATGTTCTCCTTTTAGACGTCGTTTCTGTGCCAACTGTAGTTGGGGATAATTCGACTGTCAATTTTAGAACAGTCTTTAAACATCTTCATCACAAGGATGTGGACCCCGTGACGAAGGATGTTTCTTTCAAATTGATACATAATGCCCTTCCTTTGGCAGATCTCCTTTATGCCAGGCATAGAGAATATTGAACATTTATTTTTTAACTGTATAGAAGTAAAACCATTATTGAATAAAATCAATGAATGGATAAATATACTTACCCACGGGGTTATTAAAAATCTTACCTTCGATCACATTCGTTTTATGGTTTTACCCAAAATACCAGCTACAGTTCTTTCTTTAGTGTTGATCCTGATGGCGGAATTTAAGTACGCTATTTGTATCAACAGGAATTGAGCACAAACCAATTAATCAATCGCATATATTTAATTTATTTATTTGAACTGCAGTTATTGGAACTGCGCACCCGCCTGCGCTTTCAATTCCCTTGAGTAGACCTGTAAATGGACCAAAGTGTCGGGTCTCGGAATTGGAAGCGCAGCCGGTTGCGCGGTAAGTAGTTTGCTATCTAAATTCAAAATTTTATTGTATGTTTGTATTATGTTTTTTATTTTTTCAGGTGCTGTGATACAGATCAAGTTTATATTGTAATTTTTATGCTTTTTTATTGTTGTTTATTGTTGAATAAACTTATTAAAAAAGAAAAAAGTACCTGTTCTTATTACGCTTGGGTTTTCTCCAAATATTGACGATCAGTATCCGGCATAATGCGCAGGGAGAACGCCTCGTTATAAGCCACAATAGAGAAACAAGTTATTGATTATTGATTAAGGTTTCTTTTATTGTTCCGGTGGTAAGGGTCGGACACTTGTGCTCCGACGGCCCGCCAAGCCAACCTAAGGCCTGTTAGGGTTATTTTGATTAG
>NW_008709819.1:0-1988 GCF_000327385.1 Lottia gigantea | reverse complement strand
TTTATTGTGCAACCACAATCCCTCACTACCTTAGAGATATTTGTGAAATAACATCTACCTTCTAAGCTTCACAGAAATGCATAGAGATAGCTCAAATAATATGTGTGTATTTTTTGTGTACGTTTTAGATGCCTAAAATGGGCATGACCCACAACAGACTTAGCTATTTCCAATGACATTACTTATCACACAATACAGAAATGCCTCATGTCCATTGTCTCCGAGAAATAGTGAAAATGTAACACTAGCATTATGGTCTATGGCAGGCTTATTTAATTTTGCTCTAGATGATTTCTTTTATTCAATAATGGATACTACTATGCATTTTTATGGTGCTAAATGTTTCGTTTCGTTTTTTGTCTGAATAATATTTCCTGTGCGGTCATTCTAGCCTCTATCATCCAGTCCCGCTTTGTCTACGCACAGCCTCGACGCGTCGCAGACCGGAGAAGTCTGGGTGTTAGAGACTACGTAGATTGTAACATAATAATATCATTATTGCAAAAATCAAACAACACAATACAAGAAAAACTATCTAAAACAATACAAGTTTAGACATTAGATACAAATATAACATATATTTTGTAATGACGAGTGTTCAATAAGTTTCGATAGTTGAGAGGTCGTGAGTAAGAACCTGATATCCAACATTTTGCTCAAAAATCATTTAATAATCAAAATGATCGTCACGTTTTCAGCAACAACCTGATATCCTACTAAAAGGGATTTGGTCGCATTCCCTTAAAACTTTTGCATTTTTCCACCACTATATTATTCTTTAAACTTTTAGAATTTTAAGAGGACATTACTGGAGTATAAGTATATTTTTGACTTTTATGTTAGATACGCGAGAGATTAAATTTCCTGTTCACTAATGGTAGCTTAAAACACAAAGAGTTAAAATTTAAAAGACTAGAAGTTCAAAAGAGAAGATAAATGTCACGCTTCGAGCTATTCACATATACCGTCATTCCCATTTTCTAATCGAAAAGTCCCTTTACCACGAAATTTACACAGGCTGCAACAGCCGTAGCAACATTTCAATTTTCTATACCTTCTATAGTGGCAATGAATTTAAATTGAAACATTTGTGCATTTTGGGGTTGTATTTTAGAGGGTGGTCCAATGTCGTACTATTTTATTTTTATAGAAAAAAACATACATCACCTAACTCTGGGTTATATTCTAGAGAGTGGTCCAATGTTGTACTCTTTGCTGATTATAGAAACACCAGACATCACCTAACTCTTGGTTATATTAGAATATTCAGGTATAAAACACACTAGAGATGTCCTGGTTGAAAATAGAATATTCAGGTATAACACACACTGGAGATATCCTGGTTGAAAATAGAATATTCAGGTATAACACACACTGGAGATGTCCTGGTTGAGAATAGAATATTCAGGTATAAAACACACTGGAGATGTTCTGGTTGAAAATAGAATATTCAGGTATAAAATACACTAGAGATGTGGATCTGATATATTTTATCGTTTGCCAGGAAATATTTGAAGACGAAGTTGTAATCTGTTGACGTTAACCAAACACCCTGATATGAGGCACACCGCAGTTTGGGAAAGATAGTCAGGCCATACTGGTGTAGATAGCTAGGTACAATTTGATAATACAGTTTTCATGAACGATATAGATAATTATATAGGTCATTCTAAAAGATAGTGTATTTGTACGAATAATGCTTTAATTCAGATTGTTTCATGAAATGTTTCACTATTGTACTGTGGCTGTACTGTTGTCTTCTTCTATAATCATAAATACCAGACATCACATAACTCTGAGTTATTCACTGTTGTACTGTTCATAGAAACAGCAAGACATCACATAACTCTGAGTTATTCACTGTTGTACTGTTCTTAGAAACAGCAAGACATCACATAACTCTGAGTTATTCACTGTAGTACTGTTCATAGAAACAGCAAGACATCACACAACTCTGAATTATTCACTGTTGTACTGTTGTCTGCTTA
>NW_008709818.1:34889-35838 GCF_000327385.1 Lottia gigantea | reverse complement strand
GACACTGACTGATGTTCTATTAGACACTGACTGATGTTCTATTAGACACTTACTGATGTTCTATTATACACTGACTGATGTTCTATTGGATACTTACTGATGTTCTATTATACACTTACTGATGTTCTATTGGATACTTACTGATGTTCTATTGGACACTGACTGATGTTCTATTAGACACTGACTGATGTTCTATTAGACATTGACTGATGTTCTATTATACACTGACTGATGTTCTATTATACACTGACTGATGTTCTATTAGACACTTACTGATGTTCTATTAGACACTGACTGATGTTCTATTATACACTGACTGATGTTCTATTAGACACTTACTGATGTTCTATTGGATACTTACTGATGTTCTATTGGATACTTACTGATGTTCTATTGGATACTTACTGATGTTCTATTGGACACTTACTGATGTTCTATTAGACACTTACTGATGTTCTATTAGACACTGACTGATGTTCTATTATACACTGACTGATGTTCTATTAGACACTTACTGATGTTCTATTAGACACTGACTGATGTTCTATTATACACTGACTGATGTTCTATTAGACACTTACTGATCTTCTATTAGACACTTACTGATCTTCTATTACACACTGACTGATGTTCTATTATACACTGACTGATATTCTATTAGACACTTACTGATGTTCTATTGGATACTTACTGATGTTCTATTAGACACTTACTGATGTTCTATTAGACACTTACTGATGTTCTATTGGAAACTTACTGATGTTCTATTGGACACTGACTGATGTTCTATTAGACACTTACTGATGTTCTATTAGACACTGACTGATGTTCTATTATACACTGACTGATGTTCTATTAGACACTTACTGATGTTCTATTGGATACTTGGACACTGACTGATGTTCTATTATACACTGACTGATGTTCATTATACACTGACTGATGTTCT
>NW_008709818.1:0-1233 GCF_000327385.1 Lottia gigantea | reverse complement strand
AGAGACTAACTGATGTTATTGTTTATTAGAGACTAACTGATGTTATTGTTTATTAGAGTCTAACTGATGTTATTGTTTATTAGAGACTAACTGATGTTATTGTTTATTAGAGACTAACTGATGTTATTGTTTATTAGAGACTAACTGATGTTATTGTTTATTAGAGACTAACTGATGTTATTGTTTATTAGAGACTAACTGATGTTATTGTTTATTAGAGTCTAACTGATGTTATTGTTTATTAGAGACTAACTGATGTTATTGTTTATTAGAGACTAACTGATGTTATTGTTTATTAGAGTCTAACTGATGTTATAGTTTATTAGAGACTAACTGATGTTATTGTTTATTAGAGTCTAACTGATGTTACTGTTTATTAGAGTCTAACTGATATTACTGTTTATTAGAGACTAACTGATGTTATTGTTTATTAGAGACTAACTGATGTTATTGTTTATTAGAGACCAACTGATGTTATTGTATTAGAGTCTAACTGATGTTATTGTTTATTTGAGACTAACTGATGTTATTGTTTATTAGAGACTAACTGATGTTATTGTTTATTAGAGACTAACTGATGTTATTGTTTAATAGAGACTAACTGATGCTATTGTTTATTAGAGTCTAACTGATGTTATTGTATTAGAGTCTAACTGATGTTATTGTTTATTAGAGTCTAACTGATGTTATTGTTTATTAGAGACTAACTGATGTTATTGTTTATTAGAGACTAACTGATGTTATTGTTTATTAGAGACCAACTGATGTTATTGTTATTAGAGTCTAACTGATGTTATTGTTTATATAGAGACTTACTGATGTTATTGTTTATTAGAGACCAACTGATGTTATTGTTTATTAGAGACTAACTGATGTTATTGTTTATTAGAGTCTAACTGATGTTACTGTTTATTAGAGTCTAACTGATGTTATTGTTTATTAGAGACTAACTGATGTTATTGTTTATTAAAGACTAACTGATGTTATTGTTTAATAGAGACTAACTGATGTTATTGTTTATTAGAGTCTAACTGATGTTATTGTTTATTAGAGACTAACTGATGTTATTGTTTATTAGAGACTAACTGATGTTATTGTTTAATAGAGACTAACTGATGTTACTGTTTATTAGAGTCTAACTGATGTTATTGTTTATTACAGACTAACTGATGTTATAGTTTATTAGAGTCTAACTGATGTTATTGTTTAATAGAGACTAACTGATGTTATTGT
>NW_008709817.1:0-2181 GCF_000327385.1 Lottia gigantea | reverse complement strand
TTGCATCGTTTGATACAACAATACACCAACTTGACACAACAATACTTTAACTTGATACATCAATACATCAACTTGATACAACAGTACATCAAATGTAAAGCGAATTATAAAACATCTTTTAAAAAAAAAATTTCATGGAAATTTGCCACTCGACATTGGAAACAGCCATTTATCGACCAAAATGACAATATATTTGATTTCTAAGACATCTGTTAATGAGAAGACAGTCGGGACTTTCCTGCTCCCACTGGTTTGTCACGTCACTAGGAAATGTTCTTATTAAAGAATAGCAAGTTTTTATTACAAATGGTGTGTTTAATCAAATGGAAGCCTGGCGTGTGAGCAGGCAAATCATCCCACTAAAGATATTATTGGAACAGATATGGATGAGCAATTAGAGACGAGGAAACATTTTAAGTCCTGCAGTATTGTCTGAGAGGAGTTAATTTACGTTTTTGATATGTCATTGTATCCTTTCGTCCACCATCAACGAACTAAATAACCGAACTTTAAACATAATCCCAAAACATAAAAACAGCAGAAAATGTCTTATATTCCCCATAACATGTTTGTATCTTTGGCAATTTTAGCCCTCGTAGAAGCTAAGAAGATCTACCTTTACCATTTCCAACAGCACTGGGTACAGTAAAATGTCTTTCAAATTCAGATCTCCTCATGTATAGCATCCCACATCCCATTAAGCCTTCTCCTCCTAATTCTTTTTTAAATTACATTTTCGATTTAACATATGTCAATATTTGGCTTAAGCATGTTCTAATAGAAAGGTCGTGTTTCTCCTAGGGTTACAGACTTGTCACATAGCTGCACCATAGCAATCTATCACCGATTAAGATTTGACAACTGCAATATTTAAATGTGATAGGATATTTCTATATTGTCATATGACAAGTGTTTCTTGAAACGTTAAATTGGAATTAGATTATTCTTGTAAATGCCAAAAGCGGTGGAATACCTTTTTTTAGTTTTAAAATACCACTCTGAACTTTCAAAAGTTGGTTAAATTGTGTCAGAAACAAGCATTTGAGAAGAATAGAGATATATTTCATGTGTCATCAAACATTGATATAAAGCAAATACAATTAAAGTTACATTTAACGTGTGAACGAAGTCTGAAATTGAAGAAGCAATTGATATTTTCACATAAAGTTATTAAGGTGCATTTTACTACGAAATGTTTAAGTCAAAACCTATTCCTTAAATCCCTTATGCAAATAGTACTCGAAGCCAAATTCGTCATATTAGATTTGGCCTATCCTTAGTCTTATTGCTGAGTTAACAAAACACCCTGGCATTCAACACTGTGAGAATGATTTACTACTCGGGTAGAAAATAGTTTTGAAATATGCGCTTTACATTTCAAGCTTGGGATTGTTTTGTTTTTCTGTGATGGATCCGTGTTTGTCTTAGCTTAATTATGGCAACGACCATGATTGTTTTGTTTTTCTGTGATGAACCGTGTTTGCCTTAGCTTAATTCTGTGATGCACCGTGTTCGTCTTAGCTTAACTATGGCAACGACCATGATTGTTTTGTTTTTCTGTGATGCACCGTGTTTGCCTTAGCTTAATTCTGTGATGCACCGTGTTCGTCTTAGCTTAACTATGGCAACGACCATGATTGTTTTGTTTTTCTGTGATGCACCGTGTTTGTCTTAGCTTAACTATGGCAACGACCATGATTGTTTTGTTTTTCTGTGATGCACCGTGTTCGTCTTAGCTTAACTATGGCAACGACCATGATAATATAGTCAAAAGTATAAAAGCCGATCAACTGTTCGTTTGTATTTCACCTATATAAACTGACGTAGGAAAACTTTCATGTGAAGTAAAACTTTGGGCTTCTGTTTATTCACTATTTTGTATGATATCAGTGTAAATTTTACCTCTTGATGTAGAGTTGTAACGAACTATAACCGGTTCCATTTCAGCAAAAACCAATATTTAGAGTGCAATTAAACGTAACCGGTTACTGACAATTAAAATCACTATAACTAACACTAGATCATGTCGAACTTATGTGAACTTTTCGTTGTATTTGTTGTTCATGCCTAATATTCATATTTGCGAATAGATTCTATTTAATCATAATTTCCAATCGCTTGAAAAAGTATCTAATCGTTGGATGAAATAATAAAAACTAGATAGAAACTGAGTTTACTGTT
>NW_008709816.1:34128-35669 GCF_000327385.1 Lottia gigantea | reverse complement strand
TCATTTATCTATTTACAGCTTTCAGCAAAAAAAAAAGAAGTGCTGTATTTGTTTAATACAAGTTACCAAAAAAAACATATCCAAAATTGGTAAAACTCCTTAAACTAAATTTTTCAGACGAGGGCTCCAATCAAAGATTAGGAGAATAGATTGTATATAGATTTTTCTTGGACTACTTGAAAGAAGTGGCAGGTAATCGGTTTTACTGTTTTTATATATTCGCATCATCCCCGTCCATCTGTCCACCATTTCTCATAAACACTCTAGAAGGCACAATTCTTTTAACGAAACGTGGTGAAGTTGTTTATTAGCACTAAAAAATGAGCTCTACTTAAGTTCAGAAAAAAAACAAAATATATTTAAAGTTGGGTTCCCTTATTTTCATTTATTCATATATATACCATAATTGGACCACTAATACTTTTATAAATAGAAAGTAGAAAAGTCCTTATTTCACTCGTAATTAGGCTAATTAAGACGAGAATTTCTCGTTAGGTTACAATCAAGAGAATGCGAGAACCCAATTTTAATATAGGTTATTGCCCTTGATATTTAGCTCATTAACATTCTAAAAAGACAATTTTTGATGGAACTTGTTGAAATTGTTAATTATCACCCAAAATATCCCCTATGAATAATCAGAAAAGTAAAAAAATATTCGTTCTTTGAAACGCATATTTTTTGCTCTTGGAGGTACAATTCTTGATAGATTTTGACGAAGCTTCTTCGAAATGAGTTATTATCTTTGTTCTTCAAAATTGTATCATATCTAGCTTGTAAATATAGATGGCACAGTTCGAGACTGATGTGGACAACATTATTAATTATCAACAACAAAATTTCTGAAATAATTGTATTGTGTATTACTAAACATTAAATATTTCATATTGGTGATGGTGGCCATTCTGTCAAATAGTCTTATTTAAACAGCTGCAAATGGGCATATATGTTTCCTACAAGCTTTTTCTTTTAAGAGTCTTATAAGCTTTCAGATGATGTAGTCCTCATGTGTAGACATTCCCTTTTAAAAAGACAGAGTGCCTTTGGAAACAACGTAAATTCAAGGTCCACTCATTCACAAATTCAGAGTGAAATTGCCAGAAGTATGGCTGTTAAGTGCTCACCCCATACATTGCAGATAAAACTTTAATGTCAATGTCAATCGCATTCATTGTGCTTCCGGTGTAATTTGTAGAGGTCAAAAAATTTTATGCTGATAGGTAGACAAAGTTATAACAAAAATACGAAGACAAAAATATCCGGACCAGACGTGAAACTTTGGCCGCCATTTAGATTTTTCTGAAATGATTCGATTTTTATCCGATTTAAATGATTTTGGTGTCAAATGAAAGAAGATAAAAAAAAACACGAATTTAGGAAGCCGTTTTTCGATTCTCGATTTTGCTTTTTTGCAACTTCCGGTTGAACTTTTACAAAGTTTCAAGGGTCATATCTTGATCTTGACCTTTGATGACCTTGACCTTTATAAGGTCAAAGGTCAATGACCTTAGCTATTAGTTAATACTTTAAAGCAAAATTGA
>NW_008709816.1:27831-29573 GCF_000327385.1 Lottia gigantea | reverse complement strand
ATTTATCATCAACAATAAACACCGTGTAAGGTATAATTCCATTGTTCTAATTAACAAGGGATGAACCCTTTCGAAAAAAATCACAAAAAAGATGAAAAAATTCAAAAGAGTTATTGCCCTTGTTCTTCAAAATATGTTCCATATCTAGCTTGTAAACAATCAATCTAATTAAAATTTCATCACAATTTTGTGTTCTCCATTAAGATTTATACCAAGACTGAGTCCACCAATTACAACTTGTCATGCAGAATGCATGTCTAAATACATTGTATCAACTATGAATTGTCAAATGACAAGCTGCATGACAAGCTGTGCTTGGAATCTTGTAAGGAGAAAGAAAAATAATAAAAAAAAAGAATGAGATTGTACTCTAATTAAAATTGAATAATCTACTAGTCATAGTTCATGACATATTTTCACAAAGCTTGGTGAAATTATTAAATATCTTGAAGAAATCCACCAAAAGTTCAGAGATAATTGAAGGTGACTTAAGAGACAGGTGGGCCATTTTCGGGGTATGAATTTGGTCGCTGTCATTGTCCAACCCTGAAAATATGAAAGTCGGCGAATAAAACTTGTAAAAGTAATGTCCCGAACAAAATAGCATGTCAAAAGATAGCTTGCCAGGCAAGGTAAAATACGCCCACTGGCAGCTGTTTGAATTCATTGATACATATAATTACTGCCAGTTATTTATGCTGAGAAATTCCACAAAATTTTTAAAAATCAATATCAATAACCAAAATACATCAAATTATCTCATCAATATATATAATCACACCATGTTGCATTAAAATCAATTGAAAACTGTAGTCTCTTATGTGTTCACCAACAAACTTTGATGCGTTTTTTCCTAAGTCAAGGGCAATAACTCAAAGATTGTTCAGTGAAATATCAAATTCGAACTTGTCCAAGATCTCATCAATATAAATGATCACACCAAATTTCATTAAAATCAGTTGAAAACTGTAGCATCTATTGTGTTCACAAACAAATTTTGATGCATGTTTCCTAAGTCAAGGGCAATAACTCAAAAACCGTTCAACAAAAGATCGTCAAATTAGAACTTGACCAAGATCTCATCAATATAAATGATCACACCAAATTTTATTAAGATAGCTTGCCAGGCAAGGTAACATACGCCCACTGGCAGCTGTCAGAAATGTTAAAACAGTTTTTAGTGACTAAAGTATGAATTCTCGGATATTAAAGAAATTTTGATAGTTTGAATTCAATGATATATATATTTAGTGCCAGTTATTCATACTGAGAAATTCCAAAAAAATTTTAAAAATCAATATCAATAACCCAAATACATCAAATTATCTCATTAATATATATAATCACACCATGTTGCATTAAAATCAATTGAAAACTGTAATGTGTTCACCAACTAATTTTTCATGCGTTTTTCACAAGTCAAGGGCAATAACTCAAAGACCGTTCATCGAAGTATTATCAAATTCAAACTTGTCCAAGATCTCATCAATATAAATGATCACACCATATTTCATTAAAATCAGTTTAAAACTGTAGTCTCTTTTGTGTTCACAAACAAATTTTGACGCGTGTTTCCCAAGTCAAGGGCAATAACTCAAAAACCGTTCATTGAAAATGCGTCAAGTTAGAACTTGTCCGAGATCTTATTAATTCCAATGATCACACCAAGTTTCATCAGAATCGGTTGAAAACTGTAGCTTCAATCCTGCTCACAAACTATTTTTTAACAAATTTTGACGAGT
>NW_008709816.1:20261-21526 GCF_000327385.1 Lottia gigantea | reverse complement strand
AAACTTTAACTGTATGAAGGTTTGACTGCAATTTAAGAAAAAAGATGTCAAAGTGACTAATTTTGTCCTTCAGATTGCTAATTTTATGCTGTGAGATATAAGAAACTTTTCATAATGAGTGATCATGACTTAATACATATAATGTGTAAGTAGAGTTGAAAATTAGACATATTAGTCGTGTTGCTGGTAGTTTCTGCTTCTTCATGCTGATAGCACTTCACTTCTGAAGCAAATGATATACTTACATGCTCATCCAATTTAGCAAATTCTCTTAATGACCTGGTTTTACATCTACGTTTTGGACTCTTCCTATAAAGAAAATCCTAAAAACACAAATGTCAAATAACATATAAAGGTCAATTTAATTGTTAACATATTTTGTATTTGAATTTCCGTTTTAAAATCTCTTTATGTGGATGTATATTGTAGGCTACAATCTCTATTATTTCACAATTGCTTTATGTTCAAATATTAAAATACAGTATTAAATTGTTGTAACTTCTTTAGTTTTCAAATAATTTTTTTAAAGATCATACCAAAAATCTGATTTGTGCAAGATACATCATTTAATAAAATTCTGACATAAACTGTCACCTCTATCACCAACAAATTTTGATGAGTTTTTACCAAGCCATTCAAATTCAATTTTGACGAAGAAAATTGTACTCTCTATTGTGTTCACAAACAAATTTTGACTCATTTTTCATAAATCAATGGCAATAACTCAAAAACCGTTCATCGAAATATAGCCAACTTCAGACATGACCAAGATCCGATCATTATAAATATTCACACCAGAATTCATTTAAATTGGATGAAAACTGTAGTCTCTATTGCGTTTAGGCTAAGTCAAGGGCAATAACTAAAAAACCGTTCATCAAAAAATCGTGAATATCGAACTTGTCCAAGATCACATCAATGTAAATGATCACACCAAATTTCATTCAAATCAGATGAAAACTGTAGTCTCTATCACGTTCACAAGCCAATTGTGGACAGACGGAAAGACAATATATGTCCACATTATAATGTGGGCCTATAACAATCTTTAGTGACTAAAGTATGAATTTTCTCATATTAAAGAAATTTTAATAGTTTGAATTCAATGATATATATATTTACTGCCAGTTATTTATGCCACAATATTTTTAAAATCAATACCAATAACCCAAATACATCAAATTATCGCATCAATATACATGATCACACCATGTTTCATCAAAATCAATGAAAACTGTAGTCTCTAATGTTTCACAAACAAATTT
>NW_008709816.1:18921-20211 GCF_000327385.1 Lottia gigantea | reverse complement strand
CTATACAAAGCTGTTGCTTAGTTTTGTAAATAGTGCCAAAGATTTCATTTCAATATTATTATGTTTTAGACTGTCTTTCTTATAATCAAGTTGCCAAGAACCACTAGATGCATCCAATTTTGTAAATATATTAGCATCCGCAACCTAGACATGATTTCTTCATGCGATGGAAGTTTAAAATGTTCTCTTTTAATAGCACGATTAAGATTACGAGGATCTAAACATAGACGAAGTTTGCCATTCTTCTTATCAACGAGCACTAAACCATTAACCCAACTTGTTGGTTCCTGAACTTTGGAAATAACACCAAGGGATTCTATACGATCCAATTCAACCCTGTTGTACTTTACGACAAGGTTCTACCACTGGAGACACAGAGTCATCTATATTAATTTTATGATAACCTGGAAGACATCCTAAGCCTTTAAAAACCTCACTACGGTAAATCTTTAGTTTCTGTACTCACATCAGCATTTAAATGTAACACAAGCTTTATTAGGTTTAGTTTTCACATTCCTTTAAAACTAAAATTGACTGAACTTGTCCACTAGTTACAACAGCCAACAAGTTTACAGATCAGTTTTTGTATCTAAATTTTACAACACATTGACTTAATACAGGAATATTATGACCTGCAAACGCTGTTAATTTCTTTCGGAATGGTTTTAACTTTGGTTTGTTAATAATGGCATTATAAAAACAGTAATTCCATTATTGAAAACTTCATGGACCTTATGATCATTTCCATTAGGCTTATGTTTTGAACTTCTACACCGTTTACAGAAATATCCCATTTTATTACAATTATAACAGGTAATGTTACTAGCTGGACACGGTGAAGATTCATGATTTTTACCACAACCAGAACATGCAATAGACTGTTTCTTTCTTGTATCAAATGAATTATTCCATGGTGTTCGAGCAAATTGTTGTGAGCTCCTTGATTTCTTGTGTTATGAGTTACGCAATCTATCTCAAGGCCAATGTTTTTTCTTGATTTCATCACAATTAACTGCTTTAATTTCCTCAGTTTCTGCACCAATTTCTTCAATCTGCTTCTTAGATGCTCCTTCAGCTCTACACATTTGAATTTCTTTCTCCATTGACAATATATCTTCTTTTACTAAACTATTATTAAATACCACTAAATAATTCTGTCTCTAATCAAACCACTTTTGAGACCACCAAATTCACAAGTCTTAGCTCTTTTCATTAATTCAAATACAAAATGATCAGCACTTTCACCCTGCTTTTGACCACAAGTGAAAAATTTATATCTTCAAAAAATAG